>NC_053450.1:141529034-141888691 GCF_015227805.2 Hirundo rustica | reverse complement strand
TAGGTGCACTGATGGACAACTCCTTCACCTCTAAGTGAAGTCAAGTCTCTGTGCTTTCCAGAGCCACACCCTCTGCTGCACAAATTAAAAAGCCCAGCCCATTCCTACCTGTGCAGTGCAGGCCACTTTCTCCAGCCTCTGCCCCTTTTGTCTCCTTTCAGTTTTCTTGATTTTGTGGACTGAAGCATACGGACACTTACTGTAGGAGCCTTTTCCCTTACAGATGTCCCAAGTCTTGAGTGAGGTCATGAGTTCTGCATGAATGGCTTAGCCTTCACTAATTAGGAGCCCTTTTTTAAAGTATATATTTTTTAGGCTATACTGACATCTGCAGGTGCACCATAATGGATTTTGGAAATTCGACGTTCTGTCGTTGAAGAGATCAGCCTCCAGGTTTGCAATGAAAGGGACGATTGCATCACTGAGAGCGCAGGGAGCGGAGGAGCGGGGCCAGCTCCCACAAGAGGATGCTACGCACTGCAGTGGCCAGGCTCTGCTACCAAACCCTCCCTGGTGCCAGGGGAGACTCACTCCTTGCTCATGGAATTGTTCTCCGGCCAGTAGATCACAGCAGGCCAACTTTGTAAAGAACCTGAAAGGTACAGCTGCTCAGAATTAGCAGAGAGTTGTATTTAGTGATATTTTGTCTGGTATTCAAACCTGTGTTGACCAATGTTGGCCTTAGTTTAAACAACAGCCACAAAACCCTATATTTGGAAAAATGCAGGATGTTGTAGATGAGAACGAGGGTCAAATTAACATAGGTTATTGTTACTTGAATTTATAAATACACATTGAAATTGTATTCAGCCAGAGCGTAATGTGCTTTGCAAATATTCTCAATTTTCTGAAGTTCTGATCTTATAGTGAACAAGTGAACATCTCTGATGCCAGAGATGTCACTGCAGCAAGACGTCACACATTCTTCAAAATCAAGTGGGGTTCAGCTTTGCCTTTAATGACGCTGTAAACAAAAAATCCAAGAGAAGTAGTTGAAAGACAGGTGTCAAGACAGGTGGGAATTTCTGCCAGCTAATGCATGCCTGGAAGTTGCAGACCTGAAAAGAATAGGCTGAAGTTTAACTACCCACAACAGTGGTATATGATAACAGTTTTGTAAAAGTGAGTTTTTCTTAGATATACTCTTCATGAAGTAAACAAACACACAGAATAATTCTCATTTACCATCCAAAGATTTTTCTGGCTTCTAAAAATATTCTATTACCAACACAAGACTTTCTGTAATATCTCATCCTGAAAGTATTTTGAGGCATGAGGATTTGGACAGCCATCGTATTGCTCCTAGGTATTACCAAACTATGAAAAAGAATAAATAAATTAACAAGACAGGCTCCTTTTTGTTTAAACAGAGAAACTTCCAGCATCTAAGTTGTGATTTGTCTCACATCAAATTAAAATTAAAAGTGAGCTCTTTGCCCACTTTTTAGAAGAC
Organism: Hirundo rustica; assembly: GCF_015227805.2. NCBI lineage: Eukaryota > Metazoa > Chordata > Aves > Passeriformes > Hirundinidae > Hirundo > Hirundo rustica. The sequence continues at coordinate 141,887,238 of NC_053450.1, read as the reverse complement.
CTCACCAGACACACAGGCCCTGTCTGACCACAGGGAGCCCTGAAGCAGGGGCTTTCAGGGACACAATTCCCACTTTATCCCTGCAAACTCTGCTTGTGCACCTCTGAGCCTTCCAGACACCTCATCACCCACGAGAGGGGCAGCAGGGACTGATCCTGGAAGCTTTGCTTTTTAAAATGAGATTGCCATGGTTTGGTACCAGGAATTAGGTGACATACAGTTGAACACAGTAAAGCAGAAGAAAGCCTGGGACAAAGAAACTACACTCTCTTACGTCAAAGGTCATGCTCTGCTCACTTTGGCTTTCCAGGTAGTCCTGTTGAAGGTAAAACAGATACTGGAGCAGCTAAAGAGAAGGAAGTTGAACTGCGAGTGTGCTAATGTTAGAAAGCCTTTCTCCCTCCCCAGCCAAGCCACTATATCTGAGTGCTGCTTCAGTGCTCCTGCAGGTGCTGAGCTGCATTTGTACCACTTCTGGGAGCCGCTCGAGCTGGTGGGTGCCTGGAGAAGGAGGTGAGGTGCCATTTCCCCTGTGAGCTGGACAGGAAGGGCTCGGGCACCTCCTCTTCTGCTGAGTACTAAGTGCCCCAACCACAGCAAGAGGAGTGCCCCACACCATACAAGAGGAGGCAAGTCAGCTAACACAGCTACACAGTGCCTGGGAGTCACATCCCAGAATCAAAATGAAGCCTTTGAACAACTCTCAAAAAATTGCTGCAGAGCTTAAAAAGGAGCCCAGCATGTGTTGGTGTGGAGTTCCAGCCAGCTATGGGCCAGGGGCAGGTGGGCATGAGAAGTGACCGTCTCCTAACACCACACTCCCGCTGCACATCTCTCAGGGTAAGATGCACAAAAAAGGGTTTTAAGACCTCATCTGCCAACTAGAAGTCATGGTCCTGAGTTATGTCCCTAAGCTCTCTGCACTGTATGACTGCAGGGAACCAAGCAACTCTGAACAAGGAGTGATGAAAACCAAGCTGCAGGGTAAGGAATCACCCTGCACAGCAGACAGGATACACTCAGATCTGTCTTGTGCACTGGCCCATGTACCCAGAACACATAGAAATCCTTATCTCTCTGGCTTATCTCTATCTGAGATTGACACCTTGGAGCTACAGAGCCTATATCCCTCAGCAGAGCTGCCTGCAGCCCTCTATAAATCCTGCAATGGCACATTGCCTGATGAGGTAGGAGGCAGAGGTGCAGCTCTCCCTGGCTGTGGTAGCTTCAGGAATGCCCCTGCCAGCCCCAGGTGCTCTTGCAGTAAGGGTCTGAGCTGAGGCAAGGTGGATCTTCCAGGCCCTGTAGCAGAAGCTTCACAATACAGGACAAGGCTGGAGAGTTGGAGCCTGACTGGATCAAAGAGACAGAAAAGTCACTCAGCAAGTCAGGTGCAGCAGCTCTGAGGCAGACTGCACTGAGTGTGAGCTTCTCCTATCCGTTTAACCATCACAACAAAGTGCCTCAAGTGGGGAAAAGCTGGTCCTTTTGACTGGGCTGCACTGGGGAGAGAAACTTTCAAACATTGTATGGAGGCAAAAACAGCTAAAACCACTTGAATATCAGCAAATCTTTGCTGCCTTCTCTCAGTTTACACTGGGCATCTGGACAGAGATCTTGCCCTACATGTGAGCTGTGGAGCAGCTCAACAGCCCCACCAGGCACACCCCAGAATGCCTGGCAGCATGGACTCTCCCAGGATTCATCACGTAGCCACGGTTTTGCCATGTGATTGTTTGCACCCGTGTGCTCGAATTCAACTGTGCAACAAGCACAACCTCAAACCAAGCAGAGTGTCCGCCGACCCACGATTTCCATCGTGGTTTATACATGTGGAGAGAAAACAAACCTCCTGTCTCTTGGATTCCACAAGAAAAGCTCTGGGGCTGGTAAACTTTGTAATACAGGTTGTCACCGAGACACACAAAGCAATCACACGCAGACAAGAGATTTTCGCAGAGGTCCTTCTGATCCAGCTCCCAGCTGAAAGAGCGGAGAGAAGAGAGCCCCTTTGTTTATTTTTTACTTTTTATACAGTTCTGGGTCTAGCAGAAGATTGGCTTTTTGGGGTTTCCACTCCTCAGTCTCAGTGGCCAGACCAATTGTCAGTTACAATTGTCTTCAGATTAGAAATATGCAAACAAAGGACAGAGAATGAAAAACAAAGGATTTGTTTATGTTACATCTGTGGGAAAGGTAGGAAACTGCTCTTAATATTGTACAGTAACTAAAAAGATCTGACTCTATTTAAGAAAATCAAAAGGCTCAGAAAAACCAGAGTAACAACAGGTCATACATTGGCTGACAGCCATGAACACGAGGCAACCAAGAAACAAAGGGGGAGAGGAGAGGATGGGTGCTGTTCTCACACTGACATCCCAGCAGTGGTGGAGACCCTGGGAAGCGGAGCCCACCAGGAGGACACAAGTGCCAACTTCTTGCTTCTTGCTGCCAAGATGGTTGTAGTACAAATCACCTAACAGACAGAAGTATAAACCCACAGCCCTAAAGGCCAGGGCAAACCTTCCTCTTCTTCTGTTATGAAGATTAAACATTTAATAAACCCAGGAAAATTGATTACATGCAAGACCTGTTAAAGGCCCTGGGCTGAGGATCTGGCTCACTTGTTTACACAGATCTAGTTCAGTGAAGAGGAACATGAGGGCAGGGAAAATCCTCATCCAAACCCTACTTGATGAAAGTGATGGGGAGAAAAGAAAGAAAAAAGCTGAGTCAGGAGATAAAATGTATATTTTGGGTTGTGTTTTTTGATGGTCTAAACCTGAAGTCTGATCTGAAAACATCTGAAATGCAAGGAATTCAAATTCAAGTCCAGACTTTTATATGGATCCATCACAAGCAAAACAAAAAAGGACCGTCTTCTGCTGTCCGAAGATTGAACACTTATTTTTCTGCCAAACTGCCTATTACCAAGCACACATTTAGCACAATTAAAAAATAATAATAATAAAAAAATAAACAAAGAGGGGGAATAGAATGCATTTACTTGAGTTTTAAACAGATATTAAATAGTGTAGATACGAAGGTGCTACCTATGAAGACATAAGACACTAGCCCAGCTCTGAAACTGGGTGTTTTCAAACTTAAAAAAACCCAAATATTTTACACATTGTCAAAACAAACTACAGATAAACAAGCATACAACAGGTGAAAAATGTGACTTCAGGGGCTGTGATGACAGTTCTGTTTGCACAATACATTCATTTCAAGGTACTTGAGCATCTGTTATATATTTAGTTCCTTCCTGCTAAAGACAATAAAGCAGGTGAGCATCACTTACACATAAGAGACCATATGTTTGTGAGATGCTGGGAGGTTCACTCAACAGAGATAGAAATGCATTTTCTTCAGGGGAGAGCAAAGCAGATCAAATTTCTTCTTTGCACTTTATTATAATGACATTATTAATGCAAGTGATATAAAATAATGTACACGGAATACAGTGTCTGGGCTAAATGTTTCCTCTTCCTTGCTGCCAAGACATTAAAAGAGTCTTGCTTTGGGTTTTGTGGACAAATAAAGTATAGAAATTAGAGTTAAGAGCAGCTGATTTCCTCTACCCTTTGTAATGAATCCTCCTCTGAATTGTTAAAAGGAGACACTGAGCATGAAAAGGTGTCTTCCAAGAAGGTTTCTCCGACTGAAGAGAAGCTCCCAGGTGCTCAGCTTAAAGCCTCAGCTGAAGACAGTAAGTTGCTTTGATTTGAAAATTCTTTTTTACGATGACCCCATTGCCAGAAACACAGCAATGGCTGCTTTTGCTCCCACTATTGGAGGCAATTTTTCATGTTTCGAGGAAAGCCGTGATTAGCTTTTATTCAGAATTATGTACACTGGGAGTACCACGTCCACTTTTGCACCGCCCAGAACAAGGCAGACCTTGATACACTCAACTATGCCCAGTGGAGGCCACCGAGATGGTTGGAGGCAGGTGCACATGGACGAGGAGAGGCTGAGAGGGCCTGTCCAGCCTGGACATGGATGGCTGTCAGGGCTCTTGCCGCTACAGCTAGTAGCTACAGCTACTGAAGTGGAGGGAAGAAGGAAGAGAGAGCCAGACTCTTTTAAGAGGCGCACAAAAAAAGGCAATGAACACAATTTGGAGCCTGGAAAATTCCACCTAGCTGCTAAGTTGGATGTGTCTGCTGTGAGTGGGGTTTGGGTGAGATCTTCCAAGGTTACTTCTAAATTACATCATTCTGCAATGCTAAAACTGGAGGAACTGTCCACCCTCTTCACACCTCAGTTGTGATGGGAAACGCAAAAACAAGAGAGAGGAATCGTAAGAAAAGAACAATGCATTTTTTATTTAACTATGTGGTGTCAGGACAATTCAGCCAGAAGGGCCCAACTAAAGAGAATCTTCAGTTTCTCACTTCTAACAAAGTTCACGCAACTCAAAAAACTTACTAGGTCAATGTGTCTCCTCTTCCTTGACTATGGCTCTGCTGTGACAGACAGGTGTCTCAGCCTGGACAGAGGTTATAAATTTAGAAATTAAACTTAGGTGTGTGCACTAATTGGCCAAATGAGTTTGTATTAGTGTAGGTGCAAAAGCAGAACTCCAGAGGAGTCTCATTGCAGCTGAAGAGGCTGGTCAAGTCATAACAGGAAAATATTGCTGGCTGTGAAGATACCCAAATTGCTTGCTGAAGGGGTTTTGAAGTGCTTAGGTAACAAATAAGATGATATTCCTCTTTTCCAGCTCTAAGAAATTCAGGTCTAGACTGCAAATTGTAGTTATACTATGAAGACCGGAAAATTACCTCTGAAAGACGTTTGGAGAGGACTATGTTTCTATGTGCATACTGAAGTACAGAAGTGCTAGTGCTGTGATGTGACCTTTTTCTACAAGTATGTGTAGTGGTAACAAAGGGGAAGTTTTGTATGAGAAAAGCCGATGGATTTTCTGCTTGAATGGATTTTGTTTAAAACTAAAGCACCAGTATTCCAAATAGTACTTACTGTGGGGTGGTTTGTTTTGTTTTGTTTTGTTTGTTTGTTTTTAATGTATTAAATGTTTGTTTAGCAAGGAACTGAATGGTATTTCCTCATTGACACCTTCAGTCAATAACTGAGATCTGCGTATTGCTTTCTGGAAGGACAGAAGTGAAGCTGACGTTTCAGGAAAGGGTTAAAGAGAGATCCTCAGTAAAGGAGAGCTGGATGGTTACAGCAGGACTAGCAGTGAAATGGGATTACACAGACATGCAAATGGGGAGGACAATTCCTGCAGCTGAGCACTATCTCCCCGCCTCTGCTTCCCTCTTCCCAAATCAGGACAATGTTACCCAAGCCACGCCAGCTCCTTGCTGGACAGGAGATCTCCAGCCCACCGGATAAACGGACAGCAGTGCTCCCCCGGGGAGCCAGCCGGCACAGGAGGAGAAGCGGGAACCAGCCCCCGGTCTCATGCCTCATCCCCCGAGCAGCGACGGTGTAAACGATGTGCCGCACGAACGCTCCTCTCCGCACGGTCATTACCGGCGGGGGCGGGTTCCCACCGGCAGCAAGGGCAGGAGAAAAGCCTCTGGGAGCTGCGCAAAGCCGCCAGCGTCGTACGCCCGGCAATTTAGGGACGCATTGTTAGCCTGCCCAGCCCCTGGGGACAGGAGACAGGCAGGCCTGAAGGCATTTTACTGGGCCGAAGGGGTGGCGCCTGGGGCTCCTGCTCTCCCCCACAGCAGTGCTCCCGGCGAGGCGGCGGTGGCTGAGGGCAGCAGCCCCGGGGGAAGCGCGGCTGCTGGGCTGCTCTCCTCAGGCTGGCCCCTGGCGCTCCTGGACTAAAGCGTTTTGTCACCCTGGAGCATTTGGTGAGGTACAACCTCATGTTTGTGCCTCATGAGGCACAAACTCCCCAGAGGAAAGCCAGAGCTGACCTTCACCGTGCCCTCTCGCTCGCCTGCCACCTCCTCCTCCAGGCCTCCAGCAGCCCAGAGCCCACCGAGCCCTCTGCCTGCTACTTATTTATTTATCTTGTGAAGATGAGCCTGGGGCGTTTCATGTTTCAGCCTTTTGTGCCCTGGAGCGAGGAGATAATGGAAGACCTGGCAGGAGATGCACACTCTCATCAGCCCAGGGGTCCCCCACACCACCTTTGGAGGCATCCCTGGGAGGGGACCACACTGGTATCAACAAATATTTTTCAGCACTGCACCGTTAATCCATATGCCTTTTAAAATAAAGAACATGAAGATAAATAAAGCTGGGCTAAAGCACATATATAAAATTTGCAGGAAACACTGGAGACTTGGAGAAGCATCTTTCCTGTACTGGTGCGTTTCCTTCTGCATAAACACAACAATAAATAAGAAGTACTTCAACTAACAGCTATAAATAGCATTTTGTGTGCACCCTCGGATGATTTACATGCTTGTCCTGGAGTGATTGGGCTGGAATGAGTTGCAGCCTGTTCCTCTTCCTACATGGCAGGAGTTCTCCCATTACCTAAGCTTCATTGTTTTTGCACTTTTTATTTCAGGGCTTCACGCATGGCTTGTTTGCTGCTCAGTTCCTTCCCGTGTCCAGCTTCCCTCCTTGCCAGCATTTCCAGCCATGGAGATGACACCTGATGGTGAGCTGATCAATGGCTGGTTTCCTTCCTCTGAACTCACCCGGTCCCACACTCACCACAGTCCGTCGGCTTCGCAGATGTTCCCACTTGTTTTCATGGGATCTTTGAAAACATTTCAAATCCACAAGTGACTGAAAATAATTCATGCCTGAAGTAAATGTGCTGATTTTAATCATGTGAATCCTGTTGTAGAGAGGGATGCACACTTGCATATACTTTACACACTCTTTTCAGACGTGTGCATGTATGCATGTTTTCTTATGAAGATAATATATTTCTTCTATTGGTTTCTCTTGGTATGAAACAGTATCTTCAGAGACAGGAAAAAATGCATAGTACTGACAGGAAGTTTGTACTATTTGAGTTGTTACGGCAAAGCCAGTAGTGGAAATTTCCCTTGGGAAAATACATGGCATCTGAGATTTCTCCCTCCGTTAAGGAACATACATAAATGAGTCTTGGTTGTATGAATTGCTGAGTGAGAAGATACAATGTAACTCTCCTTCCAACATAACTGTAGAATTGCATTTGCCTTCTTTCAAACTTTGCTGCTACCTCAAGTAAATAAAGGCGAGAGGAAGTGAAATACCTCAGTAAAATACACCATTGTCCCAGGACAGGAGTTCACGGGCTTTTTAATCTGGTGTGCCAACTCTCAGCCTTTCCAACTGCAGCTTCACAGCCAAGTGCCATCTCGTCTGCAACCCACATGCTGCTGGAGGTGGTTCAAAGACAGATGGGGAGTGAGAGCCTGTTACAAGCAGCAGACAGCACAGCTTCTGCTGCTTGGTTGGATTGGTTAGACACAATCTAACCAAGAGCCTGTGATGCACAGATGATGTCAAGGCTGTGCCTGCTTAGCGCAGTGTTCTGTCAGCCTTGGCAACTCCCACAGGCAAGCAGAGAGTCACAGCCATCGACTGGGAGCTGTTGGCCGAGGAGAAGTCACCCATTGCTTTATTATTTCTTGTAGGAACATATGGAGACAGACCTCCCAGTTTATCCCTGTGGGGCCCTGTGAAGATTCCTGTTCCTCAAGCAGCAGTAACAGCTGCCAGGGGATGTGCTTGTGCTGAGGCTCCACACAGCTGCAGAGTGATGCTGAAGGGCTGGAGGCACTCCTACTCACAATGGTTGTCTGCCTGCAGCTGGATTATGCACACGGTTGCTTCCAATGTCCACAAAAGGTTGAAGAATGCAGAGAAAACAGCTCAGACAATTGTTTATTTGTTTTCAAAAAAGGAAAAGGAGACTCTCTCAGTGGAGAACATAAATTCATAGCCAAGTACCCATCTTTGGGACTAGAATAAATGGTGTCTCTACCAAAGGAGATGAATGCTGGTATCTCCTGCCAGGCTGGGCCATGACACCATCTCTTGCTTTTGCCTCCCCACGAGTGGCAGGGCAGCCTGTCCCTGAGTGAAGTTCAGTAGAATTAGGGTCTCAACCTCTTTGGGCATCTGTCAGTAGAGGGCAATGTAGTTACAAACAACCGACCTGCTCCAGGTCCCCACCCAGCAGAAGGCATAGACCTTACCTAGTATTTTATATTGCCATGTGTGACCTAATAGCGTATCCTGCTGTTATGTGCCGTGTTTAACATACCAGCAACACTATGTCATGCAGCTGATACTAGAATTAAGGTCTAGGGTATTTGTTTATGAAGGCAGGTTCCCTTGTGATCACTGCTATTTGTGGCGGGGGAAAGGAGGGGACACAGCACTGGAATGGGTTTCCAGTGGGCGTTTGTTTACTGTACTTTCGATGCACTGGTTTATCAGCCCAGGGAATAAGTTATAGCTTCCCAGCCTGCCTGTCTGGTTACAAATTCCAGTCTGTTCCTTCAGGCTGAATATAGAGAGCAGCTGGCTGAAGCTAAATGAATAATACTGCCTCACAAAACAATAGTGCTGGGCTCAACATGTTGCACAGACATCTATTTTGAGTTTGGATATTTAAAGACTAAGGAGGCATGACAGGCACATTTATGGGGCAGCAATTACCAGCAGCCTGCAGACTGTGCCTTGGATGTGAACAGATTAACACCTTCTTCCCTGCGTGTGTCAAATACTCTGGTAAAGAGTTCACCTTTACAAAGAAAGTGTCTCTGAAGAGTTGACAAGTCCTTCCACTTCCTGTAGATCCAGCATGTTCCTGTTCAATAACCTTAAGCAGAAATTTTCTGGGCTACAATCAGTCTTATCTAAAATAAAGAGGTGAAATGTGCTGCTGTTATTTTACTCCATTCTGTAACTTTTATTGGTGGGAAATGGTAGAAAGATCTAATGGATCTTTCTGGTCCACAATTTTCTAATTTAATTCTGGTCTAACGAAAGCTAAGAACTAAGAACCTTCTTAACACATAAGGCACCTCAATACTCAAAAGCAATCACTGCTGTTTGAAAGCCAGTGGGAAAGAGAGGTAATTTTCTGCTTTTCAAGACAATCAGAGCTAGGACATAACCAGGTACATAGGTTGCTTTTGGAGATAAAACCTCTTTCAGTTTCATCGTCTCACTACAGCTATGAATGTCTGGACATCCCAATAATCCAGAAGGAGGCTGGATTCCCATTTTTGGGTACAACCTGATAACCTCTATTCATTTCAGACCAAGCTGAATGTGTGTAGAAAAGGGATTTGTATGGCTTTGTTGTGGCCTGAGCTGGCAGGTATGTACTGAAAAGCACAGCTCTCAGGGCACTGTCATGACTGACTGAAACATTCTCATGCAGGGCAGTGCAAGGATGAGGCTTTAAAATGTGTTTGTTTTATAGTTCCGTGCTGTAAAATCATATACAAGCAGTCATAGGAACTTGCCAGAAGTTTTTTAAGCTCATAGTAGCTTCAGGTACTTGGAACTTCTAAACTTTGACTATTCTCTTCAGCAGGAAGGAAAACTACTCTCAATTACGTTGTGCTTAAGGGAAAAATTCAGTCTTTCTTAAGAAGTTCACAGGCCAATAACTCTGGGGCTAGAGAAAGCTTTAGATCATAGTGGAGGTCACTCTATAACCCAGATTTAGGGGCTGAAATATAAATTAAAATAGGATCAGAAAGCTCCTGGCCTAATCTCCACCAAAATTAGCAGGGTGGACTGGCCTACAGATAGCTTATGTGCTGATGCATTAGTATTTTCATGGCAAGTGACAAAAAATACCTAGGAGAAGATACTGAGATAGTTTGATAAAAGAATGCTAGGAAACCCTAAACTGCTATTCGTGCCAGAATTTGCTGGGTTTTTCTGCTGTTTTGAAACCAGAACTGTTCTCACATCTCATCACGTAGTTCTGCAAACAGCAAAAAACAGGGACAGTCAAAAAAAGCAGTGAACAGAAAATCCCAGTGAAAAATAGAGTATATCACACTTCTGACTTTTGTCTGAAGATGGGATGTGATACAAGTGCTTTGGTCTCACCAGTAATGTCTGTACTCATTAAGCTGGGCATGCATTTAAATGCTTTGCAATACTAATAGAATTTGTCTGAGGTTTTTGGAAAGCTGAAAAATAAATATATAATCATTTTTTAAGAAACAAAAAGATTCAGAAATCAGGTTGCGATTTCCAGAAAAAGGAGGATCTAGCAATTTCAGTAGAATTAAGCATTCACACCCATATTTGTGCCATCAGGCTTACAGATAATTAAGGAGCATATTCCCACAATCCAATATTGCACACTTATTTACCTGTATAATCTCTCTAAGGTCTCAATAAAGAGTAAAAACTTCTTCGTGGTCAGTTCAAAGAACCTAACCTGGAGTTGTGCCCTGGAGCCCATGCTTGAAGAGACTAACTCAGCAATTATCCTGGATAATGCCTTAGAACCACAGACTAATTTAGGTTGGGAGGGACCTCTGAAGATCATCTTGTCACCCTGGTGCTCGGAAGAGAGTCAACTACAGCACATTGCTCAGGGTTTTGATGAGCTGGGTTTTGAACATCTACAACGATGGAGACTCTACAACCTCCCTGGGAAAGCTGCTGCAGGGTCAGGACCTTCCTCTGCCCTGCTGATGAATCAGGTTTTCCCACTGCCTAATTTGAATTTCCCATACATCAGCTGCTCCAGTCCCCTCGCCATCTCTGTGGCCTCCTCTGGACTCAATCCTATTTATTGATGTACCGTAGAGTCCAAAAGTGGACAGAGTGCTCCAGACACACTCTCATATCTCTCAGCCTGCTGCCTCTGCTTCATGCTCCCACAGCTCAGCGTGGAGCTGGCTGCCTTTGCTGCAAGGGCACACTGCTGCCTCATGTCCCACATTTGGTCCCCCAGGATTCCCAGATCCTTTTCTGCCAAGCCACTCTCTGTTTGCTTCATCCCCACCCCATCCTGCTGTGTGGGGTTGTTTCATCCTAAGTACAGGACTCTGTGTTTGTCCTTTTTTTGAGTTTTGTGAGATTCTTCTCAGTTTATTATCCAGGTTGTTCAGTTAAGCCCTGAAGTGCAGCAGCTTTGCCCTCCAGCATATAAATTATCCATCTCCCCCCATTTCAGTACTGCCTGCAAACTGCAGGGAATAGAAGGAAGCATTGCTAATGGGACAATGTGCATCCAAACCCCAGACAAGCCGTGTTTGAGGTCTTCTCTGCACAACAACATAGCAGCAGCCATGCACAGACTTGTGAGTCAGCAGTGGGTACAGTCACAGCACCTGGCAGTGCTGGGACAGCCAGGACAAACTTCCTGCCACTAGCAGACAGCCTTTCTGGGTGCCTGTCATGTTTCAGACAGGCAGAAGCATAGGGATGCTGTGACTGAATGCCTAGAGAATGTGTCTGCTTCATCTGAAGGATTTATTTTTGCAATAATGTAATATTAGTACAGTAAGCAGGAGACAAAATGATATTTTTATCAATTTCTTTGCCATCAGACTGCACTATGAATTTTTTTCCATGACCCAACAAAGGGGCATGGGAAATAAGAATCACTAACTGAGCTGGCCGTTTCTACTGATTTCAGCCATTCCCTCTAGCACTTTTTATCCAGATTTTGAGGGTTTTTGCTCTGGCCAACTGTGTCCCCCACTGAAAAAGTTGCAGGTAGTCCAGATCTGATGGGTTAAATGCCCTGTTCCTATCTCTGACAATGTTTTACTGCTCTGGAAACTTTTTTAGGGCCATGTGTCCAATAAAATTCAGCACCTAGATAGTGAAGCAAACCGTGTGCAGAACACGTCAAGCCTGACCTCCGCTCACCAGCACCATCGGTGCTGCACAGCTCCTGGCTACAGCCTTCTGCCAGGGTGGCTGGGAATAGCTCTTTGTGTCCAGAGGAAGATACCAAACCTCCCCTGCACCAGGGAGAGCCATAAAGCAAGCACAAACTGCTTGTCCTCACCTCATGCAAATGTTCTTCAGCACAAAAGGTTGCGCGGTTTCTCAGGGATGCGATCACAAAGCCGAGGGGACGCACATGCTCTGCCTGTTAATCACCACTCGGCTGGTTAGGGAACGTAAATCTCCTCTCTATATGCTGGGTTTTGGCAGTGCCAGCCACAGAGAGCTCCAGCTTCACCCTGCAGTGTGCACACTGCTCCCTGACCTCACACTAAACAGGCTCCCACCTGCTGTGAGACCTGAGGAACCACTTGGCATTGCTTGCTTATAAATAGCACACACCTAATCCCAGCACCAAATTAAATTAGACTTAAAATATTCACAGAGTCTACACCTGGTTTCCTGTTAATGGCAGCTAACAGCTACATTAGTAAAGGTTCTTTTTCTCGACCAAAACTGTACCCTCCAAGGCAGATCTCACAGGACTCCTTGCTCTGAGCAAGCATGACTGGGATAAGGGATGTGCTCTGCCTCTGCCCCTCATTCGAGCCAAGTCTGCCACCCAAGGGGGCCACCCCTGAAGCCTGCTGGCTTATTTTTCGCCCCAAAGAGATATCTTCAGTTTGGTATTTTTGCATCAAGCACGAAGTTCCATCTTCTTTTAATTTAAAATATACATATGACAAAAAAATACAAAAAAGGACACCAATTTACATTTTCAGAGATGCTGGCAGAGTGTGTTACTGGACACTTTTGAAAACACAAAATTGTATTTATTCAAAGTGTCTAATAGGTCTGTATGTTAAGTGTTCCATTTTCTCAGTGACACACTGAATACAGAGACTGATGACATGACTTTATGTTTTAAGGATTGCTTTACAATTGTTTCCATATAATAATATGATAAAATATGTTGCTTTTTTTAGCACCTAACTTTGGCCTAAAAGGCAACTTGCCCTGCTAGACTTCCAAGGAACTGCTGCAGGAGAAAACAGCTGCTGCCATACAGGGGGTTCAATAAATAGAGCCTTTATCTGAGCAGTGTTGTTCAGCCCAGGCTGCAGCAGCTGGATACAGCAGCTGGATGCTGCCAAGCTGGATGGTCCAGAAATTTGCAGGACAATCAAATCTGTTAGTAAGTGTGAACCATGAACCACCTGGGCTGGACCCTAACAGGCTGCCCCAAACCAGGAAGGAAACTTTGAAACTTCTAGATTATTCATTTATGTATTTTAACAGATCAACGTTTCTTATTTTTATTTAACTTTGAATTATGCTAATCATAATGGGCAGGCAATTCAGAAAAGAACCAAAACCCCCCACCTTTATCTCTGACCTGAGGAAAGTATTTGTGAGTTCACTCTTTTGTAACAGTTTTGGCTGCCAGCTAAAAAAACCCCAAACATTACTCATACATCTTTTTTTCAGAATCTCTCAGTCTATGTGTCCCATATGGCAAGGTTTAGGCTGATATAGTAAATATCAGATATTTATGCAATTTTGGGGTAGGGGGAAAACAGGAAGACAAAGCAACTGTTTATAATTCAGGTTCTGTTTAATCCATGCTAAAAAATAGACTTTCAAAAAACTGTGGAGGCAGCATTTAATCATGTAAGTGTTTAAGTTAGAACTATATCTCCTGGCAAGTTGGAACTGAGTAAGAGGCACTAAAACCAGCCTTCACAGGCTCTGTAAAGGCCTTGTGCTGTTCCTTTCTGCTGGTAGTTATGAGAGTTGCTCTTAGAAGTGTGGAAGATGTGCCAAAAAGCTGTATCCATGTAAACAGGACTTCTGATTTCATCACTTTGGAAGTGATAAAATACCAGTTACACTCAGGGCACCTGAAGAAATGAGAGGAAAAGTTTGGAAAAACTAGAATAAAATATTAATCATTTGCAAATTGCCTATTATTGGCTGCACACTGTGTAAAAATAGAGAGGTTGCCTGTTCTGACAAGCCTGTGGACTTTGGTTTTTTCAGCCAGTAGCATGAAGCCAGACTGCTGTGGCTGAAGGGGAATCACTGCTTTCATCTGCACTTCTAACCAGCAGACCTACACATTAAAAGCTGCTGCCTAAACAGCCGAGCCCCCCAGTAGGAAAGATGAAAGTGAAACCAGGATTTGAAAACAGTCCTTCTGTTCCTTGCTTTACCTCAGAGACTGTTGGCAAGCCAAAGGCTCATGTTCCCCATCTTTTAAAGGCTGGTGACAGCACTTCGCTGCCCTGCAAGGATGATGAAGATATGTACATTTAATACTCTCTGGCACTAAAAAGAGAGAAGCATCCTGAACGGAAACAGAGTAGACAGGCTGCCCTGGAAAGGAATGACTGAGGAATGTGGCTTAGTATTTTCAAATTATAGTTGACACTTTTTTTAGGAGCTAGTATTTTCTGGAGATGATAATGCTCTCAGAGGAACAGACCTACAGTCTCTTGCAAATCATGCACTAGAGCAGATGTCATATTTCTGATACTTTGTTCCATTACATTTATTTTTGGAACTCTAAAAATTCCTAAATCCTCCAGATCTAGACTGAACACCCTATCTGTGTTGTAACATAAATATGCATAGCTGAAGCCCTGGTTATGACTGTCAGTACTAACTACAGAGCCCTAATGGGCTTAAATTTAAGCCCACTTAATTTGCAGAAAGCTATTCAGATGCTGTCAGTCAAGCTGGGAATTTGAAGAATATTTAAGTTGTTGATTAAGTACTTAAAATTACAGGTTAATGCAAAATTGTCTGTCCTACTTTTCTTGTGGTTATATGGTGACCCGTATAAATATCGGAGTTCTGTCTCACTCCTTCCAGTGCAATCAGATCCTCATCACCCCAACCTATCCAGGACCAGAGGAGGTACAAATGTGCATTCCCATGTCAGGCTGCTCACGAACAGCTCCCTTGTGCTGCCCATTTGCTCTCACTGATGAGATGCAGGTATTCACTAGTCGAGCATGTGAGGCCCAAATAAGGCAGGAGGAAGAAGAAGAAGGTCCTCAGAGCTGCTCCTCTTTCCACACCTGTGGTGAGGCCTTGCATGGGCAGGGAGAAGGTCAGTGCCAGCAAAGGCACGCATGGGAACTGGCACGCTCTTCCAAGAGCCTGGATTTTATTAGAGTGCTATGGATCAAGGTGAAACTGGCAACAAACACTAGATCCCTCTCAGCCCAAAGCAGCTTCCATCTGAGAAAATCCTGATCCTGTCATCATTTTGCACATGAAAGCAAGAAGGTGAAACCCTCTCCTCTCTAGGGACTGGGGATTTGTGTGCAGGACACCAGGTCAACATCACAGAGCAGAACAGAGCATTTGTGCTGCCTGCACCAGAACTTTCATGGGGAAGCTTTGATTTCCTTTTTCTTGAAGCCATAGGCTCTGTGACAAGGGTTTACAGGATGTTTCTAGCATAAAACAAACTAAAATATATACAAAACTCCCCAGCAACTTTCTAACCCTTCTTACAGAGGAATGCCAGAAAAGATGAGCAAATGCCTTTTAACATATTTAAAATTCAAAAGTTTTCCATCCTTGTTGAGGGCTATTGTAAAATCTTGTAATTCTAAGCAGGCAGACAAGCTGAATGTTGAGGCTGCCAGCTGCTTTGCTGAACATCACACAAGTCAGGGCAGCTCTGTACTTCTGGAGTTCTCTCCAGCCACTGTATTAACAGGGCTGTGCTACAAAGCTCCTCTGCAGGTGTGTTTCTTGTGAACTTCATGCAGGGAAGAAGACCTTAGATGCCCTCTGTTCTCACAGGCTTGACTTGAGGTGTTTGGGGCCAGGAAGAGTTCACATTTACCTGCCCTTGATGCTTTTTCAAAGGATTAAAAAATGCAGTGTGGTGGTTGAAACTCATCACCTGGTTGGAGCAGAGATCAGCCAGTGAAAACATGCTCCACCACTTCATATGGTCACAGAACCCACCTCATCTTCTTCAACTACTGCCATGTCATTCCCAGAGCTGCTGTAATTGCCTGCTCTTCCACGTGACACCAGGGAAGAGTATCATTGATTTCTTGCCTGTTTTAATGGAGCTTAGCAATTAGAGGAGAGGTAGAACAAACATTGCATCATCAACCAGTTCTCACAGAGAAGTATCAGCTGATCCTCAAAGCATAACTGGGATAGCAGTTCATAAAGATGGGAGGTACAGACATATCCATGGACTTAACATGATGGAGGAGTTCCTGGTACTAGTCAGGGATGAGAATTTTTGGGGTTATCTGCATAAACCCTGTGTCTTTAACAAGTTACTTTCTCTGCAGTTAATGAAATCAGATTACCACCTGCCTGTTTGTCTCCTGGACTGTAAGGATGCAGTGGGTTGTTAAAATAATATATTCTTTAAACACGATCCTCATGCTTATAAATGCTCTAAAAATCCAGGTCTAGTAATAATGATGCATGGAATATGTGCCTTTGTGTTAGTTTAGTCTTAAATGTATATGGGAATTGAACCAAATGTTCAGCGTTACAGAAAAAAAGCTCATGGCTTATCTGTAAGTGTTTATTCTAGTATGTATTCACTTCCCTGGCAGTTAGTTTTTTAACTGTACTCTCTGGGTAGTCAGGATGTTGGTAAATATTCATTGGCAAAAACATCCCCACATGACTGGAATTCACTCCCAGCAGGCATTAAATTGGAACAGAAGAACAAAGGATATGCCAGACTTGATCAGACCACTGGTCTGTCAAGCCTGGTACCCTGCCTCTGGCAGTGGCCCATTCTTTAAGCTTCAGACAAAAGAAAAAAAACAATTTAAAAAACAATGCACCTATCTGGAAATGAATCCCAGATACTTAACTCAGACTTAGTACTTCATCTCAAAGTAGCTGGGACTAGAGTAACAGAGAACAAAATACATTAATATAGTATTGCAGGGAATGATTGCTTTCACTTTATTTTTGCTTCACTTTATTGATCATTTCTTTAGGAGAGGTCTTTCTTTAATATTTATGCAGTTCTGAGTATCCCTGACACTGTTGAAAATTAACTGTGGCTTCTCAGGGATTATTTTGTGGGTGAGTGTCTCAGAAATCAGATTTCACTCTGGCAGTTTGACACACAAAAACTGCCTTTCACTTACAGCTCAAAAGCCCCTGAAGTCACCAACTTGGGTGGCCTCAGCAAGAATTGTTTGATTCCAACAATTAGGTTCTGCTTTTATATTGCAGTTTGCCCCGTGTTAAGGCTTCATCAGGTCACCCTGCCCAGGACCCACTGTGGTGGCCCATGCACAAGCCTATCTCAGTTTTGACACTCCTACTTTCAAAGGCATTACTGTCCTGAAACAGAATCTGTGGCAAGTACATGGAACAGGTAAGCCAGCAGGGAAGGTGGAGGGCAAACTTCTACTTTCCTCAGGAAGAAATTAACGGGATTCTCCCACACTGGTACAGTGACAGATCTGATCTGCTCATTGATTATGTGCTTTTATTGGCAGTGTCAGGAGAGAAACTGAGGTTTCAGTGACATGGAAGCTGAGTGATGATCTCAGTCCGGGTATAATTGCCTTCTGGAGAAGATCCAAGGCCTACTGATGAAGAAGGTGCTCAGTACCCAGCCTTGTGTGCCAAATAGAGGCTCTTAGCAAACCCTAGAGGTCCCCAATGTTGTGTTCTTCATGGGCAACACACAAATAATACATACATCCATATCTATGTGCAGGTCAAGTCTCTTCAGGCCTGTGAGCAAGCAGAGCATCTCTGTTTCCTGGTGAGTAAGAAGGGCATTTAGACAATCTTCCTGCACACTTTGAATCCCCCTGCCTCAGGCCACTCTCAAGCACTGTAGCTGAGAAATCTTTGATCCCCAGTGCACTGTATCACCCAAAGTATATGTGTCATGAAGTCCTTGCTTTTGTCCCTAATAAACTGTAGCAGTGTATGTCGTAAGCCGGTGCTTTGTCAAACCAACGTGCGTGAAAAGCGATGCTCACAAAGACGGGCGCGGTGGCGATGAGTGACCGAGTGCTGAGGAGCCAGGCCTGGCGACAGGGAACGGTGCTTTGACCTTAAAAGCTGTTCTGGGCACGTCCAGTCTGCATGGGAAACTCAGTCAAGAGCGGACATCTGTGTTTTCGGTCTGTTAACTTGTATTTGACAGCTTGGGTTTTGGCAGCCCGAAAAGATTAAAAAAAAATGCAGGCCAGCCAAGGCTAGCCTTGCACCGAAGCAGATAGCGGCGAGGGATTAGAGGTGGAAGGGAGGCCAAGGTGCCAGGCACAGCGGTAGTGGTGGGCCCAAAGCTATGACAACAGCCACGCTGCTCACTTTTCCTCAGCTGGTAGCTGTTTGTTTGAGGATTTGTGCTGCCTGCCCCCTGGGTGAGGGTTTGCAAAGTGCCTGCTTGGAAAACTCTTCCATCTGCGTTTCTGCACACAGCTGCCAGAGGAGAGGAGCAGGGCCCGCGAGTCTGACGCTGCACTGCGCACCCCGTCTCCCTCGGGCATGCCTCAGGCTGGGTGACTTCATGGCCGGATCCAAGCTCTCCCCAGGGCCTTTAGAGCAGGTTGAGCTCTCTCCCTGCCTCTACACAGTGTTCACCCACTGAAGGTAATTCAGAAAAGGAGCTCACATATCTGACTGCCGTGGGGTATAAAACTGGCTGAGAAGGAAAAATGTAGAGCCTCCAGTGGGTAATGAATTTCTGAGGCTGTATCTGTGGTCTTATTTGCTGGTAAAGTTTTTCGTTTCACTGCCACAAGAAGGAAATCACGATTTTTTTGCCCGGTTGAATCTGCAACAAGGCAGCAGAGTTAGAGAAATATACTTGTCTGCTTTTTGCTGCTGGAAGCTAAATGCTGAGAGAGAGCTGCATGCAATACTCACAGCAAGACTTTTATTGCCTCCTGCCACTGCTAGGACTGTGCGAGGCCAAAACACCCTCCATCACATAGAAGCATCTAATGTCATTGAGGTGATGACAATGGTATGCTAGTGACAAAGATTTTGCAGGCATTCTCCTTCTCCCAGAAGCAAAAACCAAGGCTGCCGTGTTGCTTGTGCATATCCTGGTAAAGAGGTACTTCTGTGCTCAGAGTAGGGTTGAATGTGATTCTGAAAAATGTTGGTTTGGTGGAAGGGCCAATTGCTGTAACACCCAGCAGGGTGTTGTCTTCTGCTGGTGTGATGGAGGCAAGAACCATCTGGAAGGCAAGGCTGTGCTGCTCCAGAAACCCATCTTGCAGGTGAGCAGCAGGACTGGCTGAACCTTCCAGACCTCTGAGGGCCTGTGACCATTCTAGCTCAAGGTCATTTAGCAGTAGCACCTGACAGAAGGGGCATTTCTTACAGGCTAACTTGTGACTAAAGATGTTTTTTGACTGAAAAATTATCCAGTCAGTAAAGAGCAGTAGGAAATGCCAACTTAGTTGGTAATTTAATTAAATAATTTGTTTAAAAATGTGACTGGTAAGAGGGCAGGGTTACATTCCCAACATCTGTAAAGCTTCTAGTAAACTACAGAATAGAATGGCACCATAACAGCGCAGTTCTAGTCTCTGGCAAGGACAGAAACACTGAACATTTGGAATTATTTTTGATTACTCCTCTAGAAGAGCACGCACAGCCCGTATGGAGTGTCCAAGCTGCCATGTGGCTTGTTCAGGGGAGCTGTGAGTGTCTGAGCAGACATATGGTGAGGCGAGGAACCAGCCGGTGTGGGTTGAGGCAGACACTGCCGATTCACTTTCTGCTGCTGCTGGGCAATTAGGCACATCAGGAACTCACTGAGCTTTTCCCCCCCTCTACATGTTTGTAAGTGAAAAGGCATAAAGTGTCTGCAGGGCTCATACACATTTTCCCTGCCATTGTCTTCATCTCAGTCTCCCCTGGCAGTCACCAAAGAGAGAGACAAAAATAACACTGTTTGAGCTGAATGTATCTCTGTGCACAGAGATCATGTAATGCCTTCTGCAGCATTCAGGCCTTGCCTTGGGACTGCATATGGCTCATGGGTGAAGCAGCCATACAAAGGGGGCTGTTGTATTGAACAAGTTCCTTTGGCACAATAAAAGTCTCTGCCGTGAGAATAAAGCTTCTTTGTGCCAGGAGCAAGAGCATTTCCAGTGTGTGGCAGTGGAAGGCACACCCCTAGGGACGGGGCAGCATCAGGCATCCTTTCCCAGCACGAGGCATCTTTCTCTGATGCTGCAGAGCACGCAGCAGCAGTGATTGCAAAAGGACAGGCTACCGAAAGGGGCTTTCTCCTGCACCTGTCTCTGCCCCCCAGGCCATGGGCCAGCTGTGCCAGGGTGGTCATCTCACTGCTCTGTGAGGAAGCTTGGGGGTACAGAGATGAGGACTCACTGCTGCAGGGTTGTCTCTGAAAGCATGAGGTGGCTGGTATCTGCTGCTCTAGTGCAACCAGGCTGTCCTGGGACCTTTGGCAAGGATACCAGCCATGACCAGGACAGCCGGAGTTGGTAATCTCTTCTCCTGCACCCTGCAAGGCCAGGGTTCTGGTTCACATGCAGGATGGAGAGCTGGAAAGCCCAAAACAAGTGTTCATACCCGAGGCAGAGATACTATTTCTTAAGTGTTCTGCTGCTGGTCCAGCTTGTGAGCTTGAGGGGACCCTTGCTGCCACTCTTCTCAAATGAAAAGCACTCTGTACAGGCGGGAGCACTTGTGAGGCTGGTGCTTAAAACCACAATTGAAAACAAACCATGTCAACAGAATATCAAACCAGACATTGACTACCTCTGAAACCACATGCAAGCCTGACTTAGTTGAGTCTGCCACATGTGCACAGCAGAATGGCTGGTGTGGTCACATCTCCTGTTGTCCCCAGGCCCGTGCTCTGTGGTGCTGTGAAGCAGAGCATTCATCCCAACAGTGCTGGCCAGGAGATGGATGGAGCAGCCTCTGGAACTTTGGTAGGAATGCTCCCAGTGCTGCCAGTGCTCCCCAGCCCCTTGGCTACTCCCTGGCAGGTTGTCCAAGTGCTCAAACAGTGAGCTGGGAAATGCAGCAAGACCCGGTTCCGTCTGCTGGCATCGGTACAGGGCATTTGTGGGTGGGCAGGGTGGTCCCAAAACATCGTGGTATGCTGAGCTGTTGGGTGGCTGAGGGCAGCAGGCTCTGTGGGCGCCTTGGCATTTTGTTGAGCAGCCCAGAGAAGGGTTTTTTCTGACTTTAGTTACAGCAGGAGCTGTGGTACTTAGGAGGACCTTTCACAGGGGCCATGGGGATGCAGGCAGAGTCTGCAGGTAAGAAATAAGTATTTCTGGATTTCAGACTTCCCCGTGATTCGGGAAAGAGATGTTGATGGTGGGAAAGCTGGGCTGAAGAGAGGTCACGACCTGTCATGATTGCTCCTGTTGACACTGCATGAGACACAGTCTAGTCTCCTCTCCTCGACTGAGGGAAAGGCTGCCAGCTCCCAGTTCCTGTGATGGCAGCTGCCAGGGCTTTGTCTGTGAGCAGCTACTGCTGTGCACCACTGGAATGCCTGGGGAATTTCTGCCTTAAAACCCACCCTGTCTCCAGAGCGATCAAGTGTCAGGAGGAGAGGGACCAATTAGAGGAACCCGTGGAAAGTGGGAGAGGCTGCAATGCTATTCACTCTCTGTCGCTTCAAAAAGGTTTTATTTTCTGTATGTTTAATATGCAAATATTTAATGGGGTGTATTAAAGCATTACAGCCATAACTTGAGACCTTTCAGTCAAGAGTAAACAGGTGCTGAGTCTTTCTTTTCAAGGCCAGGCACAGCTGCAAGCCTGCCCTCCCTGGTACATGATTATGGGATGCTGCTGGGACTTTTTCCACATCCCTCCCCCACGATGCTGCACACGCTCCTGCAAAGGCCCTTTTTTTTTCTTTTTTTGTCTTTCTGCAAAAGACTGTCCTCACTGTTCAAAAGGAACAGGAAAAAAGAAATGTGATTTATTAGCTTTGGCATAGAGGGCAAGGTTTTGACCTCAGGTGTGAATCTGAGAAAAATACTATTTTCTTGACAGCCAGCCCTCTTGGAGTGAATTAAAATGGCTATTGTGAGGAAATGGATTAAAGCCATTTCGGCTTTTATGACAATACAAGCTGGTTACTTTATAGAGCATCTAGGATGTAGAGTCGCCCTAAGGTGCTTTATAATCATCGGTTTAAAGGGAGAGAATTTGCCTGCAGAGATGAATCAATGGGTGAATTTTATGAAACATTAATGACTGCTTTTGTAAATGTAAATTTGGGGGTATGTGCCTGCATCTCTCTGTGCTGTCCTGCAGCTGCAACTTAAGCTCTTTTGCTGTTAGTGAAGATCATAATCCAGCAGTGCAGTTTTGCTGGAGGAGCTTTACATCATCTTGTAATGTAAACAATATTGTAAGAGAGCCCGACAGCCCCACAGGATTTTCATTGAGCTATGATTGATGTGGAAAAGGATGGAGCTGCAGTGATTCTGCATCAGTCACAGCTCTCGCCTGGCTCTAAAACTGACCCTGTTAGCACAGTCTGACTTGGATCATTTGTCTCAGAAGTACCAAGGGATTTTAAAACAGCTGTGGATTCAACCATTTCAAATGGGAACATATTTTTGGTTTGTGGTAAGAACAACATAAACCGTATGTGTTTCAGAACTCGGGCCTCAGCATTCCTGGCTTGTTTTGTCAGCGAGTCTTTGCTCTCGGCAGCATTCACACATATAGGTCCATGGAGGCTTTTTTTTTGTTTGGTTTTGTTTTTCCACTTCAAGTCTTCCTCCCTTCTTTTTTCCTTCTATCTTTAAAGAAAGACAGAAAGAAAGAAATCACATCACCTTTGCTTTTCGGGCTAGGAAAGGTTTAAGCTGAGGCAGCACTTAAGCAAAGGGACCATTAGTTTTTCAGGCTTTGATGTATCCCTCATCTGATGTGTTTTCTCCTAAACGCTGTTGAATGTGCAAGTGCTCAGTGGTAAAAGCAAGTACCAGGCACCATGGCAGAGCCCTGAGCACTGCCAGCCCCGTCTCTGTGTCCAGATGGGTAACCCATTTCCCTCACGCAAAATTACCCTGCTTTTCTACTCCTCAGCCCTTTAGATCACTCCTCCCCTTCTCTTTCAGGTTCCTTCCCCACTGACATCTGTTCCAAGGAATGATGAACTGAGCTTCGGAGCAATTACCACAGTTTGTATTTTCCAAACCAGCTTGCAGCGTGTGTATTAAAAACACCAGCATTAAAAGTCAACAGGGTGTAAAAGGTAACAGAGTCTCCCACCTCAAAGCTAATGATGTTTTGCCATGTGAACAAGAGCCGTGTATCCTAATTTGCAGGCTCCTTTCTCATTTGTACAATTTTGAGCCGTTGTTTAATGAAGCCCGTCTGGTTCCCATGATGGGAAATTATATTATCACAATGCTCATGTTAAAGGCCTTATATTTCACCTCAAGCACCTGTGGCTGCACAGCAAGGAGGAAAGCTCTAATGTGCCAACTTGGATTCATATTTTGAAGCAGGGAAAGGCTGATTTAGGAAATGCTCCTCTGCCTTCCTTGCAGCCAAGCGCAGCAGGGGCTGGGGAGCCGGTGGGCTGTCGGGGTGCCTGCGGTCTGAGGCAGCTCTGTGCTGCAGCCAGCAGCTGGGGATTAATATCACAGAGAGAGTAAGAGCTGAGTTATTTCCGCAATCCGTTCACATAATGGATGTGAATGTCAAGATGTCGCCATCTGAAGTATGAGCACCTTGGAACAAAACAAAAAATTACTGGCAGTGTCAGCTTTCAGGAATGCTTTTCAGAGGTGGTGGAAAGCTGCACACGCAGCACTGACTTTCTTCAGCATCTTCCTTTCTGAATAAAGGGTGACCTCGGGCCCTCTTCTCTTCCTCCACGGGTAGACACGCACAGGTCTCTTATAAACTAAACCCTGTGCACACTTAGTACCATGTGAGCAGCTCCAGCTATTTGGCAGGCAGTTTCTCAGGCAGGCACCCTGCTCGGTGTGGATTTGTGGCTCCAGTGTGTGTTCTGACTCTGCCAAAGGGCTGTGAACAGACCTGAGCATCTACAAATCCTTCCTGAGGTTTTATTTCCCACTTTGCTGCAGACTGCCCGGAGCTCGTGTCAAACATGTGACATGGGCTGATTTGGCAGTGTCCCATGTACAAACACACCCTGAATCTGTAGCTTCAGGACCAAAGCAAAGCTGGAACAAGGTTTACTGCTAACCAAGAGATGGCTGTAATCATGCTGGTTCTGAACTGAAGCACTCCATGCTCAGGAGTTTCCTGCCCATTGGTTTAAGTACTGTCCATATCGTCACCATCAGTGCAGCTGGACAGAATAACCTACTCTGTGAGCTCTGATTATACTTTGCAGCTGTTAAAATGCTTCTTTCTCTCTCTGGGAACAAAGGCAGGGGAAGCTGCATTGATACTCCTTGACCTTGGATGCCCAGAAAGCCTCTGCCCCCAGGGTCCTAGTACTGCTATATGACATTACTAGGAAATTTGGCCTTGCATGTCCCATAGAAAAATGCTACTGACTTTGCTGTGGGTCAGCATGGGGGACAGTGCTGTTTGCCATTTGTAAGGATCCTGGCCCAGGCCCTGTAAGAGCTTTGTAATAGGGCCTTGGAGAACAGAGAGGGAGTCTTCCCAGGAGCTCCTGTATTTGGTGCCTACACTGAAGAGTTACTGATGTCTTAGAAATCAAATGCCTGTTATGTCAAAAGAGCGGTGAAAATAAAAATTTTCTCTCAAATAGACACTACTGCCCAAAAGTGCTACCCAAAAATTGTCAGTAGGAAAACATCAAAACTGGGGTATCCCTCCTTCACCGTCCCAAGTCAGCTGTAAGGAGATAACTGGAGATGCAAGGAGATAACTGAAAATATTGGATGCAAAACAGGTGTCAGATACTTGGATCCGTCCCTGTCCATGGTCCGTCAGGATTCTTCAAGGGCTGAACAGTATTTCCCATCTCCCACTCCACGTCACCCACTTTCCCATCATGTAATGAAGTTTCATTTCCAGGAGAACAGGAGTGCCCTGGCATTCAGACCTGGCTGCCTGATTTGAATTTAGATTATTTCATCAAGGTAATAACAAGATCTGGGATCACAATCTGCTGGAATAATTTAGAAAGCCATGTGAGGTCACTATTGCTTCTTACAAATAGAGCTTAGATATAATTTACCTGGCAGTAACTTGACCTGGAAGAGAGAGGTTTATCTTCTTGGCATGCTAAGTCTGAGTAGCTCAACAATCTCTACATAAATTTGAGATCTTTCATTCTCCAGCTGGTTGTTATTACTTATAATCTCTTAATGCAAAAAGTATTCCTTCCAGGGGCCCCTTTCTTTGACTTTCTTACCTTGCTTTTTTTTTTTAAAGAAGATATATCACATGGTTTGCCTTAGGATCTCAGGCCCCTGCCCTTGTAGCCATTGTAATTTGGTCACTCCACCTAAAACCTTTGTTACACTTTATGTTTTAGGTGCCTCTTCACTTCTACATGTTTCACTCTATTATAAAATACAATTTTCAGGAAAGATTGATTAAGAGACCTATATGGAAAACTCTGCCTTGGGGACACATCCCATAGCTTTGCTTAGAATCCCTTTGGTGAGGAGATTATAAGCAGAACAGCAGAATTGCAGGATTACAGTAGAAATGGGGAAAAATTTTTGCACGGATTCCTGAGAGAAGCCCGATCCTGACCTGTCTCAGAGTTGTTATGGTGCAGTTCTTACACATCACACTCCATTTCTCTTCGGGTGTTTGAGACTGCGGTGGGTTGCTGTCATCCCTCACTGTGCCCTTCTCCATGTCTTGGGACACACTCCCTGTCTCTTGTTCCCTTCCCTGGTGCCAGCAGGGACTAAGCAGCTCCTCCTCACTGCCTCAGCTGCCTGCCAGCTGCTTCCTTCTGATGTCTGCAGTGCTGCCCCTTCTTCCTCACCTACTGCTGACACGTCAGGGGATTTCTGCTGCCCTTTGAACCTCTCTGGCTGCTGGAGCATGAAGCACCTCCTCAGCATTTCCATGTTCTAGAAAGGCTGGTTTCACTTCCTTTTGGGGTTTTTGAGTTTTCTTATCTCCAGGAGGGCAGCCCACTGTGGGATCTGCTTGCTGCTCCCTTAACTAAAAAGAGCCAGTGTAAAAGAACTGCCTCATCCTCATGACCAAACACTGTGGGGAGACCTGTGCCACCTTCACCATTGTACAGGGAATGAGGGAGAGACAAGATCAACTGGAAGTGAGTTGTGCCTCTGGTGTCTGCCCATGCCTGGCAAGACTCACTGTGAACAGACTTATGTGTCTTGTCCTTGTCACCAATGGTCCCACAAGCGTGTGATGGCTGCCCTTGTCTGTGCACCACCCTCTGGCAATCCTGGAAGCATGGCCAGGGCACATGCAGGGTGAGTCCCAAAGGATTGGGATGCTGGGAAGCCTGGTGGGGTCAGCCTGCCATGGTGTTGTGTAAGACCCACCCTGAGAACGCCTCAGCTTCACTGTTGGAATAGAGGGAGTACCCTGACAGTGCACCAGCACTAGGCTTGGAGCATGCTGACCAAAATGCAGCCACCCTAGAAAGAAAGAGGCAAGAAATGGTGCTGCAGAACATATTTGCCTTCAATAAGATATATTGTAATGAAAACATCCACTTTGGTACGTTCGTTATAGTTCTTGCCTGGGCCTCTGCTGTTTCTGACAGGAGTATTTTCTCTTTCTCTGATTATCTGGACCCAAATCATTATCAGTATCCTTCCCGTTATCACTAAGCCTCATTTTAGCAATGTGACAAACACCGGCAGCCTCAGAGATGCCAGTTTTAACATGACTAAACCCTCACCCACACTTTCAAACTGGGACAGCTGAGAAGGAGATTTTATGGAAGATGATGCAGAGCATTACAGCCATCCCCATCAGATGTTGGCTTTTTTTTTTTTTTTCTTATCCTTCATCTTTGCCTCAAGATGTTGCAGTTTTAGCTTGTATTTACTTTTTTTTCCAGCTCATGACTCCACTTGTGACTGGAAGGCACAGCGTTGGAGCTGTGTGAGGTTCGGGCTCTGTGATGTCTGTAACATTAGTGCGGGGCTGTCAGGAAGCAGACGGCATGTGACCACGAGAGGCTAAACTGGGACACTGTCATTCAGATACTCACTTTCCCTATTTCTGGCTCTCTTTCCAGGCCCAGGTTCCACCACTCTCTCTCTTAGAGGAGGAGGTGCAGGGCCACCACAGCCACCAGGGCCGGCAGACAGGGCCCCAGGCTGCGCAGAAAAAGCACGTCCGTGAGGATGAGCACCGGCCATGAAAGAGGAACCAGCAAGGGGACTGGGATGGAAATACTCCAAGGAGCACCAGTCCCACTGCAGAAGTTGAGGCATTTCCTGCTTCTCCAGCAAAAAGAGATGCTCAGCCCTGCATGAAGAAGCTGCTCCATCCCCTCTGGCTCTCTCCTCACATAGCTTTTGCTGTGCATTTCTCAGCAGCTCTCCCCACAGCCTGTCATCCCCAACTCTTCCTCCCACTACTCAGTCAAGTGACTGTGATGGATGGGAGGTGGAGGGATGCTCCTGGGGAATTTATCCAGCAACCTTTGAACTATGCAGAAGTGTACAACTTCAGCAAAGTTTTAATCTGCCCCTGGAATTTGCAGGTTATTTTTTATTGGAAAAGAGATTTAATTGAAAATTCAGGACTGTGTCTCCTGTTGGGTTTTTGCCTATGATGAGTTAAAACATGTTACAGGGAATTTTAAATTATGGGGCAGTGTCACACAAAAGGGGCATAATTTCATTTTCATAAGAGCTGCCCACAGACATCTGAGAGCAGTGCTCTTCCTACACAGCCCGCCAGAGCCCCAAATGTAAAATTCATAAATTTTCAAGAGGCAGAAAGCAGAAATGAAACTTGCTCACCAATCTGCACTGCACAAACTGCCAAGATAAAAGGTTGTTCTACACAAAACACCTATTTGTCTCATCTGCCATTTCAAATATTACCAAAACACCTATTTAAGGGTGTTCTGATATTGCAGATGTTATGGCTGATGACAAAAAGGGGTGGAATTAAAGCCACTCTCCTTTGGTGTTCAGTAAGCGGCTCTGCAAGAAGCAGGTACAGCTCCATGCCTACAGGTACTTTGTGAAAGTTTTAATAGGGCAACAAAGAGTGAGAGCCTGTGGCACAGTGCTGGCTGCAGGCAGCCTTTTCCTGCCCAGCCAGTGAGCCCATTAGTACAAGCAGAACATCAGGGCACAACAGCTGCTGGATTTCACAGCTTCTTTAGCCCAAACACTCAGCCTAAAGCTCTTGATCAAAGGCCTTCCCAGCCCTGTCCTTCTTCCCAGTCCCTCTCCCTGCTGGCCTCAGCCTGCCCTTGGCACAGGACTGGTTTCCTTTCTTTCCCAGTTTTCCTTCACACTCTCTATATTCTTTTCTATCTCCTGTAAATCTCTCTTGCTGTCCATGGCCTACCAGAGGTGTTTTTTCCACAGTCTCTCCACTTTTCCTCCATCTCCTACCCAAATTTTGTTCCCCCAGGGAAATGGCACTTTCTGCATCTGAGCTGCTTTGTTCTCTGCCCATTATCTCTGCCCAGCTTTTCCTGGGTCTTCCCTCTTGTGTCTCCTGATGACCCCCCACAACTGAGTCCAGTTCCACCACTGCCTCCCTGTATTTGCATTTGCTTCAGGGAAACCTCACGCTGCACGGAAGCAGCATTAGATTCAAGAGGACCCAAAGCAAAGTGGAGATTTGGATATTCCTCCTCTATGAGCAGATGGAAAGAGTCTGCTTAGTCGGGCCTGTGAAGAACCCCTCTATTGCCTTCCCCACGGACAATTGCCCCAGATGAAAAGGCTTTCCCTCCTGACTGTCTCCCTCTCCCTCTCTCTCCAGCTGTGCTCTTTACCTCTGGCTTCTCATATTCTTCACCAGTCACCAACCATCCTTTCCCCTCTGACATCCTCCACGGGCTGGGTGTGGTTTGGCAGTAACAGCATCACCTGCACTGTCAGCTCTCAGGAGCAGTCGTGCTGTGCTCTGACTGCCCTCTGCACCTGCCCAGCTGAGCCCCATACCTGACACACACACCCCTTGAATCCTAATGCTGCTCTTTGACTCAGATCAGACACCCACCAGGGTGGCAGGATACTGCCAAGAAACAAGGGAAAGGAGCTTATCCTCAATCCCCACCTGTTCTTCCTTGTGCCAGGTTTTCTTTTCCTTTTCCCCCACTGTCCCTCACTGCATCACAGATTTTGTGTGTTAACATGTCCTGATTTGATTTTTCAGTTCACCCTGAGAGGTAGTTGTTCAGCTCTGTTCTTGGTCCTCACTGATTTTATTTCCTCAGGAATTTTCATCACCTTTTTAGAAACCTTTCCTGTTCTCTCCTGCTTGGGCTTTTCCATTTGCCTTTGCACCTGCCACTCAAAGAACTCTTAACATTTCTTTTCCCCCTCCCACTTGCGTCTTAAGCTCAGAGGCATATTAGATTAGAAGAATCGGAGAAGCTTGTGACTTTTTAGTTGCAACAATGCTCTGGTCTTGGCAGATGTTGTCACAGATGAACCTATTGCCTGGGAAACTGGAGCAGCCCACCTGCATCCTGCCCTGCCCTCAGCAGTGACAAGCACTTGGACTCGGCTGGCTTTGATGTAATTATTCTTCCAATATGTCTCTCTGGGCTTATTATTTATCCCATGTAGGATTCTCTCTTACCTTTTTATCTCTGACCACATCTCTCCTGCCATGCTATCCCCCTTACCCCTACATTAGAAGATCATTTCAGTTCATTTCTTAGCAAAAATTATGTGTCTTCATAAGTTTCTATTATAGTGCTTCTCTTTCCAGTCAAAAAACAAAACAAAAAACAACAACAACAAAACCCGCAAACCCATGAAATTGAATAACTTCTTGTGTTTTTCTCTGCATATTTGTGATCTCATCTGCACTTAAAAAATGCTGCAGAGGATCTTGTTATGACTAATACAATGCTGTCATGCAATTAGCACCATACTTTTTTAATAAGTTCAGAGAATAATTGCCATATCAATAACATTTACCAACCCCCCATAACACTAACTACCAGGATAACAACCCATCTTTTCCCTTCAGTCACCTGATACTACATAACCTCTGTTAAGTGCAACACATCTGCTTGTGGGAGCCCTTTTCTTCTTCAGAAATAATGGTTTGCCACACCATTCATGAAAAACAACCCAGCCCAGGGGCTCTTCTCCAGCAATATTTGGTGTTCAACATTTCAGAAGAATGTCTAAGCTTCACTTATGTGGAATAAAGTCAATTTTTTCCTGCCTCTACCCAGCAATGAGGTTATGTACTCAGGAAGAAAGCTTGTCTCTTGTGTAGTGTTACAGTCCCTGGCATAAATACAGGCACCAATCTCACTGCTACCAGCACAAGGACTTATATTTTTGGTCTGACTGTTGCAAAAAGCTACCAAAGCCTAATCTGAGTGGAAAGCTTTCCCTTGCCCCTGTTGTTTCTGGTGCTGTCTGTCTTTCATCTCACTCCTTTTGCCTGCCCAGAGTGGGCTGGGGGCGAGCTGGATGTGCTCGGCCGTGCCTGCAGCACGGAGAGACCATTTCTAGTTCATCTTTCAGCAGCGTGGTGTGAGGGGCCAGCTGAAGTTCTGTCAGGAATCAAAGCAGTTTTGTATGCCATGACTCTGGAGGAGAAACACATGCTGCAGAAATACAGGGTCTAAATAGACACTGGGGGGAAATAAAAAGCGTGTCAGAGGGAGCATTGTTAAGCCCTCACAGTCAAATCTGAGAGGTCTTTAGCCATTGCTAGCAACTTCTGTTGGCTTCAAGAGGCCTCCAGGTGCTCATCTCCCTTCAGGATCTGTACACAGGGCTTTTATTTAATGAAAAGATCTTCACTGACTGGCAGGAGAGTGAAAGGGGTTTGAGTGCAATAAAATGATTTTCCTGGTTTTGTGGGGTAGGCAGCACGGACTGGGGGGTCATAACAGCAGTACCTGTTCCCCTGGAAATTGGGGAGGCAACTGGTTTTGGGAATGTAGTGTTGTTTCTCAACTTGCTGCAGTGAAGCAGCGTGTAAAATGGGGAACAAAAAGAGCTGCTGTCAGAAGGGCTGGTAGGTAGCAGATGCCTGTGTGGCTCTCTGGAGAGAGGAAAATCTCTTAATACTGATGGCTTTGAGCTCCTGACTGTTCAACAGACTGCATACTGTAAACCCCGAAACTTGCATTTAAAGAAATGACACTTCCTTGTTTCCGTGTGCTGTGGAGGGGGTCCCATATGACTCTTCCCAGGGAGGCAAAGTGATTGCTAATAAAACAGTATTTCAGCACTCATGCATCCCACAAAGGGCAAGTGTTATTATTATTATCATTATTATTACTATTATTCGACATTGAACAGAAGTGCCGTAACTCAGAGTATTATTTTCAGTAGTTCCAACACTGTCTGCAGGACACCTGCTCTCCACGGTCATTTCAAGACAGCTCCTGCTCTGTTGTTATTGGCTCCATACCAAGAGTCAGCAAAGCAAAAATTTTTCACTTAAACCCAAAATTACTGTTCTCCTGTCAGCTTCCCCATAATGTATTACTTCACCATGTCCTTTGACCTACTCCATTTCTTTATAGAGAAATATAATTAATTTTGAGATACAGTTTAGCTCTGGGGTTCAAAACAGTTTCATGTGTTTTCTCAAAACATTAATTTTTTCCCTTTTTTTAATTTTCAGGCAGAAAAGGTTATGAGGGTTAAACAAAGCACTGCTCCTTCCAAGAGCTCCAAACACCATCATGGCTGGAGGAAGCTGATGGAGGGAGGAGGATGGAAGGGGCAGAGGGGGGTGTTTCTCAGCCAGACCCCAGGAGCTAGAGTTGTTCCTGGAAGCTCAGCTGCAGGAAGAAGAGACACCTCTACTGCACAAATAACCAGTGAAGTATGTGAGGGTGGATCTCTGCACATCACTCTGGGCTTTGAGGGAAATTTTGTTTACATGCTGAAGCTGCTGCTGCCCACAGCTACATCATCATCTGCTCTTCCTGGGCAGGCTCCCTTGTGGGGACAGCTCAGCCTATCCAGCAACATGTGCCAGGGATCCAGGCAAAGAGCAGCATCTTTTTCTCACAGAAAGCAGGACACAGATGGGGTGTTAAAGTGGCCTGACATCTTCCTTATTCATACATTCATTCACGAGGATTTGTCATATGAATGATGACAAATCTTGTCACCGGTGGAAGGTCTTACTTGTCATACCAATAGCACCTGCTTCATTTGTGGATTATTGTCCAAAGACTGAGGTGTTTCTAGAAGCCATGAAGCACCCAGTTAGGCCACTTTTCTTTCTGCAGCAGAATTGCTTATGTTGTGGAACACACTCACAGTCCAACTGAGAGCAGGTGCTGCAAATCCAACACATGGGTGCTGTTAATCCCACAGGAATTATTTTAGGAAATGGAGGGGGAAGGGAAGTTGCATATAGGTATAGGAATTAACAAAAGATCTTAGTAAAAATTTAGCACATTTCTGAGGTACCCAGAGCCACACAGCACTGTAAACAACCAGTAACTGGAAAGAGATCTCTTTGGTACTAATGAGAGATGCACCTGGCATCATATGTTCAAAGTGATAGGAGGTTTCTAGTCCTTACAAATTGAGGAGTAATCCCACATCTGATGCTACTCAGAAAGTCTTGACCTTTGCAAGTCCAGTCAGCACCTTTGAAGTCAATGGCAACGTTGCCACAGTAATAGCTCTGAAGATCTGTGGTGGCTCTTACCTCACTGCAAGACCATCTATTCTGTAACACTCAGGTTCTTTGAACTAACAGCACTCCCTGGGCTTACAGCACCTGACATATCTGCTGCCAAGCATCTTTTATTCTTTCTTGCTGCTTTTCCAAAACAAAGTCTCCTATAACTTCATTTTTTTATTGCATTCAATAGGAAAAAAACCCAAAAACCCAAAAAAACCCAAGCCAAAACAAAAAAAGCCTGGTTCCATAATAAACTCAATGTCTAACTTTGCAGGAATGTTATACAAACAACCCTGCTGGGATTGAAGCAGTAACCATTTGCTGGATACTCATGTTTGTACATCCTCTTAGTTTTATTCATTTTCCTCAATGAGAATGAAAACACACTTCCTGAAAACATACTTGCATGGAAACTAGTGGGAAAAAGTCTAGATTTAATATCAATAAAGATGTAAAATCAGTTGGAAAACAGACTGTGGGCTGCTTTTTTTTTAAAAGAAAAGCCAATATTTCATTGTCATATTAGGAGAATTAAACAATGTTCAAACAAGGTTTGTCACAAATCTGGCACAGACTAGGCAAAGGCAGTGGTCCAAAGCTCTTATAAAAGCCATAGCTGGCATTTAACATCATGCATCACCTAAGAAAACAAGAAACCTCACAGCACACTTTGATCTAATCATGATACATCTGACAGCTGAATGCCAGAAGGTTCTTTGCCAGTTGCTTAATGGCACGATGGAGATTCCAAACAGCAGAGTGACCCCTTCCCAGGCCCGGCCTGGAGACTCAGCCTTGGTGCTGTGGGGTGAATCAGGCTGTGCCCACCTGCCTGTGCCAGGATCTGCTAGGCTGTATGGGATGGCACACCAGGCCAAACTTACCCCTTGCCCTTTTGAGCATTTTGGGCACAATGAGAAGTGAGCTTCTCAGTGCTGGGTGCTCGTACAGATCCCACTGTACCTCGGCAGTGCTCACACCTCCCATACTGCCCTAGTAGCCTGAATGGAAAACAGTACAGAATGGAGCTTCCAGAACATGTCACAGCCAGATTAAAAGCAGGGGCAGAATAAAAGCAGTTCTGAAGTAACTGGCTGTAGCCAGGGACAGGGGAGCAGTTCACAGTGCAGTGAACAATCTACATTTTTAAATCTAAATATCCATATCATTATGACACCTAATAAAGAAGGAAAACCAATAGAAATTTATCTGAAACCTTTTGAGTAAACTAATTCTCCAGCCTGTCAAGCACAAGTCCATGTAGCCAAGATTCACTACTCTTTTAGTACCCAAACTAAGATAAATGATCATCTTGAACACAAGTCATCTATACCATTTCCCACAGGAAGACAAGGTTTGAATTCAAATTGATTCGGAAAACCCCTGAGGTATGGTCAGAAATCAAATAGATGTCAGTAAAAAACACTTAAGAGGGAAATGTCAAATGCAAAAGTCCCCAACAAACAAGCCCAACCTGTGGCCCTCATGAAGAATGACCTGCCAGGCAGTGCAGACTGCAGAAACAGACCCACAATCTTTAGAGATCCAGCAACTGTTTGAATGTTTGGTATTGTCTGCCCAGAACAGAAGTGAAGGCAAATGCTATCCTGGGACACACACACCTGCAAGTGTGTTTCACGTAAAACATGGAAGAAATTGTTTTGCTCCAATTGGCACTGGTAATTTGGAGTCCAGTTCTCAGAATCATGTGTTAAGGAAAATGGACGGTCAAGGTCCAAAGATTCTCATATGAAAGCCCAACAGTTTAGAAGATGCAATCCAAGACAAAAGGCTGATGAATTTGGGCATTGCTCATTTGTACAATTTTGAGACACTGTTTAATGAAGCCCGTCTGGTTCCCATGATGGGAAATTGTATGGAAATGAGAAGATGAGGAAAACTAAAAACTAAGCTGTCTGGCAGAAACCTGACCTCTTTCTACCTGTTATAAACTGGTGATGTGAAGTGTGATATCTTCCACTCTCTGCTTTTGTTCGGTAAGGTTTGGTACAGCAGGACTGTGCAAATTTAGACCACCTGTTAGAGCATTTTCAGACCTTTTATCTCTCTGAGCCAGAACTTCCTCAGATCAAAGTCTTGCAAGACTCGCCTCAGGATCCAGTTTTGTGGCCAGCATTCATCACAACCAACTGCTTTTGAACATTCCCGGTTATTTGGGATATTTCATAGTTTAGCCCTGAAATGCTGCAATGAAGCTGAGACAGGCTCTGGGACACAACGGCTCTTAGCGACAGCACCGGTCTGAGGAGTGACTGCTGGCCCTTGGACACACGCCTGGACACACGGTGTTGGAGGCATTTCCAACACGGGCATATTCAGTACGCACCTGCCAGGGCTGCCGGGAATGACGCTGTGTGGTGGCCTACAGCTGGCCCGTAGGCCTCGCAGTCATAAATGATTCCAACTTTATAACTGAAGTGTAATTGGTTATATAATTACCTCAGCTACGTAACTCCAGAGTGAGGCCCGTTGGCGAGCAGGCCCCGGCCGGTGGGGGATCAGGCCGCGGCTGGCTGGTTGGGCGGGCGGCAGCTGGCTCGGCCGGCCAGGATTGACTGCACCTGCCGTCCCGCCTACATGAGGAGAGGAGGCGCTAATAAAGCGGGCTGTTGCTGCTCAGTCCTCGAGTGTGTGTCGCTCCCCTGCCTCGGACACATGGTAGGATAACACAGGACCTACAGAAGACCTACATCTTCCTGGACCGGCAGCTGGACTCAGGTGGCACTTCCCAGG
Organism: Hirundo rustica; assembly: GCF_015227805.2. Classification (NCBI taxonomy): domain Eukaryota; kingdom Metazoa; phylum Chordata; class Aves; order Passeriformes; family Hirundinidae; genus Hirundo; species Hirundo rustica. The sequence goes on along the minus strand of NC_053450.1, from coordinate 141,851,913 downwards.
GGAAAATGGCCGAAAGCCTGCGGCCGAGCACCTGAACTGTGCGTGCTGTGAAGCAGAGGAGGAATTGGAATTAGCAGAGTGTTTATTAAAGCACATATAACAGGGGTAGCCAGTGCATGGATAAAGAATTAGATCATGCTGCAGTGACAGTGCTGTGCAGGGTCTGGGGTTTCTGTCTGGCCTACAACAGAGACTGCCAAACCGAAGCCTGGGGCATCCACAAGCCCACCTGGCTGAAGGACCGAGAGCAATGTAGTGCCCAGCAGGGCTGGCAGCAGAGTGCACAAAAGAAAGCCTAGGAAGGCAGCAGAACAAGGGGAATGTCTGGGATGGGGGCTATTTCCCCCACGTGTTACTGCAGCCACTTGTCCCTGCAGGTACTGCCCCCCGTCCCCTGCTGGACCTGTCATCACCAAACCCGCAGCTCACCCAGGGTGTGGAGCTGGCACGGACCCGCATCGACCCCAGATCCTGTTTCTGGGCCACGCTGACCAAGAGTGCAATCATGCACACTTCCTTCCACATTTATGCAAAAAGCATCCACCCCACACGTATTTCCACTGTATTTGAGGCCTTGTGAAATCTTGGCAGAAGTGGATGGATTTTGCCCAGAATACACAATTTAGTGCTAATTATCTCTTCCTGCTGGGCTTTAGAGCACAGAGCTTTCAGTTCAAGAACAACAGCTACAAGAGCTAATGGATTGCTCTGTTACCAGGAAGCAAACCCTTTGCAGAGCGTGGAGGATCCTGCCCTGCCGCAGGTCCCGGGGAAACTCTGCAACAATAGGAGGATGGAATTCATTAACTCCTCAGGGAAGGAGAGCACATCACCAGCATCATAATTGCCTTCCGCTGGTGCTGCTGGGGAGAACACCCCAACACAAAAGAGCATCTCACCCCTCCCACGGCATAGCAAATTATGTTGTAAATGTAGAAAGAAGAAAATTCTCCTTGTTGGGTCAGTGAGAGGCTGCAGAAGAGAAAAGGACAGAAAGACTTGCTGTGATTCATTCCCTTCCATGTCACATACAGTAAAAGTCCATATTTTCTGTGAGTGAGTATACAGGATATGGATGAAATTGTTGCTTTCCAAACCCCACTTCCCACATGCACTTATCTCACATCTAGGATGGCCTGTGGGCCTCTGATTGGGTTCCACTGACAAACATCTTTTGGTGATACTCCCTGAGTCAAGGAAGAGATTTGCTCTACTCTTCTGGCAATTAAGCTGCAGGTAATGAATTAAGAGCATATAGGAATCACATTGGGAGCCAATAATAATTTAATTCTCCTGCACTGGCAGTTAACCACCCAGCAGTAACCATCCTAGAGCTGCTCTCCACACAGCTAATTCCGGAGCTTTACTGACCTACATATGGTGATCATTTGATTCCAATGCTGACATGTAGCCTGAAGGAGAGTCCAAAGTACCTCCTAGCAGAGCGAACATTTTGGCTGGTGGTGACCATGTCTTAACTTTTCTTTCAAATGCAGTCTTTTTGGTGTGGATACTCACCTTCTCAAATATCCTTACAAGTGCAAGAAATAAAACACTGAAATATAGAGCAGATGCTTCAGCACCTTGGACTAGATCCATTATTGACACAGGACCAATATTACACCCTTCTCAAAGACACTTGCTCATATGGTGCACAGATGTAGGCTGCTGGCAGAGATCTCTAAAGCAAATGTGGGCAGCTTCCAGATTTTCAGGTACCCTTTGTCTCTATTTCTTGTCCAAGATTCTGGCCATTTTATTCTCATTTGGGTCTTTGTAGTTACCAGGCTAAAATATCCTTATTATTGCTGTATTTTAGCTCCCTCTTAGAAACAGGGTGAGGGAAACACTGCTTGATGAATGGAACAACACCCAGCAATGGAGATGAGGAGTGGTGGCATTGCCACAGGTCACCAAGATAATCCTGTGACCTGCCTGTCCAACACGCAGTTCTAGTGGCAGCTCTTCCAGTGGGAAAGGTTTTCATAGGTTGTAACCACGATTACCACCACCAAAATGTAAAAAGCTGTGCGAGTAAAAAGAGTGAGAATAATTCTTCCTGAGTGAGCTGAGGAAACAGCTGTACAAAGTTTGACACCCCTTTGCTGAGGCAGTTGTAAGCATCCTCCATCATGTCCAGACAGAGTTTCCTGTCTTGAGAACAAGTTGTCCAGCACTAGTTCACTGGGAAACACAAGAAGAAAAAAAGTCAAACACCAAATTGATTCCAAGGAAGATTTTCTTCCATGAAATGAAGGTAAATAATTCTGCTGCTTTATGACTGGTGGTTTTACTGTGAGGTATTGCACAACAGGCTTAAATAATGTCCAAGTATGACTGCATTCAGTTTTATCTGGCTGTAATGTTTTCCTTAGCTCATTGTGTCTCAGAGAAGGTTGGTTATGAAGAACAAAGGCCTTTTAGGTCTGCAGTCTATATGCACATGAACCCTTCTCACCTGACTGTGGTAACAAGCATGTGGAATATATATTGAATTCATTCTTCATAGTGTTTTGTCTCATAACATTTGGAATTCAAGTAAGCTTTGTACTTTAACAAATAAATATTGCACTAATTACATTAATAGACACAAAGCAAAAAGCAGAAAATACCCTTCCTATCCTGCATGTGGACAGTCTCAGTTTCCAGCACGAGCTGGAGAGTGACCATGGGCAGGGACCATGGGGTTAATCAGAGAAACTGGACACCCTGTCCACCAGGCCCCAGGAAGCCCAGTCTGGGCTGCAGAGGCCCGTGTCTCCCATCTCTCTGGAGGCCTGGATGGCCTGCCCCTTCTTCCACATTCTTAGCAGGGTTTGCCATGCTCTTTTTTTTCCAGGTAGTCTCTACCTTAGTAGCATCCCAAGAGACAGGAGAGACTTGATCTCCACAAACCTGCTGCCTGCCTAATCCAGTGGAAAAAAGAACTATGTCTACCCCATCTTTGAAAGAAAAGCATTGATTTGCCTCTTCTCACAATAATACACATAATAATGAGTGCTCCACCAACACCTTCATCACCCATCTTCTCACAGGACAAGATGCTTATCCTCTCTCCTATACTTAAAAACAAACAAACAAAAAACCAAACTAAATAAATAAATAAAAAAACAGTTGACAAACTGTTGACAAACAGTTAACAAATCTGAGATGCAGGTCTCCACATGAAAAACAGAACTTTTGCAAAAAATGATAAGCAGCTTGAAGCAGATCTTACTGGGACAGAGTCAGGCATGGCTGTCAGACTTTAAACAGCAAGCAGACCCAGAGACGTCCCTCTGCCTTCTTTTGTGCAGTGTCTTCAAGCCCAGTGCCCTGGGGGGGGCTACAGCCATGGGACAGCCACATCACACGTGCACGATTCAATGTGTTGCAGCAAAAGTGCAGGAAAGCCACGGTCTGCTCTTGCTTCAGGTGAGGAATCTGGGATCTGAGCAGTAAGAACAGGAGAACAGGACAGCCCCTATTGCAGAGAGCATCTGGAACTGAGCACCAGGCGACCTCCATGTCACGGGCAATGCTCCAGCCCCACCCACACGGCAGCAGCTTCGCTCTCCTAGAGCCCCTACGCTTCACCAGCTAAGCATTACTGAAATTGGATCCCACAGCATGCCTGTGGATAATGACTTAGATTTACCTTTCCTCTGAAGATAGGGAAACCAGACCAAAGATTTTTTTTTTCCTGCTGTAGAAATGGTTCAATTGTTTCCATCCCGAATGTGATGTTTGTGATCCAGGACTTTTGCCTTCCAGTGTTCCTGCACAGGGGGAAAAAGCAGGCACCTGGCTGTTTCCCCTGGCAGCTCTGCCTGTTGGCTTTGACAGAAAGGGACCAAGGCTCACTCAGATGCTGTAGTGGTTTTACGTTTGCTTATCTTTGTTTGCTAAATTTAGTGTCGTGGTCTAAGTGCGTCTTCTGTAGTAGATAGGATTAGGAGAAAAGTAAGCAGGCCTGACTTAAAGGTATTCCATATTCCTCTTTAACTAAGAACCAAACTGTGTTAACCCATGACAGATGCTCACAAAAATTGTTGGTTTTTTTTCAGTAGGGCAGCACACTGCACACCTAGGGGGAGGGGAAACAAGGTTGATCTTCGGGTATTTTTGGAAGCTTTGCTGACCATCTGCTGGATAGCTATAAAAAAAAACAACTTTGGTTGGGTCAGGTCTGAAAACACTGCTGAGCCATACTCTTAGCTTGAAAGATTTCACATGGAGACTGGATGAAAACCATCAAAGCAATGGATATGGATGCATTTCTTTCTTTGTTGTCACAGTTGATGGAAACAGCCAGTCTGTGTGTTTGCTGATGTGATGTAGACTGCAGAATCCAGGTCTAATGAGGTGCCCCAGCCCCTCCAGCAGGTACCCAGAGGTCCCTGTGCCCAGGTGGTCAGGGTCATCTCAGTGCCAGTGGGTCAGCGTGTCCTTCCTGCCCACGGTTACAAGGTGAGGAACACCTTGTTTTAGAGAGATCCCAAAGCCTCCTAATGAGCCTGATCTGCAGGCTGTGCTCTGAGGTCATCTCAGCACAGTCTTCCAAAGCTTGGATGGCAGAGGTGCAGCAGCTTGGAGCGGGAGCACTTGGCAAGGACATCATGCTGTGCTCAGGCTCGTGCTTCTCACCTCCTACCCCACCTGAATGTGGTGGCTGAATGTGGATGGACTGGTCCTTGGGACACAGCAGCAGCACAGGGGCATCTCCTCTGCCAAGGGACTGCTCTTCCCACAGGATCAGAGACAAGTTCCCTCTGGTGCCTATGCTTGCTTCTATGACTTGCGTCCTCTCTCCACCTTCTCCTTTCTCACAGGTCCTGAAACACTGTCTAAAGAGGAAAACATCCTCAATAAAAGGAAAGGGTGTGCACCAGTGCTGCTTCGAAATATTTTGTGTCTGCTAGGTTATGGTAATCAACTACTGAGGTGACAATTAAATAGGATGAGTTGGATTAAATAGGATGTTGGGCTCCTTCTCCTCATGTGAATGGTTTTACTTTTTGCACATGGGCAGGTGTGGGGCTTGAAGGAGTGCAGTGAGCCCTGTCCAGCACAGTTCTGGAAAAACACAGATTCTCAGGGAGAAATCCACGTTTTGGAGCACACATGGACCTGAATGCATCCCTGATCCAAGGCAATGCCAGGCACCTAATTTTCCCTTTGCACTCTGTAGCTTCCCAACAGAGATTCTTGGACTTTATTCCAGGGTCGGGCCCTCGAGTCTTTTCTTATGCCTAGTTTCCAGTCTCAGCGTGATGACATCCTGCTGCCAGTGCCTCATTCACAAGCAAGGGAAAATCCAATCCATTCAGATTTTGAATCTGCTAAATGACTAATGCAGCTAATTGTGCCCTCTGCTCTTGCAGCAGTTTGAAAGTGAAAAAGAAGGGTTGACACAATAGGGCAAAGGACATTTTCTAGCTCTGACAATAACTCAGCAGCCCACTTCTGCCTTTGCAGAGACATGCTGCTAGAAGCCCACTCTTACCAGGGGTCCTGCTCACCTTTGTAATTTACTTCAGCTTCTGGCCTTCAGTCCAATCTTAAGCAACATTGTTGTTGGCTTCACTCTGGTACCCATCAGAACATACAGAAACCCTGTGATGAATAAAGCAAACCCAGAAAAGTAGAATACATGTAAGCCAGAGTACACTGTAGTTTTAGCAAAAGCAGCAGCATGCAAAGCACAGACACAGGAGTGAGAGAGTGGGAATGAACTATTTTAAGTCAAACAGCACTGGAAGAGGTTCTTAGCTCGAAACAAAACTGATCTGCTTACATCAGAAAATAAATGAAGGTTTTAGCAGTAGCTGGAAGTCACACATACAAGGGAACAAAGGAGTTCATTTACACGACACTGCTTACTTACATTTCAGAGTAACCAATGTCAGTGCAGGAATAAAAGCAGAGCAAACCCAGTAGTCTGGGTTTAATTATGAGCTGTTACTGCTGCTGACTACAATGAGAGGATCTTTCCTAAATTTTTTCTGAACACTGACACTGGGATATGTGTCTTGGACTAATAAACTGTACAGGTTGTTTCTTTTTTGGGAAACTCAGTTTTAAATTAAAGTGAAGAACATTTCAGAACATGTTCAGTGCCTGCTTTGCACCAGTCTAAAAGGAGAAAATCCACCCCCCAACATTCCTTTCTCTTGCATTGGTGTTACTTGGGGAACTGATTCAGCTGAAAAATAATCGAGGAAAAATGGCTGGTTACTCGTTAACTTGTTAAGGATCAGTACGGCTGGGGCTGTACTGGGAGAGGGCAGAGAATGAGAGGGTGCTGGATTCTCCCTTCCAGAGCAGCAACATTTACTAATACTGACTGCAATGGCTGCTGAACTGCAGACTTGGCATTTGGAAATACAGTTCTCAGGAGGTTTAAACGTCTGCTTCTGACATTCCCAGAAGTGTACCAGCATCAGCATGCTGATTAATCCATTAGAACCCAGGGACCATCTCTTCCTTCACCTGCATTGCTTGGGGAGAATGGCAAGAAAGGCTTAAACCCACCTAAAACATTTGGACTGAACTGCACACTGATGTGGGAATAACAAGATAAATCATGATTACTTACATGTTACAGCACTCATGAAGGACGTGTGAAACTTGTACTCACTTTTTCCATTGAAACGAGGAGGTTTCAAGGCAGTACACTCCATTCTGGTCCTCCTGGAAGACAAAGACTCCACTGTTGGGTTAGTTCTCCTTTGCATAACAGAATCCTGTATTTGTTTGGCTGGAGAATGGACAAATAAACATGAGTCTCGGTGACAATTCTTAGCCTGTGATGGAGATGAAGGTATCAATCCAGTTGGCAGTGTCCCATATGGACAATGGCCAGACACTGCAGTTAGCACCATAATTCAAGTCTCCTGTTTAAAGGCAGTGCAATAGTAAAACACTAATTAGACATTCATACTTGCACCTTTGTGTTTGTTTCTTTTCTTTTATCTTTTGTCCTCTCAAATAACAGCATAAACAAGAGGGTGGCTGAACTAATGAAACCCACTCTCACCTTTCCTCTCTCTCTTGGCTGGACAAGCATGGTACATGCTGGTACATGCTTACTGCACTGTAAGGGATGCAGTAATAGCTGCCTCTGCCTAGCAAGGACATTAGTTTGGTCCTCTGCCCTAGGAAGCCAAGTTCCTGAAGTCATGCAAGGATTTCACATCTTTGACACATCACCATCCCTGCCAAAATTGGCCAGGCATATTCATCAGGTCAAAATGTAAGATGAGAGAAGGAGACATGCAGCACAAGCTCACAAATACCATTGCTTGGGAAATCAAGGGCAAAAACCAAGGTAGGTGGTTACAAGATATTTATAGCAAGGGAGTGGTATTTCACAAAGTTATTTAATTTGTTTCTGCCTTTTTTTTTTTTCTTTTTTTTTTTTTTTTTTTTTTTTTTTTGACTGAGAAATATATAATTATCCTTAGAGATTATACAGCAGCATTCTTCCACTCCTTGTCACTGCTGGTCACCCAGTGTTGGAGTCCAGGGCATTCCTTTGGTTGCCCTGGAGGGTCAGAGACCTGGGCAGGGGGGTCTGGGACCCCAGCCCAGAGCCCAGAGCTCAGAGAGACACTGGATTTGATTTCAGTCCATGGGAGAGGCTTCTTGCACTGCGGGAAGCATTGCAGGCCACAAGAGCGTGAAAAATAGTAGTTTAGTATATCACAGGGTGAAAAAACAGGGGGTTTGGGATTCTTGGCATTGAAGTGAATGGGGCAAGATGGAGATTTTGGGGCGTTGTCTCCTTCTTCTTCCTTCTTGTTCCCTCACTCCATTTCTGCAGTGACGTTGGCACAAAGTAGTTAGTGAGGATTGGGTCAGAGTAGAGATGACCTTTTTAGTATTAGTGATAGGCATTGGCGAGAAATAGTAAGTAAGAAATACATAGCAATAGTATAAAAGATAAGGACAACCCAGCTCGGGGGGAGATGTGAGAAGTCCAAGCCACGGCAAACATCTTGTTGGACTGAGAAAATTGTAAGATAAGAAACAATAAACGAAGTATGCAACCTTGAAAAATCTAAACCTGAAGAGTTCGTCTCTTCCTTCAGTTTGGCACAGAGCTTTGCAGAGGGCAAAAAAGACTCTAAAACCACCTGAATGCTGGGGAATTTAAACTCCTGAAAAAGGAGCCCCCGAAAACCCAGCAGAGCATCTCCATGAGGTGCATGACACTGATGGTAAATGCACCTTTTGAGGGAGCAAAGACTGCTTTCCACAAGGAGAGCTGGATATCAACGTGCACTCAGAAAACTCCACATCAGGAAACAATATGTCTACACACCTAAGCAGAAAGATGGGCAAAATGCAGAAGCTACAGGAGAGCTCATGTAGGGGGATTATAGGAAAGGCTAATTTATGAACTACCTAGGTATTAACCATGAGAAATCCCAGAGGAAGCTAAAATTTGTGCTTAGAAGGAAGTCTATGACTAGACCACGGTGCAATGGTCTGTTTGAGGCAGTTCTACTGCAACAATGAAGCCAGGCTGCCTCCTGTTCTAGTGTTTTCAAGCACTGGCTCTTCCAGCAGTAGAGACAGTCACTGGAACATGGCCACTGCATGAGAACCTTATTTACTCACAGCAGTGACAAGGGATGCACAAGTGTTTGGGTGGATTTGGTCTATGGGGCAAAAATGACAGAACTGGGTAGCAGGACAAGCAGAAGATGGACTTGAATAGCAGTTTTGAAAACACAGTTTAAAAAACAAGGAACACAAATCACAAATAGTCTTTGACCATTGACCAGATGGTTCTCGTGATTAAATACTTGCATCATTTTTTTACATCAAATTTTCCAGCTATTTTCAATTAGTTTTATATGCAGTGAGCTGAACAGATTCAGATTTCAGTGAACATGTATTTCCATTATCAGAGAGTAAGCAATGCAGTAATGCCTCTAAACATAAATGGTGAAGCAGTAAGAACTAGATTAAATAAGAAACTAGAGTAAAGTATAAATCAAGTTTTTTCCTTAATGTTGAAAAATCAGAATTCTCAGCAAAGAAGAATAAGCAGATCCTACAATGGTTTTAACAACATATGTAATCATGAGATGAGCAATTTCTGTAAAGAAGGATGGAACAATTTTTATTTTTAAAACACACATGCAATTTGCTGCACTGAGGTTTTTTTCCTCTCCACTTCTCTCCCCTGAGGATTGCAGGCAGAGCCTCTACTGGGGAGACAAAACACATGGCCCTAACAGGTGACCTTCACAAAAAAAGGAACAAGATGATGTATTGGGCCAGCAGGAGCAATAGAGAATCAGCAAAGCTTCTATTCTTTCTCCTCCATAAGAGCCACTGGCAGAACCTGAGCTCCTTCCAGACTGACAGATCCTCACCACTTCATGTACGGCAGCAATCCCAGCATCAGCCTGTGCAGGGAGCAACAGGGCACAAATAGCACTGGTTTCTGGGAACATTTCTGGAAGCGAATTGCTGGTGGCACCACCTAGCCAAAAGTCCCACCAGCCCTTTATTTTGGCATCTGCTGACCCCACATATGACACTTTATTGTACACAAAGTCTGAGACTGTTGGTTGGGCTGAATTGGCCTCTGACCACAGTGTAAGAAGATAAGTTTGTTAAGTGGTGTAGCTGCTATTGGCTGAGCTCCCTTGGGCTGCTGAAAATCACAGAAATGCTCCATTTGCCACTGTCCTTCAGAACAAACTGCATGCCAAAGTAAGACAGAAGGCTTTCCCCTGTTAGAGTCCCCAGTTCCGTTCCCAACTGTCTGAATAACCCGGTTCAATTTATGTTGCCATTCATCAATTTTTTTTTTTTTTTTAATATATATGTATTTTTTCCCTCCTAAGACAGGAAAACTCACCTCATAATCACAGTTGGAAAAGATACAGGAATGGGAATAACACTCATCACAAATGCAAATGGTAGAATTCCTTGTTCCTTGGTTTATAGAGTGCCTCTCCCTAAGCTTCAGGACACAAGATTGTCTGGGAGACCAGAATGCCAATATGAAGCCTGATTAAAAAGATAAAAGGAGAATTTTAAAGACAATACCACGTTTTGGGGAACACAAGTGACTACTCCCAAGAATTTGTAATTTACAGACTGAGGGGTGGCTTTGGGCTTGAGCGATGGAAGCCAGTAGCTCCTCCAAAAAAGCACGACTGCTGGCTTGTGCCTGAGGCATTCTTCGGAGTTGTCTAAATTGGGGAAGAAAAGCTGACTTGAGGTCAGTTTAGCCAGCTTGCCTTGATGGAAGCCCCTCTTTTCTCTGCAATCCCAGCTGAGATCATTTGCCCTGGTCACCATTTAACTGTGGCCCCTGCAAACACTGCCTGGCCAGCAGGGCAGCAGCTCACAAAAAATGCCGCTGCAGAACAACTCACTCCAACTTCCAGAAGGGTCAAACCTTCCTCCCCCTCACTCCAACAAGGGAGTTGTGCCTTTTCTGATCACAAGGACTCAAAGAGAGGCTGTACAAGTCTTAGCTCCTCTTCTGGTTTGGAGAGGATCAGTGACAGCATTATACTCAGCCACGGCAAAAGAAGCTGAGAACTACTGTTCACAGAGATGTAGTCCCATTATCAGATTCACTTGATTTGAGAAGGGAGTAGGATTCCAAGCACCATTTTTGTGTACAGGAACTTGCAGACCTTGGGAGCTCTTGTTCTTTTCAGGATCTTGCATGATTTTCCGATTAACTTATTTTTTGAACAATTTGGTTCAGCAGATTTTATTTTTGCACTCTGAAAGAGCAAAGTGCTCCCCCTATATCTTTACAATAGCTTACCTGGCATTAAAAATGTAGAAAGCTTCCCAGAATTCAAGAGATCTGATGATATTCATGCAGAATTTGGCCTAAAGAGAGCTGTTGAAGGGTAAGAGATGGGAATAGGACCCAGCCATCCTAAGTGCTGCCAGACTGGTGGTCTTTCTTTGGGCCCAAAGCTAAAAGTGAGCAGGATTTTCAGGTAGAAGGACAGAAGCTTGGCAGGAATGAAAAAAAGTTAGTGTAGGAATGTTTCAGGGTTTTTTTTGTGTTTAACAATTTATCCCCTTCATTCCTGAATTAACACAGAATGTAAATCTTGTGATCATTACACAAACCCTAATTTACACAATGATGAACAAAACCCAAGGACAGTCCCCAGCACAGAAATGGCAAAATCTAAAAGCAGAATCAGAGGACTTGAGGCTTACCAGAAAATCAAAGGAAAGACCAAAATGGCATCCTCAAAAATGTATTCTAAAGATTACTTGCCACTCTTCTCATAATTTTTAAAGCCCTTTTGGGGAATCTGCCAGTGTAGAGGTAAGGCATTGAATAGCTTTACCTAATTATAGGTTAATACAAGACTTTCATATTCGGCAAGCTACTAGGACAAATGGCCACAAAAGTGTTCCTTTCATCAGCACATTTCATATTTAGTCTTAACTATCAGTTTATTTTTTAATTAGAGATTTTTAAAAAGCAGCTTACTTTTTGCAAAGCAGTGAATATATAACAATATACTGTTTCCCCTAAAGACAACATATGTACTATGTGTATGAAAGGCATGAGACACACAATTAAGATGACTGTGTGACAGATTAGTAACCAGAGGCCATGAAAGAGCAGAGGGATAAAACAAAAGCAGTAAATATTTGGTCACTTTTGAGAGTTAATTTGGTCATCACATTCTTTTGTGGGTTGGGTGGGGTTTTTTTGTTTGTTTGTTTTTTGGGTTTTTTTTGTGATAATCAGACTGTGCAAATATCATTATAACAACTGTTCAAGAAAAAAATATGAGCAATAAATGACAAAGTACAGACTTGAAAGATACTCTAACATTGAATTTCCACTATGAAATTTAGAGATTATTGTAGCAGCAATTAAACAAGCCATTCTGCCAAGGAAAGAGAGAGAAAAAAAGTACTTTTTAAAGTGCCAGGCTGCGAACCACAAAACACACATCAAAACCTCTGTCCAAGCAGAGAATTGTGTGCAGATTTATAAGTTGGTAGTAAATGAATTAGAAAAGAACCCACTTTGAAGAAGTGCTCAGCACAGTGCAGATTAAGCTTTTTTCTCTCTTCCTCCATCACCTATCTTCACTATAACCTTCAGGACCAAAATGGACTTTTCTCATCCTCACCGCATTTCCTTCACCTCTAATGGTCTTCTGTACCCTAAGAAGTATTTTCATTTCTCTGTTATAGGCTTCCATGTTGGTTTGGAGTGTCATGTCCTGATCCTTCATTGCTTTGATGATATAAGCCCCAGAGTAGCATTTTGCTGTGGCAAAACCTGAGCTTTTAGTTGTGTCATATTTTCTATCTTGGAAATAGCTTTGCTTTCAAATTGCCACTCAGTCTGATGGCCAACCCCACCCCAGGTACACTTGGCCAGCACAAACATGAGTAAAGTGCTGCTTGACCAGACACGGACTTTGGGTTTACCAGCAATAATTGCATTAGAATAATTTCACTCAAGAGTCTGAGTACAACACTTGTTGCCAGTTGAAGGAATTTTTACTCAGTCTGAACAACAGTGCCTTTTAGGGTAAATACATTGTGTTCTGGGTAGATATGCCATAGTGCATTATTCTACTAAAATTCAAGGTATTTACTGGAACACATTGCAACTCTGAGATTAGCCAAAGTAACAAAACTTTCTCATTTCTTTTTCTAGCATCCATTAATCTATTTGGAATTTATTACATTAAAAAACCTTTCAAGCTCATCATACAGCATTGCTGAATATTGCTGTGCTATTGATTACACTTATGGATAGGTTGCTTCAGAAAAAACAGCAAGTAGACAGCTATGGAGAATTTGGGAATGCCACCAAAATCACCACTGAGATGCCTTATGAGTATTACTGAAAGAGAAGGAGCAGTTACTTCTCCTCAATGTATTCTCTATTTTCTCTCCACAAAGTTTTCTCTGTAGCCTTAAGTCCCTCTCTCTTCTGTTAGCTGGGTACCACTCAGGGTATGTCCCATCCCAGGACTGAAACTTAGTATTTACTTCTGTAGCAATCTCCCTATAGTAATTCTGTAACATTTTTCCTATTCTCGTATTATTTGACAAAAGAGGACATACAACTGTCCCAATTTGTCAAATAGAACTGATGCTGAGGCAGTGATTTGTTATATTCTGGAGACAGATCAGTAGCAGAACCAAAACCAGCAGCCCAGGCACAGCAGGGCTCTGCCCCATGCTGAATTCCAAGGACACTTTTCTTTCTGTCAGCCTGCTCCCTGACTGCTGGGCCAAGAAGAGCCATGCAGGGTGAGCCTGAGGAAGAAGCAGGTGCAGACATCAGCTTTGGCACAGGGCAGCTGATGGACTTTTCATCTTGTGACAGAAGAACAGGTCATAGCACAGTGGAGTGTCATTAAAACTACACATCTCGTGTTCGCTGCTCTTTCCCAACATTTCATTTATCTCTAAAAGACAGAACCAAAGGCTTTACGCTTTTGCTTTCCCCTTTTCTTTTCATGTGTGAAACTTACTGTCCTTGAAACTGCTTTGCCATTAATTTAGAGAGGGGTCACAAAATCACAAATCCCACAGGGCCGCAGCTGGGCTGCTGCTGCTCCCCTGGGGCTTGGACTCCATCACAGCTGCCCAGGCAGCTCCACGCACACAGAGCTTCCTCACTGCTGGAATCTCACTGCTGGGGCTGGGAACGGCGCCCACATCCTCTGAGCACCTCTGGTTTCAACATGAGTTTGCTCAACTAAATGTAGACACAGTTGAAGCACCGTTTCTGTGCTTTTCAAACAGACAACAGATGGTGTTACAAAGTCACAAACACCAAAGACATCAATGAGCTTAACAGATGCAAAACTCAATGCACCAATACATTTTGAAGATAAAAATGTTAGTAACGTAGTGTAAGCAATGGATATAAATTTTCTCCCCCAAAACAATGACATTTCCTTGGACTTTACTTTCTATCCAAGTTCCTGGCACTCTACATTCGGCTGTCACTTAACATGAGTGGGTTTATTAAACCTTGGGTTTATTAAAATTCTCTGTTCTAATACTAAAGACAACAAAATTTCCCCATTTCAACAAATGTCTCACTGGGTTTATTACCACAGACGTCTTGGGATATGAAAAATATGGAAAATCTTAAAATAGTTTCAAGAAGGTGTGTTTCATTACCTAAAAGAGAGCAGAGACAGTTTTACCTGTGAGAAATTCTGAACCACCTGATTAATTCTGTTATGATAATAACTACATGTCAATATTATGAATGCAACATAAATAGTTGGATATTTTCAAAACATCTTACTCATTTTTAGCTCAATGGAATTATGAAGGTAGAAGTTTACTTAAAAGTGCAATATTCGTATACTGTACAGCAAAATGCACAGGAAGTGAAATGATTAATATACGGGAGAAATACTTTGTGTGTATTAATGCTGAGACAATAAGACTGAGAAATACCCAAAACTTAGGTATGTGAATATAAAGTAATTTAAATGATGTTCATAAACCCACCCCCCATATTAACAACTGAAATCCCATTTTAGGGATCATTAAAAAACAGAACTTTGCTTAAAGAACAGTCTGTAAACCTTGCTTGAACTGCAAAACATTGTAAACATGCATATATAATAAAATTTTCAAGTCTTTATACTTACGTAAGTAATGTTGGCACTGTATCTTTGGAAAGTTCAACAGCAATATATACACCAGCCTTTCCATGGACAACTAACTCATTACAGAAAACAGTCGTGGACTTATTTCATTTAAAAGCAGTCTTATTGAAAAATAGCATTAAACAGTATATTAGATAGGTACAGCAAAATAAAAAGAACCAAAAGAACAACCCACTTTATTTTGAAAACTCAGTTGTTCTCCTGACAGTGGTAAATCAATGAACTAATGTAGCAATCCCTGGGTCTGCACACAGTTCAAACGCTTCTTTCACTTCCATGCTCCTTATGTACCACTGAAACTCAGGACTGACACCAAAGCAGGAGCTGTGTCTCAGTAACTTTTCATAGAAACAATTTAAATGCACTTCCTACATTACCAGAATAATGACAGTAAGTCAGACTTGTTGACGCATTTTATTGTGAGATGGGGAGTCTGGTAAAAAACTAGAAAATGACCATGATGTAACAAGGAACTTAAAAATGAAGTTTCAGATTTGTAACATACATACATGAATACAGGAACAAATTGGCACAAAAATGTTAAACATTGTTCCCAACACTGTTTTATAAGATTATTCTAATTTGGCTTACTAAGGAAATGAGAGTTTTATGGTTAGACTAATCTCTTAATAAAACTGCAGAGCATCATGCTATTAGTCACACAGTGAATTTCAAAATTTAAGAGCTTTATATTAAAAACTGGGTAAAGGTAAAATGAATTGATTGCAATTGTAAAATTAATACATTCCCATTTTAATTCTTCTGTTCTACAGTCCAAGGCAAGTATAAATGTTAACATAACACTGTTAAATCAAATCTCAATGCAAGAGAACCGATTGCATCTCTACTTTAAATCTTATCAACTTTCCAAATTTTCATACTAAAATATATTATTGTATTAATACAAACTACAGTATTATACACTACACTGTGTAATAAATAAAGAAATATAAAAATAAGACACATAAATATAAAAGTTTTCTAAAACTAAAAAGGTACATATGTCAGTAAGAAGGGTATTAATACTGCCAGGTTTGAAGACATACAGTACAAAATGTTGCACAGATCTATAAACTAAAAGAAATAAAATAATACTGATAGGTAAAAATCAGCTAACATTGTTAATAAATGGGGTCCATAATAACTAACATTTGAAAATACTTATGAGCCAGATAACATGTCATGTATGTGTCTGAAATTAAAGTAAACCAATAAAGCAATAAAGCAGATTAGAAAATTTCCCTTGTAATTATTGTAGAGAAATTCTGCAAGTCAGGTATTAACCCAAAATACCACCAAATAATTAAATAACGAAATATACCAGTGTTCTTACTTCTCTGATGGCTGAGTGTTTTTTCCCCATGAATAGTTTAGAAGTTTGATACAAATCAACAAATGCTAGTTATTGTAGGCCACACATTGGATAAAGGCTGTTCAGAGCCTTTGTAATACTGATAAATGGCACTTACAGCACATAGGTCTTGCATAAGGCCAAAGGAGATACAAAGCTTCATATCATATCCTTCATATTGTTACTACATACTCAAAACACAATTACAAACACTGTTTTTGACAACTTTCCTGTCCTTACCAGTATTAACACTGTTAGTCCCTGCAATCAGAACTCAACGACAATCTTCTCAACTACATTTTTAACCACATGAGTAAGAAACTTCAGTTCTTCTATCATCTTCTTTCTTAAGGCTAACAATACACTTTAAATGATAATATGCTCTACTACAACATCTAATGTCATAAACTGCTACCTTCTAGGTTGAATTTACAAAGGTAGCCAAGCGCTGTTTGCAACTGCATTACACGTCTCTGCCAAAGGGAATTTTGTAGTGCAGAAGTTCTCACATTGTAAAACATAAGAAAATACTGAAGTGGATTTAGGAAATGTTTTACCATTAAAAAAAAAAAAAATCATATAAATCTCTCCCAATTGTACAGTTTAAAAATTAATCAACTTAAGAATGAAAATTAATACTGATAAAACAAACAATGCCAGATGCTTGTCTAATAATCAGGTTTCCTACAACCTGTTAAATCTTTGCTTCCAGAGTCACTGTATTTTTCTAATCTGCTTCATGTTATAAACTTGTTCCTAACTTTGAAAACTGTGTGAAAAATTACTAAGTTTGAGGTTCAGGCACACCTGGATTTCTTTTTTTTTTTTTTCTTTTCATTTTTTTTATATATATATTTTTTTACACAGTAGTGAACAGAAATCACAGTATGCAGGCTACTGCGTTTCCATGAAAAGCATGTATAATATAGAAGGAACTTAATTACCAATTTTTTTTTTCCTTTTAGAAAAAAACTAGCATGTAAGCTTTATTCGTTATTTTCTTCTGACACCTGCCCATTATTTTGTATAACTTCTGGTTCTGCATTGCTTGCTTGATTTACAGCTTCATCATTCTCGTTACCTTCAGTTTTCCCGTCTTCCTCTTCTACTGCCGCTTCTTCTTCTGCATCCCCTACTTCTTGTAGTTCCCTACACTCTTTTTCTTCCTGAAGTCCCTCTATGTCTTTTTCTTCTTCCTCCTCTTCCTCTTTTTCACTGTATTCCTCCTCTTCCCTGGTTAGGCTCTCCCTCTCATCCGAGTCGATCTGCGAGGGGGATGCCCTGACCACCACGTGCTCGCTGCTCAGGATCTCCGGGCCCATCTCCTCGGGCTCGGCGCTGTCGCGCTCCTCTGTCTCCCTTTTGCAGTAGGAGTAGCGATGGTTCATGTGTTGAGAGTAAGACCCCGAGTGTGAAAACCTCTTTCCACACTTGTCACATTGGTAGGGCTTTTCCCCAGAATGCAGTCGCATGTGTTCAATCAAATGGTGTTTGTGTTTAAATGCTTTTGTACAGATTCCACACTCATGAGGTCTTTTACCTGTAAAATAAAGCACAAACAGTTGGGCGTCTTGTAGCTGAAGTTTTAAAAATGTACACTTCTGTTTGCATTGTAAAATGCTGTTGGTGAACATATTAGCATCTATTATATTTTATGTAACAGGATGTTCTACTCCATGCATTATCAGCCCGAGTTTCTCTCCTAAACCCAAAGGAGGAAGGCGCAAGAGTACATTGTCACCATCACTACAGTAATTTTTAAGTTTTTTTAGGAAAACTCATCATAGGAGGATAAAGAGATTCTCATATATAACTTCCAGCACAAAAAAAGTGCAAATATAAATTAGAAAAGGAGACATTTTTCTTGCATAAACTATTTTCAATTGAAATAATTTTAACTTTTCTATACTGATGGCAATTTAAAATCAACTGAGCTTTTACACTGGTTTTTGTGTACCTGCCATGATAAAGGTAAAAGGAAAGTAATTCTAAAACCTAGGTTGAACGCTTTATGTATAAAACTTGCTGACTACACGCGTATTTACATGAAAAAATCTGTTTCACTTAATGTGATTCTGTTGTTTTTCAGCTATTGTCTTGTTTTTAGAGTCTCTTATATAAATGTATCAGGAGCATAGCAGTTTAATTTTGATTTTAACATTTGAAGTTGCTACACACAACAACTTCACAGTCTTAGCTCAGACATAAAAGACAAAAGCAGTAAGACATCAGGTTTTTGGTCACACTACACAGATGGCCAGCACATCCACTTCATCTCACGCTAAACAAGCAACAAAGAGGGTGTTTGTATCACTTCCGAAGAAACAAGTGATAGGACAAGAGGAAATGGCCTCAAGTTGTGCCAGGGGAGGTGTAGATTGGAAATTAGGAAAGGTTTCTTCACCAAAAGGGTTGTCAAGCACTGGCACAGGCTGCCCAGGGAAGCAACTGAGTCACCATCCCCAAAGGTATTTAAAAGACAGGCAGATGTGGCACTTTTGGGACATGTTTTACCAGGGGATTTAGCAGTGCTGGGTTAAAGGTTGGAGTTAATGATCTTAAAGGTCTTTTCCAACCTAAATGACTCAATGATTTTGAACATTACATTGAACTTAAAACTGGTGGGGGAAGAACAATTATGGTAGAAAAAGGAGGAGTTAAAAGAGTCTCAACAGGATAGGTATGAAATTAGATACCCTTAATGAATACAACTTGAGAAACTTGATCAAGACAAAAAAAGATTTGTTATGCTTTTAATTTTATATATGAGATAACATTAAAATGATAATATGCAGAAATATAATTAATACAATAATTCAGCTACTCTGTGAACCAAGAAAGTAGAGCAGCATGAAGGGAGTAGCCAAACTAAAGAGTTTATTTTATGGATGTGGGGAAAGAGAAGGTAACAGAGCCAGCAAGAAAGGAAAATATAATACAAACCCCAATATATTGGCACCTAACCAATTAAAAAAAAAAAAAAAAAAAGACATCACAGAAGAAATAAGAGAGCAAGAAGTATTAAAGAATCCTAAAGATACCAGAACTGGAGCCAAAAGGAACAACTATGAGAAATTAAAAATAAAAGTCAAAGCCAAAAGGGTGTTCTCTAGTGGTTATATTCTATGTCTATTGAATACCTGAAACTGTTACTTCAGGTCAGTATAAATGTGGCTCAGTTTGAAAATCCTTCATGCCAGATAGGCATGCTGCTTTTCATGTACAGTATCAAATACATATACAATCCTTTTCCCCCCAATTTTTTTTTTTAAATTTTATATATATATATATTTTTAATTCATAACCAGACAAGGTAAATTAGAAGTAATATATCCTGTTATAGGCTGCAGCTCACAGAAGATTATCCACAAGCCAGATGCAAAAACTTCCCTTTTTCTATTTAGGGTTTAGGTCTAACAAATTTAAAGACAGAAATGCTGTTCTGTCAAACAAATATACAAAATAGAGGTTTCTAAAGAAAGCTTAGCACGGGCAGTAAGGACTGCTACACTTCCCTAAGCTGTACAAGAACTGGATTCCAGCTGGGATTATCAGTTACACGTTACCAAAGAAATAACTGTCGGAAAAGTCTTTTCCTAGTACATACCTGTGTGTTCATACTTATGTCTCAATAATGAGCTGCTCTTCTGGAATATTTTGTCACATAAATCACATGCATACATCCCATTTTCTGTCTTTCTCATTTTTTTCTTTGGGGGTGTTGAATCAGAATCGTTTTGATCTTCTACATTGGATATTCCTTCTGAGCTAGTGTCTTGCCTTTCATCCTTCAGAAAAATTACAAAAAAAAGTTAAGTCCAATAAAAGAAGTCACCCACATAAACTGAAGCTGCTACTCTCATTCAATTCCATAAATAACCAAACAAAATTGTTTAGATTTCCACAGTCAAAAAAAAAAATCCTTTACTGCATTGTTCTGCTTTGCAGTCCCTGCCACCATCCAGCTGTAGAACCCTCACTGGGACTGGCTATAATCACATCCAAATCTGACTGTTGGCCAGGGCTAAGCTACGCTGGCATGCCGTATTTTAGGGGCCATAAAATAAATGCAATATTACAGAACTGTAAAGCACTTCAGTAAGTGGAAAGTGCAAATTTGCCACCTAACTGCACTTTTCAGCTAATGCTGTTGACCCACCTTCTGCGGCCTCACAGATTTGATGAAGTTAAAAAACTGTTTTTGCTGAAGTTTTCACAAAAAAGCTATTTAAGTTATCCTTTGAATTTGCATATTTGACTACCCTCTTCCTCATGAAACTACCACAACCACTGCTTAACCCAAAATTTAGGGGACTTCAAATAGTTTCATTAGTAAATAGTTTCAAAAATATAATTGTTATGTATTTCTAAGCATTTTAAGTGCTAAAGCTTCCCTGTAAAAGCACAGTATTTTCTACTGACATCAGCAGCATCACTCCACACATATTTTATCACATATTATTAAATCTGAATATAAAAGTGTACATATTAGCTACATGTACATGTTAACCTCAAACTTTTAATATAAGCAGCCTTGTAACTCTTCAAGGGTCCTCAGTCTCTGGAAATACAGAAGCCTGATTAAAATGCTAGACAGCCAATTTCTAAGATTCAAGTAGAAACACTCAACCACTTTTCTGTTTTGCCCTGTCCCTACCTCTATGTGCACAGGTGATTCTCATGAGGACTGACCCCGATTAGATCACCCAGGGAGGAACAAGCCAGGATACAGGAATGGCAGATGAAGATAAATACCTCCCTGACTTTCAACTGAGAATATATCTGCATTTTGTTTAAAGTGCCATTATGGTGTAGGATGAATTCAGCTACTCTGCAAATCAAGGAAGCAGAGCAGCATGAAAGGAGTAGCCAAAAGTTCCAAAGAGTTTATTTTTCTGAATGTGGGCAAAGAGGAGATACAGAGCCAGCAAAAGACAGAAGCCATGGTTTTATTCTGCTTTTTGATCGGAAGCATTAGATAGTCTTTAAAATAGTGAACACTAATGTCCTAGAAGATTAAATATGGAGAATAACTGAGCTGATAGAACAACAGTTTCTATTAGCCTGGCCTCAATCTGCCTGAGCTAACTTTGCAGAGGGCACAACAGTAATATCTATTACCCATTTCCAATCGAGACAAATAAGCCTGATAGCTTGTATTTATATTTTTATTTATTTTGCCTCGATAGTTTTCTGTTAGTTCAGCACAGATACAGATTGAAAACATCATACATACATCATGTAGGAATATGGGGACTGAAGTACCTGATTTCCATTGGCTTGGGTCTGTTTTGGTGGTGTCTCATGAACTGCAGGATTAACTGTAGTAGAGTATGTATAAGCCACCTGTGGAATCAAAATGGTTTGCTTATTGGCAGCGAGAGCTCTCAAGCAGGGAACACTGTTCTGGTCAGCAATGGCAACAATTGTAGGTAACTGGGCAGTGACTGTAGGTATAGCAATATTTATGGGATTGGCACTTGGTGGGATTACATTTACAATAGGATCAGAGTCTGTAACACTGTTGTCCTTTTGTGGTTCTTTTTTTGCACAAGTTAAGTTCAAAGGTTCTTCTTGGACAGAATAAACACTGTTCTGGTAAACACTAGTTATGGTAGATCTTTCCAACAGTTCTCCATGTTGCTTTGGTAGCGAAAGGTCAAGAGGTTCTATTTGTGGCTCTTCTTGTACACCCTCTGCTGTGTACGTGTAACCCTGTGAATTTCTTGATGAAGAAAGGTTTAGTGGTGATGCAGATGGCGTGCTACTGTGTGAACCATTCAGAGTTGAAGCCCCTGGTAAAGTCTGAGATTTCGTTGTACTGACAGGATTTTGTGAGTTATTTGTGCTGTTCTGGGGTTCGCTCACATTTGTAGTTGCTGCTTGATCATCATTGTCTGCGGGACTGCTTAATTTAACTTGTTCAGGAGAAGATGGTCCAGAAGACTGCACAGAAATTTGTCCAGCTTGCATTTTTTCAAACCACTTTTTTACCACATCCAGTGGTAGGTTTACGGAATCTGCTATTTTTGAAAGTTCTTCTGCGCTTGGTTGTGCATTTAATGCATAATACGCTTTTAGGAGCGATAGAAGGTTCTTTAAAGGTGGCTGACCAGGAGACAAGCTGTTCTCCCCGGTTTCTGATGGGACAGGGGACTCGGGTTTCTCAGCTTCTGTTCCACTGGGCTGGGGAAGCTGAGGAGGGCTTTTTGTTTCATAGTGCTTTAATTCTTGAAGTGCATTAAGATCTCCTGGACAGTCATCACAAAGAAGACAAGTGCTATCGTTGGTCTCTCCTTCAAAATTCTTATCTTTCTCAGACTTCACTGTGAGATCTTCTGGTAATTTCTCATTTTTGCAAGTATTTGCAGGAACAGAGCTTTCTTTTTTTAGATTTTGTGGAACAACCTGAAGCTGACTTGGCTGCTCCAAGCTGTAGTTGATGATAATTTTGGTTGTCCCGTCTTGGTCAACCAAAGGAAGACTGATAGCTGAAATGAGGGAATGGCCAGCTTGTTGTATAGATGCATTGTTGATGGTTTCTTGTTCTTTGGACGCAAGATTAGCATGATTGTTTTCCAGTACTTGCCTTATTACATTACCATCCACTGCGACTTTCAGTACATTTTGAATGTCACTTAAATTGATGCTTATGGGAGACACCAGACCTACTGTTGGTAGAACAACAGCTTGCACCACACCCTGAGGAGAACTGGTTGCCTGCAAAGGGCTACCACCACTAAAAACCCCATTCTGCAAAGGGGTCGAACAATTAATTCCTGAAGCAACCACTATGGGCTTGAATTCATAATCCACAGGTTCAGTTTTAATTTGGTTAAGAGGAAGCTGCTCTTGCAAGGGTTTATTTTCTATCTTTTGTCGTATCTGTGGTCTTGCTGGGCTACCTGGTGATGCAGAAAGGGAAGGGGAGGAGCACTGAGACATCTTGAGCCCTGATCGGGCTCGACCATTCACGGGCATCAAACCAATACACTTCTTACTGCTTATGTGTGAACTGTATGAACCAGAATGGGAAAAACGTTTCTTGCAGTTTGGGCACTCATATGGCTTCTCTCCTAAAGATAAGAAAATAAAAAAGGCATATGCAACAGTTAACCAGGTTACGGCGTAACTTCATCAAACAATAATTACATCATAATGACCTCTCAAAGAGTCCTAGGGAAAAAAAATCTTATCTAGTAAATTGAACAGTAAGAGTATAGCTCTGAGCCAAGGCTCCTTTAATAAGTTTGTAATCCACTAGTAGATATAGGATGGAGCCCACACGATCATGTGTTCCAGTATTTCTCTATTGACAATTACAGATTTCATTGAACTCCATTAAAATAGTACCACCACTAACTTCTAACTTCTTATATAACATTTCTTACAACTTTTCTAATAAATTGTGTCCTGAGTGTACTTTAATATGACTAATCTCAAATGATGACAATTACAGCCACAGGAGGAATACACAGTCCTTATGTCCTGATTCTTACCAATTAAAATACTCTAGCAAGGCTTGTAACACACTGAATGAACTGCAACCATTGAAGAAAAACCAGACAAGTGAAAAGGACCAGAAAGATGTCCCCATTCCTTCTGTGACAAGTCAAGTTTTCCTTAATTGTAAGCAATTAAATTGCAACTGTAAATCCTTGAGTTTTTCTACATACTCCCCACACACAGCTGAAGGCTGCAGTCAGTGCTTGCAGCATTCCAGAAGGAAAAAAATAAGGAAAACACAACTATTTTAAACTTAGACTTACAAGACTGCTATTACATCAGTTATAAAGAGCAGAAAAGGCAACATTAGTACTCAATTCAATGCTTGATCTATTTACCACTGTGGATTCGTAGGTGCTCCTTTAGGTGATGTTTATATTTAAAAGCTTTTCCACATTCAGTGCACTTGAATTTTCGATTACCGCTGGATTGCGTCACATGTCTCTGTAAGAAAGAAGTCTAAATTATTGTACAGGACAGGATCTTGCAGAAACACCTTGTATTTTCACATTGCAACAGAGAAAATGCAATACAAACCTGTAAAGAATCAACCATAATTGAAAGAGACTGAAGGTGGTATGAAAAAAGAAACAAATTACAAATCAGGTAAAAACTGAGGCACATATTTTTTCTGAAAAAATCTGGTAGAGTAAAAAGAAAGAAACAAAACAAACTCAAAAAATAGTTACTCCTTCTCCTAAATTCAGGTGAAGTTTACACTGACATGTTAGTAGGAAGTTCCAGGATGAATGTTAATTCTACTTGTGAAAGCAAAACCATCAGGAAAAACCCCAAGTCCATTACCCACAGAATATATCATACAGGACAGAGAAACAGTAAAGTCTAGAGAAGCCTGTTCAAACTTTGATTGCTTGACCTGGTTTTCCCATTTACATGATTCCAGGGCTTACTGTTGTCCTTGGATTCCTCTATATAATGATGCCACAAGATTGCCCAAGAGAAGGTAGCTCAGTGACAATAAAGGTACTCTTGGCCACAATTAATTTGCAAAATAAATGTGAGAAACTAAACCAAAACAAAAAATATGGAGGGGTTTCCCAAGTACAACAACACCAAACCTCTTCACCATTTGCACAGAAGCTCTGTGATTATTTTTGTTAGATTTTGCCTCGTGAGAGCACTTATTGTTAAGTTCTAAATTGTTTTTTGTCTTTATTGCTATATTAGTTTAAAAAAAAAAGCAAAAGCTAAGACAAACATGTAAATATTTGTAGTATATATGTGACATGTATGTGCAAGATCTGTAATTTTCCCACAAACTGTATAAACCTATGAACATGTATTTTTAAGGACAAAAATTAAAAATTTTAAAGCTTAAGCAGCTTAATTACCAACATAAAATGAAGGAATTAGGAATTTTTCTGTTCAAACAACTTGTTTATTAAAAAAAACCAGCAGCTCCTCTTCAAGTAGAGCTCACTTGGCAAAAAGATACTCTACCACTACTGGGATGCACTGCAGATTTTTGGTAACCAGGGAAAGCATTTTCATAAACTCATGAACAGAGCTGTTCAAAGTCCCTGGGGACAAACAGGCTGCCCACCACCAACAGCAGGTGTGGATCAGCTGCCTCTGGTGTGAAGCATGGGGGGAACTCCCACCCCTGGCTCTGGCCTGCTGTGCTTGGCTGCACTGGGAGAGATGCTCACCGGGTGATGGGGCTCTTCCTGTGCACAGACACAACAACTGGGGGCTGAGAACTGTGCTGGAGAAGCAGGGATGGATAAAACACAGGATGATGACCCTGCTGTGAGACATGCCTGCAGATCTGAAGAACCTGCGGCTGTGCAGGTTGCTGCATGAAAGTCCAAACTGTCTGCTATGAGATACGCTGTCCAAATTATCAACCCTTCCTGTGCTACTCCCTGTCCTCCTTTAACAGAAGACAAATTGAAATAAGATCATCTAAATTACTTCCACATACTCTAATTCAACAGTTCCCCTGGGAGAAGCATTTGGTTATGCTGCAGATTTTACTCCTGAGCAGATATTGCTCCCACCCTGCTCAGGCTGGGTGGGCTGCTTCCTGCCTCTCCCCGGGCTCTGCAGTGAGGTCTCCACTCTAACTTATCCCATTAGCACCTGACCCTCATTGCCGGGTTTGTCAGCTGGCTTTTGCTAGTTCACATGGCTTTTCAGCTCCGTTTAACTAAGTCCCTTGAAGATGTTGTTCTAGAAGATTGTGGCTGACTCATTGCATTTCACTTTAATGATCCAACTGCAATGAGTCTAGAGGACCGTGTCAGGATTTACTTAAGCCTGCTGAGAATCAGTTACTACCCTTTGACTTCAATTATACAAGCTAAGAGATCTCAGGATACATACAGTTACTGCAGGTCTTGGACCACGTAATATCAGTGCATGTATTCAACCTGTCAGAGATGTTTCTGCACCAGTCTTTAAAAATCTTATGTTCTATTTCTAAGGCATGGAAGTCTACAATCCACTTACCAAATTTTTAATGAGTGTCTCCAAATCTATTTTGCCTTAGCTTCTTATATTTGTAACTCCTGTTCAGCTTTTTTGCTGTCTTTCATAATACTGTTTCATAAATCTGGGACTTCCTCAGAATTATTTTGAAGAATCTTCTTTAAATGTAACTGAGAAATCATGACGCTTCTCCAAAGTACCACCTGTAATACTATCACCTTCATTTTCTCAGATTCAAATGGTTTTCCCCATCACAGCACTATTAAAGCCACATTAGTTCGTGCCTGTGATATGTGATGTATTTCTAATACACTGTACATAATTGCTGTTTTCTGCTCATTAAAGAATTAACTGCAACATTCAAAGAATATTCCTCTGCACTTCTTCAAGGACTGAAAGAAGAAACATCAGCATTAAGGTTTGTAACCAGCCGCTAATACATCCCTGCACCAAATGTTTATTGTGCTTAGGACTGAAGCCCACCCCTCTTACACTAGAGAACAAAAATAATTAATGAGAATCTTCAAAAGTTATTTGGAAGTCAGAAATTACAGGTATATCAGGGGTTTTTCACAGATGGTCTGACCACAGTTTCCAAGAACTGCTATTTCTCAGCAGTGTGCACAACACTGTGAAATTTTGAAAGATTACCTACAGGTGCTTCATAAATTGATGAGAAAAAATTAAAACAAACATAAGAAGCACTTTTTCACACTTCAACATCTCTTTTGGTGCTTCACATGTGAAGGGAGACGACATGCAGCATCACCTCCTACCAACTGTTAGTGCTGTAGGAGCAGCAAAGAGCACTGTGAGGAGCATGGGAAGGAGAGAGGGAAGAAGGAGAAAGTTCAGGATGGCTCTCAGCTCTCTGCTGGAGCTGGAGTTTTGCATACCTTCCCCTGGGGCTCAGAAGGAGGCCCAGTGGGCAGGTACTCCTTCCTCTGCCTTCACTAAGATAGATTTTATCTTTGCTCGTTGCTTCTTTGCACAGAGCAATTACAAAATTTTCACACGATGAACATTACCAGCTAACACAGTTATCCAAATAATCAGGTGAAGTTCTTTAAGAATAATCAAGTTTTAAACAAGCAGCTGTTAAAGATCCACAGCCAGGAGGTCTATACTTTACTAAGGACAAAAGTTCGTTTTCCATTACACAAATGATGTAATCATGTCTACCCAGCCAATTTTGAAGACATGACAACTTTGAGATAATAACAAAAAACAAGTAAGTATTTCAAATTTGCCAAGTATCTAAACTATTGCAGTTTAAATTCTGGCTATGGCTTGAGAGAAAAGAAGACACGTAAATGGGTGTAATACTGAGATTCAGATACTCCACAGAAACAACATTAATCAAATAAAATTGTGCCTTCAAAAGTATAAATCCATTAAAATGTTTTTGTGGGAACACAGTTTAAGGTCCCCTTTTTAGCAATTCTTCTCAGAGTGTTTATTCATTTGGTATTTTTTGTTTTTTCATTCAAACTACACGCAAGTATGGGAAAAGCTTATATCCCTCCCAACTACTTTATTCTTATGGTTTTAGGCTTGTAACTGAAATGACTGAAAACAAATGTGGTAGCCCACAAGAAAAGCATTACATAAATAGCATTCACAGATTTCGTAGTTAGAAATATAAGATGTATGTAAGATGAAAGTAACCAAAAAGGAAGCGAAACAGAAATTAATTGTTCATGGGAAGCATATTTGAGTAAAAAAGAAGTGCCACACCAGAATATGTTCCTGAGGTTATTCCAAAGCTTGTGAGACAATAAAATCCTTGCAGCAGAATGGCCGATACTTCATGTACAGATTTAATTGACCTGTGAATGTGAACACTCAGGTATAAAAATGCATAATAAATTTTTAAGCCTCTTAAATTGTTGGACTTGGTGATACTTTGTAGGATGGAGGCTAACAGCCAACGTGTAAAAAAGCATCTCCTTTACTCTGGTTTCCTTAAGTAAAGCATCTTCCTTTACTCTGGGCTACAGGCTGTTGGTTTGCTGCTACCAGAAATGATGGAAGTACCTTTACTTTTACATTCTGTTTTGCACTTTTCTGTTATATTTGTCTCCTGTTTCATTTCTGGAGAGTATCAATCTCTCTAGTCTGTCCTCTGAAGGAAACATCTCTAAGCCTCTTTAACTTGGTGATAAAAAATCTGTATATTTTTTTCTCTGGATAATTCCTGACTGTTTCAGTTGGTTCCTGAGCCTCAGAGTGCCTCTGTTAAGGTATGGAAGCATGTGCTGGGGCTGGATGATAGGATATGGTGGGGATAAAAAAAGAAAAGCAAAAGAGGCTCAGGAGAAGAGTTTCAGGACCTTCTGTACTGAGCAGATGGTTAACTCATGGAAGACATTTCAGGGACCCATGCCCTCAGGTCAGCCCATGAACCAGAGAAAAGGAGCTCATAACATCTTTAGCCTTTTCTGTTGCTTCATTTAGTACTGAAACACCATATTTTACAAGCTAATTATTTGTACATTGTCTTAGAGCATGAATTGAATTTAAATACTATCTCACAGTTCAAGCAACACAATGGTTTGTTTCTTATGGGCAAAAATACCACAGTAAATTGTGATTATTTAAACAGGACTTACGAAAAAAATTGAAGTGTTTCATTAAAGGCTTGAAATTAGACTTGAATAATATTTTTTATGCAATGGCAGCAAATGAACAGAAAAAGCTAACAAGTTACCTATAAATGTAATGAAGCACTTCTGAAAACAACCCTACTGCCTAGATGAATGAAAACAGGAATTGAGATCTCAACATTTGACAGCTACAGAAAAAGCCTGACTTGAGCAGCAAGCTCAAGTGTGTGCTCTGGGACCGGACCATCAGCACACAGATGATCTGCTGTGAACAGTTCACACATTTCTGCCCACTAACAAATCACAGCGTTGCTACAGAGGACAATAACCCTTAATTAACACTCCACTTACTGGATCTCTTCCTGATTTGTGTGATGTCATGTGGCGGTCGAGCTGCGTTCTGTACGCAAACGTGTAACTGCACAGGGAGCAACTGAAGTTATCTTCATTTTTTTCATGGCGGTATTTAATGTGTTCCTTCAGAGAGGTAAAACGTTTGTACCCTCGATCGCAGTACGGGCAGGTGAGCAGTTGGGAAAACGCGTCAGGAGTTCCTACACAGGAGAGGCAATGCACCAGACTTAAATAAACAAGTTCCAAACTTACTACCAGCAACAAACAGGCTTTACATTTACACCTATTACTGTAAGAAAACACGTAGCTGCCAGGAGCTCCATTTGTTTTAGAGAAGGACTAGTGATAATTCCAATTTTTTCCATTGGTATTATGCAATCTCGCACACGATGGTGTGGTTGTCCCAATGTACCTCGGAGAGAGTCGGCACAATGCTTGTCCTGTGCTGACAGGACAAGGGGGAATGGTTTTAAACCAAAAGAGAGTAGATGGAGACTAGATATAAAGAAGAAATTTTTAATGATTAGGGTGGTAAAATACTTCAACAAGTTGCCTAGACGGGTGGCAAATGTCCCATTCCTGGAAATATTCAAGACCAGCTTCACAGGGTTCTGAGCAACATGATAAAGTTGAAGAAGCCCCAGCTCACTTCAGGGGGTTGGACCTAGACGACCTTTAAAGGTCTGGCCCAACCCAAACCATTCTATGATTTACAGGTATGTATGTGTTAGTAGGACATAGTGTCTACAGGACAGAAAGCAGAGAAATCAAATGTGAGGGCATATATATGGGTCTAATGTGATCTATGGAATCTGTTTTGCTGGCTTTCATAAAGTACTTCTATATTAGTACAGAGAAAAGTGAAACAATATTGAAGCTAAATATTAATTCCACAAGTCTATTTCAAGAAGTCACTATTTATCTATTTATGAAGTTTCAGCTCTATCCCTTCTTACCAGCATATGTCTAGCCCTCCACACAGTAACTCATTCTATCCTTGAAAAAATAATTTTTTAAAGGACCAAAAAAAAATTTCTTTATAAACTGATAAAGGTATGTTTAATAAATGTAGGGCTTGCTGTATTTGATCAAAACCATCAATTTATAGGTGTGATATCCTCCAATGACCATGCTACTCTTCCTTGCTTCAAGACAAACAGGAAGCAAGTGCTGCAAGGATGCACTGTGCTGAAAGGTGGAAGGTCTTAACTGATTAACATTTTATGCTCTGACGCACAAGGGGCACATTTGTACACGCTGTCATTTTAAGTTTCAGAACTGTAAGAATTATTAATATTCATAAAATGAACGAGTACTTTAGAAGGTACTTCTGAATTATTTACCTTCATGACCTCTTCCAGCAGTTATCACCAGAGATTGATTATATGTTCTACGAAGCAGCAATTCATTCTGTTTGTGTGGAATTTACTAACTTAATTTTTACTGAATGTGTCTCTGATCTTGTAACAGTGAAAAGCAATCACACCACTTTTCCTTATTACTAAAAACCACCACTTTTTCTGTCAAATAGGTTCTTTTACACTTGTTCTAGTAACTATCAAAATAACCCCTAACCACAGGGATTTTTTTGTTGCTCTATCCATTTCTGCTTTTTCTGGTTTAGCTGAGTTGTACAAAAACAAAGCCATTCCCAGACGTGTAGGCCAAATATACTTCCTTTCAATTCTGTTTCTACCATCTATAATTCAACTCATCTAATGCAAAGAATACTCCATTTCAGCACAAATACAACTCAGTGGAAATGTCAGAAGCATGTTAACTTAAATTCTATTTCCATTGGAGGAAATGGAGAAATGTAAACAGTTTCCCAAAGTCACTAAAAACTCTGATTCTGTCGCTTCCCCTGTCTATTTTCCAAGTTTGGAAGCATATATCTTTATCAAATGTAACTATATTTTTGGCATTTTCTGTTCTAAAATTATTAAAACACTAAACACTATTATTCAGCATTGTGATCTTCACAATACTACTACTCAGTGAAGGGATAGGTCCAATTTAAATGATTAACACAAATGTGTATTTTTAATGATTACATAGAAATCATATGGCAAGTCTGTAAAACTAACTTGACAATATGTGCCACTGAAACCACATATTAAAATTGAATGCACTTTTAAAAGTAAAATCTGTAATAGCATAAAGTGTCTGGAGGAGCAGAACAAAAAGGTTATCTTTACTTCTTTCACTGCTCTCCCTTAGACTCCAGTACAGTACTACAGCTACAATGACATTTATATGTACAGTTATATTCATTTCTTAAAACAACTAGGACACAACTCCTAACCATTTATGTAGGCTGTTATTTTCCCTTGAAAAATCATAAATACTCCAACTGTCACAAGCTATCTAAGCAGAACACTTGAAAAAACACATAGAATGCAAAACCAATCTCAACAGCTTTCGTCTTCACATATTTTATGATGAAGAAATTAACAAAGTGAAGTGATGAAGAAATGAAGAATTGAACTTCTCATCTTACTCAGAACACCTTAAGCATGGAACTTCCTCAGAGGAAAAAAACCCAACTGTATCTAGTTAAAAATACCAACAGGACTTTATTTTTTCACATAAACATCTTTGTATGAACAATGCTTTTTTTTCTCTGCTGCTGTCTTTTCAGGCAAAAAAATCCAAAAGCCTGTCATAGACTGGCTACTCAATAAAAGAAATTCTATCTAATAGATCCTTTTGGGAGCTTTGTTTAGAAATATAAAAAAGGAAAGAACCATGTTATAACTCTCCTTAAGTTATTCTTACGTATAACTGTATTATTTTCCTATTCTTCTATTATATTTAATAAAAAAATATTCTGTTCATTCATATAATGATGTTGAATGGATTTATAAAAGCTTGAGCTTTTCTTTTCATTGACTTGAGGTTTTCATTTAGGTACTCATACAACTGAATTCCAGAGCATTTCTTGTTTCACAAAAACAAGTGGCAATGTTTTTTGCATGATGATCCTATCCTCTTATAGTTATTTAGCTAAGGGTTTTTTTCCTCTATAGCTACATGTATATGCACTGCTATCTTCTTAAGTACATCAGAAGTTTTGGGTCAGTTTTTGTAAGAACTGAACTGGTGACATATTTACCATTTTCATCCTGACCACTGGCTTCTGGTGTGCCTTGTCTCTGGTCCTCCTCAGGTGCTTCAGGGTAGATAACAGCTGTATCTTCTTGTTGAAGGAATTCTTCAACATTAGGGTCATGGTTTTGCTCATTTTCTGCATCAGAATCACATTCATCTTCTTTTACTAATTGTGAAAAACAAGGCACAAGATACAAAATTAAGTTTAAAAAGAATGTAATCAGTAATTCACATTGCCGAACCTCCCTCTAGCTAAGCACTTAAAAACTATTTACACATACTAGTGTAGGTCAAACCTTTTAAGATGCCAGATTATATCATGTTTTAAAAGATCTAGTTGCATAAAGATATTTAAAAACTTGACTAAACACAGTTTGCCTCTTTAACACAGTGCATTTTTATAATTTCAGACTAAGCTGTTCTCAATTTCACTAAAAATCTTAAATGCAACATTAATTATGATTTAGGCCTTGTAGTTAGAAGGCCACTTCACCTTCTTGGCTCCTGGGTTTGCATTTGTTGCTTTCAAGACACAATTTTTAATGTTATTTATAACTGTTCATTAGCACAAACTCGGAAGATCTTTAAACTCAGTACCAAGCTGGTCAGATAAATGCAGCAAACTTGAACTCTGAGTGGCTTGTTCTCTGGCATTGGAAATGGCTACCAATAAGGCTTCAGATCTAGTTAACAACCTTCAACATTTTCCTGTTGAAAACTTAAGAGACAAACCCAATGAAAAACTGTATTGTAAAATTAGCAAATAATAAATTAAATATTTTACTTAATGCTTGTACAATAAATATTTGATCCCAAGTATTTGCCTAAATACATTGCTCATAGAGTTTATTTTTACCACAGTGGAACATCTGTCAAAGCTCTGCCTGCAGCACCCTAAATCATGACATGTTCTCCACTATTAATGCGAGATATATTTTTTATAGGAAAGAGAAGTTTTATGATTCATCTCTCAGCGTGAAGTCACATACTCAATTTACAATTTGACACAATCTTTTTATGACATGAGGTAGTCTCTCACATGTAGACTGTAATGCAATGAATAATGCAGCTCTCCATACTTCTGTGGAGCAAGCTGACTTTATAGGAACTGAAAAGAAGGTGTGAAACTAGAGTTTAAAACTTACCAATGTTTAGATGCGAGTTTGCTTTTAAGTAAGACTAATTCTGATATTATTTACCTATCTAGTAAGGGCATTAAATAAACCCCCAAAAAACTTTAAAAAATTTGGATGGGATATATATTAATCTTCTCTCAATCAGTGAAATGGAAAAAATAACAAACCATCTGTTCTTGTTTGAGTCTGAAACTGAAGTACACATTTATTTTGCCTTCTGTGTAATCAGTACAAACAGAAAAGTCAGTAATAAAATACAGTATTAGCTTAAGTCTATTTTTGTATATTTCTTCATAGTTTAAAACACTACCTGTTGACACCCACATGTAAGATCATTGCTATTCCTTGTTTGGCCCTTAGGAGATGCGGTGCTGCTGGAGCTGTGTGGTCAGTCCTCGGGAGGGAGGGCTGCACTGTGTCCCTGGTCACCTCCTCCTCTGGACCCTGGACACCAAAAGATGCCCAGACTTTTTTCCTCAGCTAAAACAGTGTTTACAGTTTAAGATCTCTAGCATGGAAAAGAAACGCATTTTTATAAACAGAGGTGGGAGAATTCCAAAGATTTCGGAATGGTACACACCTAACAAAAATTCAACAGCACTTTATGGATAAGGGACTCAGATTAACAAAGAAATACCTGTACATCCAATTTCATTTGTCTGAGCTTCAGGCCCCAGGATTTCCTTTCTTTCTTTTCCAGCTGAAATAGCACATTTCACAAAAAGAATGATTATTTAATGAAAACCCCACAAAACAACAACAACAAAAGCCACATGCACACCAACAACTTAATATGCTTGAGTTACTTCTTCAGCAGTACCTTCCATTTCTGTATTGTTTAGAAGAAGTGCATTTAAACACAATGTTCTTTCAAAAATATGGATGGCACATTATTTCAGCAGCGTGTGATCAGTTGAACCACAAAGATATTTCATACTTAAGGAAACCAAACCTTAAAAGGAATCAATACTAAACACTGACGGTTATGTGAAGAGAGGTGAAGACATGGACAGTGTGTTTCACCAGCAAATAGAGAGTCAGCCACTTAAATGACCCCATCTACAAATGCAGCCATCTGATACACTGGAATATTATTTCCAGAAATCAGAGTATTATAAAACAAATGCAGTTATGTTATTTTCTCCAATTAGCGGTTTTCAGAAATGATTGATAATTTGCTGGTAATGTCTGCAAACAGCAACCTAATGTGTTCTCTTTCTGGCAAATCATCTGGAAACCACTTAAGGCTATGATTGCTTAAACAAAAAAAAGGATTTTAAACACGTGCTCCCCCTTCAGAACAACTATCAATTCCAAGACTCAGAATCTGCAGAACCAATGCTGCAGAGCCAACCTGCTGCCCCAGCTCTGCTGAGCTGCAGCCTTCAAGGATGCAGCATGGAAGCTTTAACACACTACAGGTTGTTGGTTCAAATCAATAAATGGACAAGCTGTTCTTCATTTCGGTTCATTGGTTAGCATGGACCGGGACATTCCCACAGGAAAAGCCACTGCTGAAATTTCCATCAGTATCTCGCTTATGGCAGAAGTACATAGGAAAGCTATGTTGCTTGGTTTGTTCTTTGTCAGTACTATGTTATGGTAATAGATGTGAAACTAAAGTGTTATTTCAGAGTTTCATTATAGAAACCCTGGATGCTTCCTGGATGATGCTAGGAAAAGCCTTCTAGGTGATGCAGAAGGTTAGAGCACACAGCTCCTCTGACCTGAAATAGCAACTGTTATACTTCTACGTACCTTACCTCACTCTATTTCAGTGCAGGAAGAAATCCTTTAGGTTGGCAAGTCAAAAGCTCAGAATATCCCAGCTTTTTAATTACAGGAGAAGCCAATTTCTCCTTTATGTGGAAGATGATCCTAGGAGAACTTTTAAGTTCTCAAATAGTACCAGCTCCTCAAAGGAAAAGCTTCTTAATTCTGCCTGCTTTTACCAAAGCCCACAAACCCAAAATATCTGCAAACAGTGACAATTTAAACACATTTCTTGCTGTAAGCAAGAAATGTGTTTAAAAGGAAACTGCAACTCTTAAATCTTACCTTAATTTCAACTGACATCTAAGAAAACCCTCAAAAACCCCCAACAAACTCAAACAGCCTGTATTATATTTGTCATTTCTGGATTGTGAACTAATTACATTTTTGGGTCATGGTACCAGACTTGATTCAGAGTTGGTAAGATGGATGACTGATGCAACACAAATTTAAACCCGAATTTTAATTTCTTTAAATCACACATGATACAAACCCAGTTTTCCTTTAAAGGAAGGGGTTTGATGGTTGTGATTTTTCTCCATTATGAAACAAGATCTACATGAGGGGAGGAATATCAGTAAGTTATTACTTTGGAAATTTAAATCACAGTGCCTCCAGTAAATTCCACTGGCTTCAGTACAAATACAAGTTATGCTTCCCAAGGGAATGTCAAGGAATTTATGGAATTATAGATTAATCTAGTGAAGTTAAACCCGTTCTCAATTCTAATAATCCTAACCTCTGTTTGGTACTGAGATTACTGGTCTCTTCCCAATAGCTAAAAGTAGGGTATAAGACAGGGGGAGAAACCCTTTTCCACAGGGAAATGCCGTAGGAATAATTAATAATTTGAAAAATATTAAGTAGATATACGTCTTTATAGCTATGTATGGTCCACAAAGAAAGGCAACGTTGGAATTATGCCCTCAGAAGCCCAGTTATCACACAGCTGGGAAGCGGCAGAATGGGATGTGATGATGGGGAAACAGATCTTAAGACGCTGTTCCACCAAGCAGAAGTCACAGCTCTGAGTTCCAGAGGAAATTCAAGCTACCTGCTAAATGACAGCTTAAACAGAGGTCTCCACAAATAGCATCTATGTCATGAATATCCATCCTGATATTACAGCTGGACATACCAGATAGCTGTAAAACAGGTTCTTGGACTTCTACATCTCATCACTGCTTATGAGCTACTGCCTAGAGACACAGTGGGGCTTCCCAGGGTTAAATGCTGATGATTTTCAGATGACATGGAACAGTGTTAACTAGCAGCAAACATGCCTAACAACTAATGACATTGGCTGACAGTAAAGATCCCTGCATGGCTAAGATAACTGATCAAATTGAAACCACTAGCAAAGTGGAAATTTTGGCTGTAGGCAGAAAGACAAACTTCACTGAAATAGCCACTCCAGCCTTTATCTGCTGAGAGGGGAATAAATTCCAAAGCCCGTCAAGAGAGTTTGTAATTTAAATTCTTCAGAGCTAATTTTCTGATACTCATGTAGCAAGCACTATTTAC
Source organism: Hirundo rustica (assembly GCF_015227805.2). NCBI lineage: Eukaryota > Metazoa > Chordata > Aves > Passeriformes > Hirundinidae > Hirundo > Hirundo rustica. The sequence goes on along the minus strand of NC_053450.1, from coordinate 141,815,450 downwards.
ATCTTGCAGTATTGACTGGTTGGTTGCTTTTTGATCAAAAAGATGCCACACAAGCCACCAAGTGTCAGAATGCACTTCTGAGCATATAGGCTCAACCTAAAATTTGATGAAGAATTTTTGAATTCCAGAAAGAGCTTAGACATAAAACATAGCTTCTTTCATTTTTGAATGTTATTTCAAAGTCTGGATTTTTTAAAAAAATATTTTCAAATTTTCAAAGATATCTTAGCTCCAGTCCTGAGGCCTCCAGGTTCTTACTGTACATAGTAACATTTTTAAAAGAGCATTAATACAGTAATTTTAACTCCTGCCTTTTTTTTTTTCCTTTTAATTGGAGCATGGGTTTTACTTCTAACTAAAGCAAAGAAAAATCATATTAGGGAATCATCACACACATGAGTGCTGGCACACCGTCAGCAACTTGTACAGGATACATGTGGTTCACTTCCTTAAACCCATAGGACTGTTTCAGTTAAACCTCTTGAGAAACACACCTTATATTTAAAACACCTGTTCCTAGGGTGCTTTAGAAATTCAGTTAGAATGACTGGAAACGGAAGGAAACTAATCTGATAAATGTTATGTGTGTTGTTTCTATTCTTGGCAATTCATGAACAGAATAAATATGCAAAAAACTCATTCTGTCAATTTCAGTTAAACCCAGAACTACTGAATAGTACTTTACTGATGAAACACAACTTACTAAAACCACTGTAGAGTGTATGTTTCTAAAGCTAATCACCAGTCTTGAAGATGATTGCACACCATCTACCCCAGTACATTTCCCTGTATGCGAGAGATCATGTATTCAGTACCTCTCTTCATATTTCTGACATGCAACCAAGACTGATGATGTGATTTTCAGCTCATACCTTTCCTTCTAGGAAAGCTATCAAAAGAGCAAACAGTATTCTACCCTAGCAAATCAAAGCTCCATAAAACCTAATGTAGCCTTCACTTTTCTCATTGCCAAAAAATTTAAACTATTTATTTAAAACCCCTTATTATCAAATTAAAAAACCCTTCCAGAATGCTACAAAAGAGGCTTCAGAATACGTAATTTTTACAGAGGAAATCTGTGGTTGTTGAGCAAGCCTGTTTGGCAATTGATTAATCTTTTGTCTGGCTATCAATGAAATTCTGTCTCCATTAGCCAACTCCAAAGTAGAGAAACATTGCCAACATTGCAAATCTACAACCACAGTAGAATTTAAAATTAAAGATAATTTAGAATTTTAGCAAATAAATTTTTAAAGGTTAAAAATCATATATTTGACATAAGGAGTCAAAAAAGATGCCATCACATGTCTAGAGCCCTGAAAACCCCCAGAAAGCTGCCCAAGATTCTGTGTGATGGGTACTTCTCCAGAAAACATCCAATCCAAGAGGTCTTGATCCCAAATGTCTGGGAGCCAGTGCTCTTCTTCCTTCCTCTTTTCAGGTTTCCTACACCTATGCTTTAAGGGTTCAAGCCTATACAGAGCCAACCTTAACGAAACTGCAATTTCTGATAGACACAGCCTGCAGGAGAACTAGAATATTACAGGAAAATGAAGAAAATTACCTACCTAATAACTTAGCTCCAAAATACTCATTTCTCAGCAGAGCATACTTTGGCAATAGCAGCTATGTAAAAACAGGCTGAGCTGATGCTACTCTGTGAACTCTCAGCTGCTCTCTCTCAGCTGGACTGCAGTTAAGGACCATATGACTGCTTTCCGTTTATTTAGATGCGAGGTCACGCACTGTGTATTAAACCACCAGTATTAAAAGGTGGATGCTAGGAATTGTGGTTGGAGTTCAGATACAAACAGGGATGTGCTGGAAAACATCCTGCATCTTTCAGGGCATTAAGGCCAAATTCCACAATAAATTCCACTAATTTATGCATTTATCCGAATTTGGCTTAAAAGTAAGCCTGCTGTGCGATATTATGAAACTTAGTATCTGATTCCACGGTAAAAAAAGGCCCATTTCCTGTCTGCTTAAAATTTTCAGCTTCTAGACCTGATGCGTAATATGTGCAACATTTATCTCCTTCCAGTGTTTTCAAAAGAATGATTCATTACAATTTACATAGCCAGTTCTAAAACGAATAATCTAATTTTTTTTTTCTGCCTGTGTTTTACGAGTAAAAAGAGAGAAATTAACATCTGGGTTTGTTTGGGTTTTTTTTTTCCCCCCATGTTTTTTGTTTACTGCTTACTCCCCAAGCTGAGCCAATCCTGAACCTTACAAGGAGCTCTGGCAGAGACCTGCCAGGCAAAGACTTGAAAAAAACCAAGATCTAGTAACTAGTCTCCAATCAGCCTTTGGAGTGCTGCATCTACAGACTGGAAGCTCCTGTTAAACCATGCCAGTGGAATTAGTCCACCTCTGAATCTGCTTCAAATAATAAATGAAGAACATGAAGTAGGCTATAATAAATGTTATAAAAACTCTTTTATGATCATGAATATTACATGTTATTTCAGTAATAAAGGGACCAAACAAAAGTTCTATCGAATCTTCATTTTAGAAACCTTTCTTTACATAGCATCATCAGTAGAAATGAACACACCTTCATCTTCCCAGCAACTGTTTGTACTCCCTTCTCTTTCGCTGTTTTCTGGTAATACTATATGGTCCGTTGGCAGGTCATCTTCTGGCACACTAGCATCACAGTCTGCTGCATCCGTTACACTTTCCTCTTCCACTATATGCAATTTATCTTCATCATCTGAATCTGAGTTTGCTTCTACCACATTGTTGTAATTGGTGACTGTGGAGAGACAAAAACAAAATACTGATCACTATACTCTTAAGTGACGGCATGGAGGTCCAAGGCTTTCAGTTCTTTGGCCAGGTGGTTCACACGGGCATCTCCGTGGGGTGACATTATTATTGCTTCTTGCCCCACGGGGATGGCACTGCCTTGTGAGCAACTTGACCGTAATGCTGGCACACAAGGAGCACCTGACAGCTCCTGGGCTCCCAGCACCTCTCACAGTGCACACCCACCAGAAGGCAGCGGCCAACTCCAGGGCTGGAGCCGCAGCGGAGCAAGAGAATTCCAACTGGACCACTTCAATGCGGATGCCAGCATTGCTGTATGTCTCATTTATTATTATTAAGGCACTGAAGACCCCATGGCTCCAGGTGGAGCACCCTTCAGAGAAGGCAGCCCAGCTGCTCTCAGGGTGCCAGGGAGCCAGCCCTTTCCTGCAGGCACACACTGTGTGCTCCCCCAGCCCAGCTTCCCACTGCCTCCTCCTGTAGCCAATGTCACCCCACACTCTGGCTGTGGGAATCACAGAAACAAGTGGGAACAATAATGAGATTGAGCTCAGAATGGCTTAAGTTCTCTTGATCCAAGGTAAAATGCTCTTGTAGGTACACCCAATAAAAACTCAGGATGAATGTGAGGGGAAAAATCACAGAGGTTGCTTAGAGAGGGAATGGGAATCTCACATAACATTTGCCCAGTTACCCTAAAAAGGTAATAACTCTACTTTCTTAGCCTGGAGAACCTATTGCGAGAGTCTTTGGACAAAGGACTACATGACAATATCTATGTTTCCGTCATATGGGAGCAGATTATTATTAAAATAGTCTTCATTTGTAAGCACAAAAGATCAGTTACAGCCATTTCAACTTAAAATGTAAGGAACTGTAAGTAAACTGTATTAAGAGAAAATTACTTTCACAATCTGTTTAAATGTCTTATTCCTCACACTGAAGTTAAACTATGAAATGGAACTACACAGGTATAATTTCTTCACTGCCAAGTTTGAACTTCTTACTAAAATGTTTCAAAATACAGTCTAAGAAAGACCATAAATTTACAGATGGATAAACCAACAAGACTTGGCTGCAGCACTCCTTCAATGGTTATCAGAATTATACCTGGGAGGCACATAATCATGGTACTTTATGATACCTGCATCCTGTCACTGTTAGTTCACAAGAAGCCAGACTGATTCTTTCATGTGAAATACTGCCTATTAAGGTAGATAAATAGCAAACCAGACTCCTGCTCTTCTGAAGTTAGCTTTTTTTTTTTTTTAAAGTAGATATTTCAGTCATTTAAAAATGCATGTAACCAGGAAAAGTGAGTAAAATTATGAACAGATATGCTACTATCTCATTTCCTTCCAATTCAGGAGAAAAATGTCTCATTTAAAACATGCATGAGAATGACAAAAGAGCCTTTTGAATTTAAAACAATCATTCAATGATTCCATATTTTACATAGTGCTATTTGAAAAAGTATTAACTCCCCACTACTCATGGGATTGACATCTTCTAAACCAGCAAATGTAGGCAAATTGCTAAAACTAGTATCGGGTCCATTTCAATTGACAAATTAATAGTAATTTAATATCCTGTAACTGATTTTGCAATGTAAAATAGCTACTGTAAGTGATGCTATAATAATGTGTGATATAGAAGACATACAAATATAGAAGACGTATTCCCTCACCAAAGCAGAAGAGATTTATGAATTTATTCTCCTGAGAACAGACAAAAAACAAGAGGAGGGGGAAAAAAATTTAGCCTTTCCTCTTGATTGGGTTTTACTCTGAGACTTATATGCAGAGGATTATTAATATAAAATAATGACATATTTACATTTTCCACACATAAAAGAGATCCCATTAAGAAGGGGGGATCAAAATTTAAAGGGAAAAATTTAGATGTAGATAATGAATACTTGATTTCTTAAAAATTAATTTCCTCTTTAGTTTAGGAAATTAGGTGGCATTCCTTATATTAGACTTAGAGTGGTTTTATGGAAAACAAAACCATAATCAAACAGTTTGTCTTCAAGAATTAGACTTATGGAGAAAAAATGTTTCTTCTTTCCTTATCAAATATATTACAGATATGATCTATTCATTATGGATCTCTTCACCTTGAAACATTTCCATATATCCTCACTATACTCAAATGCCAATTCTGCCAAAGTTAAAAACTCTTCCTTCCTCACAAAAAGCAAGGAACAAATGGTCTTCAGGATTTCAGTTTCTTCCATTAGAAGTCAGTTGTCAACAAGGCAAGACAATAAAGCAAACAAGAAATCTGGCTCTAACATTCCTTTTTTCCTCTCCCCAAAATGCCTTGGGAAAAGTAAATCTGCCAAAGCTGCATCTAAAAGGTTTCAGCACATCTGGGGTGGCCAGGCAACCCAACACCAAACACAGCAGAAAGTCAAGCACTTCAAATGACAGAACCACTTATATACCTACATGTAATTTTAACTGAATGATTACATGCTGCTTTCCTTCTGCAAGATCCTTGCCTCATCTGGTGCAGTGATAGCAAATATGCTATCAGTGCTCAGTTTTATCAGAATGTTCAGTTTTATAGAGTGAACCGAGAATTTGTAGCATTCCGCCTCATTTGTTTAGATTGCAAAGCGATTGCTCATACTTCTTATTCCCTTCAGCCAGCAATGTTCCCAAAGCTTCCCTTATAGGATGTTAGACAGAATGGGATTCCATATTATATATTATAATGTATGGTATATGCTTATATGCAATACCTTGTAACTATATATTGAATAATTATATGTTTGTATAATGATATGTTTATATATTTTATATTCTATATAATTTCCTTATACGGTGTTCAGTAGGAATGCTTCAAAACATATAATTAACTGAACTGTAGTAGGGTGATGCTATCTCCATTTTGCAGATTAGAACCTCACTGTTTAAAACTCAGAAAAGTCTTCTGGCAATCCTGGCATTGCCACGTCAGTGCAGGGCACTTCAGGCTGTACTTTTCAGAGGACTTCGCATTTACACATTGTTTTACACAGTCAAAGCATACTTGTGTTCATTCCAAATGTAGCTGTGCCCAGAGCCCAGGTACCTTGGTCTGTGTGCCAGAGCAACTAGAAACATAGAGATCACTTCCAAATAAGTGACCTCCCAGAATCACATAAAACCTCTTTCAAAATGAGAAAGTAAAATCTAGTCTTCCTGTGGAGCTTTCAAATGCCCTGGAGAGAGTGCTTTTGATTCCTGCAGCCCTTTACTTAAATTACTACACTTTCCAGCAATTAAGGCAAGGGTTCTGGAGGCAACAGCTTTCTTTAATAAACACCCCTGATTCATTCTCTGGGCAGCATTCCTCCTGTGAAAAAATTATGTGATCACATAATTAAAGATCTTATCGTTATGCATACACGCAAGAGACAAATTAAAACAGTTTGAACAATCTTCATTTCGACATTTTCCAACTTTTTTTGAATGCTCAGCTTTCAAAATCAAGTGTTTGATTTCAAAGAATGTATTAACATTCTTTAATGGAATGGTTAAAAAAATCAAACTCTGTAATTTACTGTATTTTTAGCTAATTAAAATTAAAATCCCATTACATACTGATATCTTCATGGCTGCAAATCTTAGCTTTAGCAATGCAGATTTGCTCCTGGTGCCCTATGAGCCTAATGGGTGGCAGTAGGAAGCTGCTACCTCCCATTTGCTCAGACGGGTTTTGGCTCTGTGTTTCACAGGAACTATGGCATCTGGCATTCAATTCCGGGGGTAATCGTCCTTCCCCTCTCCTTTTTGCAGTTCAATCCTAGAGCCAAATTTAGACCTTCCCTATCTGTACATAATTTTGTGCGTTTTCTCCCCATGTCCTTGATATTTCCTCAGAATAGTCACCACTGAAAGAAGACAACAACAAGCTCACAAGCCTTGCTCAATGCCTGGCGCCACAGTAGCTGCTGAAGTTGGGAGGAAAAAATTTCATTAGATTGAAGATCAAAGATTGAAGTATACTCAATACAAAAGCAGTATGTAGAGACAACTGCTTACAATCTCTGAAAGAAATTCAATTGACTATACATAAAGGATGACTTCAAGGGGCTTCTAATTTGGCAAAACATTCCATGCAGAAAATAAAACACACGGAAACCTTGCCTGGAACAGTTACAGCTTCCCAGTGAAGGAGCTACAAGTATTTCAGAGTTCAGTACTATTTACTTTGAGCTAATGTCATTTAAAAGTAGTGACTAGCTAAATAAAATAAGTCAGCCTGTATCACAGAAATCTGGCACCAAGAGCAGTCAATGTCTCCACGATGAGACATTGCTCTGTGAAAAGCAAGGACAATTAGAGAGGTTACGTCACCCTCGGCCACCACGGCTCCAGAGACGGCCATCAGCCGCAGGGGACAAGCAGCAGACCACTGAGGGGTGTCTTATCTTTAACTGTAAAAGCTACAGATCATGAACCATGGCTGTAATCCACTGAAGACAGGCATCAGACAAGCACCTATGATGTATGACACACACATGGGCCTATTCTGTTCAATATACAGTATGACACCTTAGCAAAATTTTACATTTTTAAAGTTTAATTATTAATTTCATCTGTACTTTCACAGATAAACGGAAAGCCTCAACAAACATTATAAATTACACTGAAGACTAAATATTTATTCAATAAAACCAATTTTTATATCATTACTATATAACATCTGAAATAATTATGAAATAGTAATTTGAAATATATTTTATGAACTATAATGACTTTTTCTCCTCTTGCTCACTTTCTTGATACGGTATACTGGTTCTTAAAGAACAAATGACTATCTGTAGTTGAAACTTTTCTTGCTCTAAGAACAAATGACTGCAAAATGAACTGCAGAAAATTAGCTTCACTGTCTGGATTTTTATAGTCCTAAATGCAAAGCAGATATATGACGCTGAACAATTCCAATTAAAAAGAAATGTGCTCCGATGGAAGTAGTGATTAAAGAGCTAAAACAAAGATATATATTATTTTGCTGGTTGAATACAGGTGGGAAAATATGATACATATGTCTAATCAAATCAAACATGATATTTGAAAGGAAAAATTTGCTAGTTGCTAATTTAAAACTAGTAAACCCAGGAAATTAAAGGTCAACACTAATATTGTGGTGATGAAAGACTATAGGATTCGTTGTTTCCATAACAGAATGGGTGAGTCCCCCAAAAGACAATTATTATTACTGCAACCTGGGCGACAATAGAAGGAAAGCTTCCTAAAAAGCTGCCAGCGGTTACCTGCTCCCCCATCCAGAGCTGCCCTCAGAATCATTAGATTACATGAAAGATGACATTCCCAACACAAGGAACAACACAATCAAGTTGATGTCAGTTAACAAGACAAAAACATATGTGGTGGAATATGCATCAGAATAACTTGAGATCAGGCGGCAAGAGGACAGAACTGCACTAAAACAAGGACAGAATTCTACAGAACTCGGGCAAAGCGCCTAGCACATAATACTGGGATCTGGAAGGCTGCTTTGCACCTGCTAAAACCTTTTGTTCAATACTTGACAATGGTCACTGTCTTTCATGCAGAATCAGATCCAGCATTTTTACTAGCTGTCTTTTGTACACCATACTTAATCCAAAAATCCTACCTATTTCCACTGAACAAAAAACCCCCGACAACTTTTAGGAATTTGTGAGTTAACACAAACACTGTTGAATTTTTTATGTTGAACATATAACCAACACATCTAAGTTGTGTGAGCTCATCATCTCAACACTGAACCGGCAGGGGATGTAGCACAGCTGTGAGAGATTCTGATCTTTTCGAAATCCTGCTTCTAAAAGCTCTTCCAAAAAAACCCAGACCAAACACCTGCGAATGCTTGTGCATGAATACTCCTAGAAAGAAGGGTTTGATTCTACAAACTGGAACAACTCCTGGGCTCTCTGAAGTTCATTCCTGGTTCATGGAATACTGCTCTGACAGCCTACAATCATCTCCTGGAAAGCATTTACTCTCTGTCAGCCCACCTGAAAATCTGCTCCTATGTATTATTTAGCTCTAGTGCAATATTTAAGCAAAATACATTGTGACATCTGAAACCTAGTCCTTTAGCATTCAGTATTTTATACTTAGATTTTAGGGTATACTATTAATTTTGTTAGTACTCCAGAATGAAATGCCATACTTTCAAGTGACATGCTGCCCAGTGTCTTTAGTAAAGCTAAAGATCTTTGTTATTTTCATATTTTTCCTCTCAGTTTAATACCTACACTTGTCATGCAATAATATATACAGAACCATGCTACCATCTGAAGCAGAAACATGAGAAAGAGCTTAAGAAAAAAGAAGGCATATGCTCATGCTTCTACTAAAATTCTCTGCTTGGAGTTTTCTGGCTTCTGGAATTCCTAAATGACTTGTCTTGTCTTCATACCTAAGAGCTTCATTTTCTGCGAACTTGTCTGCTTCTTAAATTCATGAAAATTTTGGCATCCACCTTTAGTGTGAGGCAAGCAGTTTCATAGCTCTGGATTGTGGGCAGAATAAGTTTCTTCGGTTGATTTTGAACCTGCTCTGCACTACATCCAGTGGGAGTCCATTGAATTGCCCTCCTTGTGTGCTCTCTGCTGGGCATGATTTTATACACATCATTGCACTGCCCTCCCCTATAACGTGAAGAGTTTTTGTTTGCTTGTTACTCATATAAAAGCTTTTCCACTGATCATTTTTTCTGCACCTCCCTGGACCTTCTGTTCTGCTGCATCCTTGTGTTAGCAGGGGGAGAGGTGACAATCTAGAACTGCACTCAGCATTCATCTTGGATTAGAATGGCAGCACAATAATGCACTGTTTCCTTCTCTATCCCATTTCTAATAACACAACCATATTTCTAGGACTTTTCTTGAGTTCCACAAGTAATTAAGCTGGCATCACCAAAGGTTTACTATTTATAAACCCAGAAGTGCTGTTCCTGAATGGTAACAATCAGCTCAGAACCCATCACAGGACCCTTCCACAACACACACTGCTTCACTTTCATCCATCTAGAATTTTACCTGCCGTACTACTGGCTTGACTATGTGGAAACACCATCATTATTTCCCAAATAAGTACAAGCAACCCTTAGTGAAAATATGACTGCTTCACACTCATATCACGGCCTCTATCGGGCAGCAGAGTGATTTCCTGTAGCACTGGCATGGCCAGCAGCATTAAAGAGAAGATTGGAGGCAGCAAAAAACATTCCATTAGGTAGCCTGTTGAATTTAGTAAAAATACACAATGAGTTCTCATTACGTGCAAAGTATGAGGAAACTGTATTATACTCTCAATTAAATTGTTCAGGAACAAAAGCCATGCCAGAGATTAGCTTCTGAAACTATCAATTTAAAATGTAATTTAAGAACATACTTGCAATTTTCAGAGAAGTCGTTCTGCTTTTAAGAACAGTATATGTGCTATGACTGCAGAACTACATTATATATATAAAAGGTTAACTTGTGTTGATTTATCCATGTGTAGATATACACACACGTGAATGTGCTCACACAAAAAGGGGGAAACTGGATTCAGTCTTTCCTCTGCCTGAAGGGACCAAACTTACATCTCCCACGCATGTTTACATAAATATATGGGTAGTTGGAAAAATATAAGTCTAAATATTTATATGTACCAAGCACATTTCTGATAATTTTGTTTAGCTAATAAAAACCTCTTTCAAAATAGCTTTACAACTCTTAACTGAATTCTAGTCAAATGCAGCTTGACACACTTTGATTGAATATTCCAACACATTAAAACCCATAAAATTCAAGATTCTTAATAAGCACTAAGGTATATAAATCACCTCAATACACATGCACTGGATTATTTGGTCTTCAGGTCAACTCAAAGAAACTTTGAGTTTAAAATAGGTGCATAGTAAGCACACTGGAGACAAAAATGTGCTCTAAATTCCGTACCAAAAGGGAAACTGAATGTTTGGCTTGGCTTACCCAACACACATTAAAATCAATGATGTAAATAGAATTTTTCTGCTTGTCAATTTTACATCATGGTTTTAAAATCAATCAGCATTTGACACGAAAAAAACCCCTGACCCTCAATGTTGATGGTAAAGTCTGGAGTAAAGTCTGATGATCTAAGTCAGGAGCATTTCCCCAGAACAAGGATAATGGCTACAGCTCTGGCACTACACTCCAAGATGACATAAGTGATACTTGGAGCAAATCTGGCAAATATTCCAGTCTCAGTGAGAAAATCTTCTGTTGGTTTCCTTTGTTCTTATCATCAGGTCAGTCTCAGGTAACTTAGTCCTGCATGCAAAATGACGTTGGAACAGGACAGTTTGGCAGTGTACTATTTGGAAATGCAGGAGGAGCTCAAGGCTCCCCAGTGGGGCAGACACGGTGGAATTTTTGTGATCACTGATGCATTAGTGCTACTTGTTACAAATGTATAGATCTTACAAGGGCAGGAAACTCCAAAAATCAACTCCTGCACTCATATGAGATTCAGCTGTATGTAAAACTGACATGAGTCCAGAGATGAGAAGCAAAGAATATACACAAACAAGTATTTCAGGTGTTTAGCCTTGGTCCAAAAATAATCTTAAATACAGGAAACATACATTTACACATACAATACATACACATACTTACACACATATTTTCAGGTTTGATGGCCTAAAGTTAGATTTGGAAATGAGTACCTACATCATAATACAAACAAAATCTGCTTTTGAAATATTTCTCTTATTAGGGCTCCTACGGAAAAGTAACTTAAATATAATTTTCACCATGCTGCTTTGAAACTTCATTACACTGCAGCTCTCCTGTGTTAAAAATGCAAGCTTTAATTCTTTGCAAAATTAAGTCTTTCAGTGACACAAAGGGACTTGTAATACTAAATTCTCTATTGGGTTTGCAAATGGTGGTCATTCTAATGAAAAAGCTAACTGTTGTCCAAATTTTTTTCTCTTTATCATCTCTGGATTGATGCAAATACATGCAAATACAAAAATTCTCAGTGGCAGCATAATTTGAAAAATATAAGAAAGAAATTAACCTTCAAAAACAAGACAGCCAAAGGTGTATGAGCAAATTAACTGCACCCTTTGCCTGTTATCACCACTGCACAAGCCAAGGTTTCTACAAATGAGAACTTGACTTTTGTCTGTGTAATTCCATGTTACCTGCTGCTGTCAGGAAAACGTTCTGTAAAAACTTATAGGGAGTTTAATACTTTAAGGAAGCATTTATAAAAACATGAAGCAGTGAAAAAATAACCATATCCCCTCTATGATTTTTTTATTTAAAAAATTCTATCATTTCACTGCAACTTTAAACACTCATAAGGGAAGAAGCCGTGTACCAATTGTACTTTTTTCTCTCTCAGTGTTCCCCCAATTCACATGCTGTCCCTCAGGGAACTACAGAAAATGCAGAGCAGTGTTCACTCAATATAGATGGCAAAACTTCTACTATGCAATATCCATGTTTTTAAAAGTATTTATATTTGTGAATGCATTTGGACACAATAAATATCATGCAGAAAGTGAGAGTAGCTATGTAATTCACAGGCATGAACTTTTGACTAAATCTGTACTCTGTCTGTTTTTCACTTTCTAAAGAATACACAATTTTTCCATAAAGTTGCTCAGGCCTAAATAGAAAATCTTGATGTTAATGATTAAAAAAAAAATAAAATCTGAATTTCCAAAAATATACTGCATGGACCAATTCTGGGTAGGTGGCAATGTTTTAGTCACTCTCTGATTAAATCAAAGAGGAAAAAGGAGAAACCTTTCCCTCATGTCCTACATGCTTGCTGGTAAGTTTGAATTTCTGTCACCAGTACTAGTTATAAAGTTTACCATTTTACTCAGAAGACTGGAAAAATTAATCTGCACACCCAAATCTGTCCCTCACAGGTGAGTACAGCCTCCTGAGAGGAGACCGCAGGGGTTTACGGCCCCCGAGACAACTGAGCGCCGTGATCATAAAAATCAAGTGTAAGTTGTATAAATATCTGAGAAACCTTCATCTTTTAGTACCTCCAATTACTGAACAAATGGAAACAGTGAACTAAACTGACAAAAGGCCGAGAGGAAGAAGTATGTCCATGTATTACATAGTCTGTTTAACTTTTCAAAAATTACATTTCCACTGCTAACTGTACCACTCTGCTCCATGTTCAAAATACTTTTAACTCCAGATAGTTGACATTTTTTTTCTCTACAAAACTTCACAAATATTGAAAAAAATTAGCTAAGAGATGCGTTCAGGAGATAAGACCATCAATTACTTTCTCAGACACAGGTTTTTAAAAAGATGGTTTATTATTACAGTAGAAATTAACCCTTGCACAAAGAAAAATGCCACCAACCAAAGATGAGCCACAGAAAATTGTCTCATCATTAACTGGCACTAGGTACCAATGGGTTCCAATCATTTGGGAAAATGTGGTAAGAGGAGCTTATTTGACTGCAGCAAGATGGAGGCATTAATAGTAAGATACATACAGGCATAAACCACAGACAGCAAAATTACATACAAGTTCCCTCATCAACTCGCTGAATAAGTATAAAATCCTACTTCTGGTCACAACCGCAGTATAAATTGAACACAACTCTAACATGGTTGCTTTAGATTTAACCTCATTAAAGACTTAATCTGTATTACAGTTTGATAATTACCTTAACCCATGCTGAAAAATTTGACAGCCACGTTTTCTACAGCCACAGCATTCTACAGAAAAAGTTGAGTTAGTAGAAGCTATCACTTGTAACCGAATCCACTCCATGAGGCTACTCAATCCCTCAACCAATTCAGATACCATTAGACCAAGTTAATCCTTCAGGAAGACACAGCAGACATCTTTATATAAATGTATATATTTCATAACTCTAGTTATTTTATATTATATCATTACCCAGGTTTATAGACAGTAAATGTTTATTTCAGGGATAATAAAAAGACTACAGTACAGAAATAACAGTTTGGCTTGAAACTTTTGAGATCCTCTTAAACGTTAGCAGAAGGATGATACCCTATAATGGCACATTTTATACACAAGAGTAGCCTTTGACAGAAATTTTTTCTTGTCCCAAAAATTTTATGACTATCATAAGATGCCACTAGAAAAGTCTTCAGCATTATGAAAATTTTACATATGGCACTCATATCACTGAAATTAACCACATGCCTTGTGAAGCTCTGACATTATTCTTTACTCATTCCTAAATTAATAGAGCAATAAATGATGCCATTTTTAATAGATGTTGCATAAATATAATCTAAATCAATAAATTATCAAAATACATTTATGTAGAGAGTACAGATTTTTTTTCATTTCATATTTCACAACTTTTTTCCTAATCTCCAAGTAATTTCTTAAATATACCTCTTGAGAGAGAGGTAGTTCGTCAAATGCACAATGTTCATCTGTTTATTCTGACTATAAGTTCAAACGCTCCAGTATTCAAGTAACTCCCCTGGCTGTTCCCTACTTACTACACAGGTGAAGGAACTTTTTTTGTTTGTCTGTTAAGTTGAGAAGTTACATTTTGGCTTCACTCTAATTCTACATAATAACAGAATGGTGTTTTTATGTTTCAAAATACAGTGTCCTGGCTTTTTGATTCAGGTAACTAATTTGTAATGATTATATGTTATTATCATGACAGATTGTTATAGCAAACGTTTCTAACTCCCTTTGTTTTTAAGATTACAGAGATTCTAGAATATCAAAATGTAGATGAACATAGTTTTAGCGCGGATTTTGGATGATCTGGTTTGCTACACGTAGCTTTGTACCTTGACTAACATGAGTTTATTATGAATATTCATATATGATATGTACATAATTTTTTGCATTTATATTCACAGCTAATCAACCAAAACATTGGCAGCAGAAAATTGCTGTCTGGGAGTGGTTATGACAAGTTCCAAGTCTCTTCAATTTTTAAGTCCCTACTATATTTCTGCAATACTCATTTTTACATTACAGATTTTTCACACTACTGATTTTCAATTCTTTTAAAATATGAAATCACTGTCCATTTATATAATTTATTTGTGTGAAGTACGAAATAAAGCACCATCTAAATTCTAAGTGTGACTTGTCCTCTTTGCAGGATAATGAGCAGCTATCACTCCTAGGAGTCTACTGCAGTGTAGAAGCATGAAAAAAGAGATGGTCAAAAAACACGCAATGGATTTACAGCATTTTACTGGATTTCAAGGATAGACAATCCCTGCTGTTCTCTTGAAACAGGTGGCTGCATGAGATTATGGAAGGCCTCATTTATCCTGTTTAAATGAAGACTAAAGCTTAAGGAGTAATTTAATTTTCAAAATATGCATTCCACGAAGACCTATATACATTGCTAAAATAGCAATGGGAAGTTTTATGTCAGTGGTTTTTATACATTTAAATAAGAATTTTTATATTTATACAAATCAGAATGAAACTCAATTGGTCTTTCTGATATTATATTTAGGAAACAAACATATTTTGCCATACTAACCTCTTGAAAATACTTCAAAAGACTATGAATGTATTCCACAGCACACATTAGCGAGATGTTATTTTTCTCTGAAGATCAAGTAATTTATGATAGATTCTTCCAAAGCTGGGGTTGACTTCTTTAAAACTGTCATCTGGATTTACACTATTTCATTCCTGTACACAAATTGTTCACATATATAGCTACTGAATCTTCCTGCAAAGGCACTTAAGACACAAATGTTTTGACCAAAAACTGGACAAATCACCTCTTTGGCTCCCATGTTGAAGAATAACCCCTATCTATCTATTGCAATATTTCACAGTCACTGTAAGCACATGCTTCAAGAGAAGTCTCATACCCAAAGAAGGTATGAGAGCACAGTAAACTTCCAGGATTTACACAGCCATGCTGATGCTGACACTACAGCTATCCCCATCAGAGATATGTAGATTCAAATCAGCACAGAGAAAGTGCTACGAGAAGGAAGAGGAGCACATACAAGAGCCTCTTTCTGAAATACACTCATATGTGTACTCTAACACAAAGAAATAGTAAATTAGGCACTAGCCTAAATTTTAAAAAAATCTCATTCAGTTCTCAATATAAGTTACTTAGATGAACTAGTAAACTATTAAATGTTCTAGCAAACTGTTTCAGACTGTTTCCCTTAAAACGTGAAATAACATCCTGAGAAAACAGCACTGCTAGCCTTGAAGAATGATACTCTGTCTATCAAAACAGTCTTAACGAGTAAGAAAATACCCTGCAAAGCCAGGAACTTCAGAGCAGACATAACATGATGACATGATATTATCTCTGTCTGAATTTATGCAGCAGAGTAAGCTGGGCAATGAGAGGCTGGAGAGCTGTGCACAGAAAGGAACCTGGGGCTCCTGTCCATGGCAAGCTGAACGTGAGCCAGCAGTGCCCTGGCAGCCAGCAGGGACAGCCCTGTCCTGGGGGACATCAGGCACAGCCGGGCAAGGGAGGGGATTGTCCTGCTCTGCTCTGGGCTGGAGCAGCCTCACCTCGAGCGCTGGGGGCAGTTCTGGGAGCCATGATATAAGAAGACATTGAGGTGTTAGAGGGTGAGCAAAGGAAGGCTGTGAGGATGGTGAAGGGTCTGGAGGGGAGCCGTATGAGGAGTGACTGAGGTCACTTGGTCTGAAGAAGAGACTGAGGGGAGACCTCAGTGTAGTCTTCAACAACTTCACTATGGAGAGGCAGGCACCAATCTCTCCACTCTTGTGACCAGTGACAGAACACGAGGCAATGGCATGAAGTGGTGTTGAGGAAGGTCTGAGCTGGATACCAGGAAAGGTTTTTTCTCCAGAGGGTGGCCGAGGCCTGGAACAGGCTCTCTGACTGGCACAGCAATGGAGCAGGGAGAAGGTCCTTGTCTGCCTTTCCTGCAATCCTGGAAGTTGCTGGCACCCCCAGGGAGGGCTCCTACTCCTCCCTTCCTGAGCATCAGAGTTCTTTCCAAAAGGCAACCCTTGCCTTTAAGCCTTATATTTCTCTGATTATAGTTCATTCCTGCATTTCTGAATCCTACCAGCAGCAGAAATTCCTATCAACTGCTGAAAATTTGTATATTGCTCAATGATTTAGGAAAATAATCTACCTCTCTCAAGAGAGATGTCGAATTCATAAACAAACCCAGTACAGGGAGAAATGGCTGTAACAGACACAAGGGCCAGGATTTCTAACATTCCTATTTATTTTTTACATAATTTAAAGTATTTATCTGCCTTAAAGAAGCAATGGCCAAGAAAGCACTTTTACACTCAGAAAAGTAATAGCTTTCCTTACCAAACAGAATTGAAGTAATGGGGTCTGTAATGTGACTGAGATCCAGAAAAAAGCCGTTGTGTTGTCCTCTGCTGCACCTCTGCAGAAACTCCCTCAGCTGCTTTACTTCATTCAGCCTCACATTTTTTTCTTCATAAACTCTAAAGTAAATTATTCCTTACACTATTTTGCATTTTCCAGTCACAAAAAACCAAACCAAAACCCACAGGCAAAAATATTTCTAATCTTTCACTCATTTGTTTCTACTTTTAAAAAAATATAAAAGAGAGACTGCAGATAATTATTATTTATATAATATTTTCTGTAATTATTATTTGGAGGGACAAATTAAGTGTTGGCACAAAACAGTGGAAGGAAGAAAAGGGCTTCTTTGACATTCTTCAGTTAGTGTGAACAGGAGTGAAAGTGAGCTGAATGAACAGTAGCTAATAAGCCAATGCTAAAACATTTCTTAACCATTCATAATTACTTTTTACAGTAGGCAACCACATGAAACATTGAATTTCTATGACAGCATGCATGCACATTTGCACAGGATCAACACACAGCACAGAAAGCTTGTAAAAGTTTCCTAACAAAAAAATACTTTAAAAAATAAACCAAATAAAGAGGATTCCAAATATCAATTAATAAAACAAAATGAAGATTTTAAATAAGATATTGGAATTTACTGTACAGCAGATGTGTTTCAAGACTTGTTAATGGTGATGAATAACTGTATTCAGTTTAGTTCAACACCTCCAAATTCCCACTGTCTACACAAGGATGAAGTCAATAATTTTGAGACTTTAATTTAAAAGAGCTTATTTGTTTCATGCAACATTGAAATTCATATGTAAGGTTAAAAAACAGCAATAAAGAACAATCATACTAAGGACCAGTTACAGGGTAGCTTAAACAGGGAGAATAGTTTCACAAAAACCCAAAACAGTCCCTATCCACCCCCATATTTATCCATGTAAATGACTTGATGCATATTAGAGGCATTCTTAAATTTAATTTTGCCAACTTTTTGTAAACAAATTGAAAAGACAATTGGAAAGCAACTTAAATGTGTCTGATTTCGGATGAATACTGAG
Source organism: Hirundo rustica (assembly GCF_015227805.2). NCBI lineage: Eukaryota > Metazoa > Chordata > Aves > Passeriformes > Hirundinidae > Hirundo > Hirundo rustica. The sequence goes on along the minus strand of NC_053450.1, from coordinate 141,797,283 downwards.
GAAGACAGTAAGAAATATCTGGCAGTCACTGCAAGTCACTTTTCTTTGTAAAGGCTACTACAAAAAGAGCGGAACCCTAACAAACCTCAATGTGTGGTTTACAGGTAAAACTCCTTTGTTTAGAAGGCAAATGATTTTCAAGTTTACTGTATCAGGTATCCTATGAAGAGACAGAAATTCTAAAACAGGAGAAAAACTTCCAAATACCTTGTGAATTTTTTTATTGCTTCACAGACAGCATCTGAGAGATTTTTTAAGAGCTATCTGGTTAAAAGTACAAGCCAGAGAGCTACTGAAGACAGCAAAGGCATAGTGTTACCTATAGCTACTTTAATGTATGTAATAGTTTAATTTTATAGACAGTATTTCTAGAGTGGATTTTAGTTTCTAAGAATCTTATTTGCTCAATCAGAACAGTGCAACTGCAATTCACTGATATGCTACGAAAAGGAATAGCAGCAATAAAAATAATGCTGAAAAATATAAAACATTTTAACCTAGTTACTCCATTTGTGAATCTTAATAATGAAGAGTTGGCTGTTAATAGCTGAGACATTAAACATCTCTAGTCTTATAACCTTTAATTTCCTAAGGGAAATAAAACAAGAAAACATGGAATTTGAAAAATTCAAATGTGATCAGACCTGACTTTTGGATCTTCTAAAAAGAGAAATGTTTTCCAGCCTCTGATGATTTTTCAAGAACATACCCACTCTCTTTATTAAGATCTAACTTTCTGTTCCTCCTAAAAGCAGTTGGGACATCTTTATGGTTACAAGTGTAACTAAAATAAATGGGATCTCCTAGAGCAACTGGAATCACGGAAGGGCTACATCAATGCTGGACTAGTTTTCCAAGGGAATTTATTTTTTTTTAGGCTGTGATGCCACCAGAGAAAGGGGGGTGCAGGGAAATGGACTGAAGATTAGAACACAAGCACAGTCAGTGAGCAGAAAGCTATCGAGAAGTCACCACTGAATAAGAAATCAATTTACTAGTGAAAAACAAATGGCCACAATGAAGGTGGTGTGCTGGCTTGAAGGCAAAACCAGCGAGAGACTCCAAGCCAGAAAAAACAATTTAATAGGAGAGGAAAAAAAAAAAAAGGCAAAATAAAATAAAACACATGCAATGATACAAAAGATCACTGACAGAGTCAGAATACAACCTGAAACCGTGATGGTAGCAGTCCAGATGAAGTGGTCTTGTTGAAGCAGTGTTCTTGCAGAAAGGTCTGGTAGCTCTTGTCCTCTGGGAGTCCAGTGGGTAAGGCTACCTGTGCTGTCCCAAATCCCAGATTATATCCAGGTGGGAATGCTTGGCTCCTCCCCCTGGGCGGAGCATCTCACAATGGGCTGGTACCATTTTATCAGTTTTGCAATGGGTCCTTGATTGCCTATTAAACAGAGATAGCTCCTGGGGAGAGTTATCTATGAGTCATGCAGGACGGCATTGATGGGCCATTAACAGAAGATAGTCTGGAGGGAGGGGGCACGGGAAACAGTGGTGCACAACATTTCATGTAGATGGTGATAGAATACATACTTTGGGCACATTTTACATTGTAACCTAGGACAGGTGGAAAGATGAGATGAGATGTTTAAAAAGGAAAAAAACCCCACAACTTCGCAAGGCTGCCTGACAGAAATAGCACTTCTGGGAAAGGCAGCAGTAGAGGGGAAAAGACACATTTCCACTGTGATGAGGATTGTATGGAAAGACTCTGTGCCCTAAGTTTACCTTAGCACAGAAAGTACAACATTCAGAGGTGTTATGGCCAGCATGAAGAGCTGCCTGGTAAAAAGTCTAATGAAATAGCTGAAAATATTATCGTATATACCATTAATAGCCAAATACATTCATACAGCTCTAGGGATCCCAAGTTAAATCTACAACTCATCTGAACTCCATGAATGTTAAGAAAGAAAATTATTAGGATGAACCTTTGTGGTTAAAGACACTGTGTAGAAACTTGAGAGACCTGTTGTGCACTGGTAAAAACTGAGAGACACCTATGAAACCTCATCCTACAATTTTATTTTTTAAGCCAAACATGAGACATAAGGTGAAATAAATATTTCTCTCTGAAACTATGAGTCAGTAAGTTTACCCTTGCCTTCAGAATACCCATCTTTTTGCAAGCTGACATAAATGACATACTGGTTCTTTTTGGAGGACAACAAAACCAGAGAGATAAAGAGCATAGAATTTAGAACAGACCCACAAGGCTTCACATTACAATTTAAATACAACATGACTTTAAAAACCCTTTATCGTAGGAGAGAAAATCGACTTTGCTTTACCAGCTAGATTTCGATCAATTAGTAAACACTGTAGTCTAATAGGAAGCAAAAGGCTTTGGCCACTGCAGGTAATCGCTGTGCTCCGGAAAGCAGCAGCTGTAAAGGTGCTGTAACAATACATCATCTGGCTCACTTATGAGGTCTGTTGATTAACAAACTCAAGGCCACACAAGGAAAGAGGGGAAAAAAACCGTGGGACTGGAGTGGGCAATTAAACTTTCCGTTTACTACGCCGTGCACAGAAACACATGCGAACATTCCCCACACTGGCTTCATTCCAGGTTCCTTCTCCAACATTACAATGTTGAAATACCACTCGTATCTACTTAAAGACATTAAAAACCACAAAAGGAACCAAACTTTCTTAACACAACAATGATTTAAACTCCCTGTGACTAGTTTTGAACAATGACAGTGACTTCTGAGATACAAGATTACCAGGGTGGCCAGGATGATGTAGAATTTAAAGCAAAAATTTCAGATACATTTAAGAACTTCCGATAAATAGTAAAATTGTAGTATGCCTGCTGTACTAAAAGGACAGCAGTACTGCCTTTTTATGTAACCCCAAAGTGATGTTAAACATACTAGAGGAGATCAGAAAAGTTAGGAATTCTGAGGAAATAAAAAAGTGAGACACTACTTTTAATATATATTAAAGCATATAGTATATATTAAAGCAAATTCTATGATGCTTAGCTCAACAGCAAAATCAAGTGATATGTTTTTGGATGAAAAAATACAATCTTAAGGCCATTGCTTTGAGAATAAGGCATACATAAACAACATAAGAGCAAGACAAAGCATTTCAGGCACTTAGAAAACCATACAAAGTTCTAGAACTTTGATAGTCCAAATATTTTTTTTTCAGATAAAATTCTGGTTTGCAAAGCTACATACTCTTGACATATAGTCTATGCACATACTTGAGGAAAACTCAAGCCCTATGACATTCAGATTCCTCTCTTCAAGAGAACTCCCGGGCATTTTGACTGACTACCCACAATGGAAACACTCAACACTACAAACCAGCCAACTCCTGAGTGGAACTTCACATTTATTTTTGGCCACCTGAAGGAAAATTTTGAGGAAGTTGAATGAACCAGAAGAGCTGAAAACAATATATTGCCATAATTTGAATACACCTAAGAAATAACATCCCTTCTCTGTAAAAAAACCCAATCTAGTTTTTAAGAAGAGACACAATGAAGATTAATTTCACAACATATTTATTTAAACAATATCTAGATCCTACAGTAGTCCATTAGCTCAGTGCACTCTAAATACTAATTATACACTATCTCATTTTAGTGCCTTATGGAGTAAAACCTGTGAAATTATGAACTAATGCTTATGGAGAGAGAACCTGTATGACAGCATTTTGCTAGTACCAATTATTCTATTAAGAACTCTTAAAAGATCTAGCAAAATTATACATTCTTTCTGTAATTCTACTGTGACTTGTACCATTAGACATGATAGCGCAGTAGGATCAGTAAAATGTTTTTATTAATAAGCCAATCTGAAATGATTAATTTCTGCACCATTTATTAAACACTTTGAATAAACAGTTCTGATGTTATGGTAAGGTCACTGCTAAAAGGCAGTGCTGTAATGGAGAAAATTTACTACCAATTTTTGGTTGCAAGAAACTCAAGATGAACTTGGAAGTCCCTGTAGTATTATGACATACCCACTCCAAAATAAAGTTTTATGTGTTATACTGTCACCATGGGGTGTGCACACCTACAAAAAACTACTTACTCCCATATGCCAAGACACAAGAGTGAAGAGCGGCTTTAATTACTGTTTACCTTTAAAAAGGGTCTACTAGGTCAAATGAGATACTAGTGATGGCCGAGCAAAAGCCAGAAAGTTGTTGGTGTTATCAGCTGTATGGATAAACACTGAGTATTATCTGATTATCAGTCTTATCTTCAAGCTCATTGGTATCTATGTATGCTGTTACAATAAACTGAATTACTTCAACGTGACTTGCAAATAAATAAATCATGGTCCTTCTTTCCTTTGTACTTATTTTTGAATAACAATGAAAAAAATTACCTGGCTGCCTTCCTGAAGTTGGAGATATTTAGAACCCTAATCACAAATCAAAAACATAAGAGACCAGTCTTACCCTCATCAGAAAGAAAGAAGCCTGGCTGCTTGATCAAACATGTTTGGAGCGACACTTTTTCTTCAGAAAGAACAGCATCTGATTTTTGCAAGTAAAAATGCATTTGTTCACTCTTATTTTACTAATACACTAACGACAGATCATTAGGCACAGAGTAAGCAATTAATTAACTTTGTGCAGTTAAAGAAATAAACCCAAAATGTTTTCTTTAAATAATAAAAATGTCAGCCACATATACCTGTTCTATGCACTTGTCAAAATGCAGCTTCCCCTCAGAAAAATGAGGTACAACTGAGCAGCATAAACGTTCTAACAGCAGTTTAGCAAACAAGGAGCTGTCAACTTCCAATAAGCTATTATTCACACCTCTTTAATCACTGCCACAGAGTCGATTATAAATAGCCTCATACATTTTTAAATAAGGTCATTCTGAAATGAAACAACAAAGAGGGTAGTAAATATTCCAGTACATAAGCAATTTAAATTCTACAGCATAACAGAACTGTGTGTTCTCAAATACTCAGTTTAAAGAAAGCCAACAAAACCTTTTATTAACTGGTGCAGTGTCAGACACGTAATCTCTGTAAGATCAATAAACCAGGCCAATTATGTGGTAGTTTGCAAACAGATCTGAAAGAAATGAAACTATTAAGACTTGCTCACAAAATCCAGCTTCAACAGCATTATTTACAAATATAAAGTAATACAAATTAAGTTAATACAATACACGGAACTGCATGAGTAAGTGTATTATGCAAACATTTCATACGAATATGAAACAACTTCTCTCCGTTTTCCCAGAACAGCACAAAGAAACAACTTATGTACAACCCTGATTCATATGAGACCATTTTCTGTTTTTCCTGAGATTTTACATAATTAGAAATTAATGCACAAAGAAGATTTTGCAAGAAAAGATCTTCACAAGCAGAGGTTCTAATGTTTCCCGTTCCCCATATTTTCTGACATTCAAGATTACTTGATAAAATGACAAATATGACAACACTGAAATAAATTCTTTATCAATTAGCTCAGACAAAAAATTATAAAAATGATGCAATTTTTTTTTCTCAGAAGCAGGTTAAGCAGACCACAATTTAAGGACATTAATTTAGCACTACCAGAAAAAGAAAAATTAGTCAGGAAAAAAACCCCAAATAGTTCTCATTTTACTGACCCCATGCTTTGTTACTGTGAGAAGTATTGGAACACTTCTTCCTATTACAAGCTTTGTTTTTCTAACTTGATACTCATAGAATCATAAAATATCCTGAGTTGGAAGGCGCCCAAAAGGACCACAAAGTCCAACTCCTGACCCTGCACGGGACAACCCCAAGAATGTCACCATGAGACCAAGAGCGTTGTCCAAACACTTGCGGAACTCTGGTAGGCAGCGGTCGCAGCACCAGATGTGGGGAGCCTGTTCCAGGACCCAACCACCCCCTGGGTTAAGAATCATTTCCTAATATCAAAGCTAAAAATCTCACTTTTACACAGCTCCAGGTCATTCCCTCAGGTCCTGTCACTGGTCACCAGAAAGAAAAGATCGGCGTCTGTCCCTCCTCTTCCCCTCACAAGGAAGCTGCAGGCTGCAGTGAGGTCTCCTCTCAGTCTCCTCTCTTCCAGGCGGAACAGCCCGAGTGACCTCAGCTGCTCCTCACACGCTTCCCCTCAAGGCCCCCGCCATCTTTGCTGCCCTCGTTACACACAGAGACTTGCCTGTGATTTTCAAGGCCTGCTAATACACTGCGCCATATCCACCCACGTGTCTGTAGTGCTTCCCTGCTCCTCTGTGAGGAGGCAGTATTGAGTAGCAGACCGATACTTTTTCTCCACTTCCCAAACCTTTCTGAGGTATTTAACACAGTTGCAATTTAAACCTCACTTATTTATCAGATTTAGCTCAAAGGCATTTTATATGGTTCACAGGCTGCTTTGTAGCTGATTCTAAAAAAGCTATTATTTCCCATGAGGAGCAAAAATACCTTAATCTTTCTCTCCTACCTTGAAACATATCTTTATATTAAAATGTCATATTTAGGTATTCATGCATCTGGACTGACACAGGAGGATCTTTGCACCTGCACCTGGAGCTGGCTATGCCCAGCAGCTGTATCCCAGAGCACCACACCTAACCTACCCTGCTGCATCCTGGTTTCATGGTCTCACCATAAAGCAAGAGTGACCTCCTGCACAAAGGATATTCAGAATTTCAATTCAATTAAGAACTGAATCGACTTCAGAATTCAATTAAGAGCTTCACAGCTATCAAAACACTTACCTACACCCATAAACACCCTAGGAAACAGTGCAAGGGATCCACTCTTCCCAGTCTTTCCCCACAGTACAGCAGTATTGGTATTCTACACAGCTACACCTTCTAACTGGATTTCCATGTTTTAAATAAAGCATATTATAGTAGCTTACACAGTGAAGTGATAACATTGCAGCTGACTACAGCAAGATCTACATAAGAGCAAGAAGCAAGCTGTGCTATTTCAGTTCCCAGACAATAAAGAAGTAGAAAAGTTTCAGATGCCAACAGGCAGCTTAGGCCACGCTCATTTCCACATTAGGTATGTTGCTTTTTCATCTGGTTCATTGTCATCTCCCTCACAACAGCCCTTAATGAATACTTCGAAAAGGAAATAGCCTACACAAAGAAACACACCCTCTCAGCCTTAATGTGACCAAAGTTTGGTTCATTCCCCAAAGCTTGCAAATTTATGTTTTCTTAGATGTACGCTCTCAATTTACCTTAAGTTCCATAATTTGTTTATAAGAGTTAGGCCAGGGTTACAGATAGCTGTAAGTTTTATTAACCACCTTTCCTTTTTTTTTTTGTTTTTTTTTTTTAAACCTATGTCAAGGAAATGGAGCTATGCCTGAATAGAAACTAATTATCTTCCTCCAAAAATATGCATTATCTTATATGTACTACACATATATTAATACGCCACCCCTGATTTTTCCATTTGTTTTGTGTAAGACAGTTTATCTGTACTTTCATACTAACAACTTTGGGTAATAGCAAAGCCTCTTATTAGCTCTTTACAGTACAGTACACAACCAGAGTTTTCTGGAAGAAACAGTCATTATTATACGTTATTTATTACTTCTGTGAGCATTTTGGGAGGGAGGATTTCAAGCTTTTCCTAACATTAGAGAGGATACCTTCATTGAAATACTGTCAATAAAACAGAAATGTTTCTTCTCATCCAATATGTAACTAAGCTTATAACCTGGTAATTGGGAGAAGTCTAGTGTTAAGAGTAGTTTCAGTGGTTGCTGTGAGCCTCATGATAATTTGGGGTTTTTTTGCCTCACCACCTTGCAGAAGCCATGGAAGAATACTGAGTTCTGATAAACAAAAGAAAGAATTGTGATACATTTCCCAGCACAGTGAGAAGGGCAGTGTTCAGATTCACAAAGCACAGTGAAGTGGAGGGTGACAGGTATGAACCCTGAAGATGTTTTAGGACAAGGTATTCAGCACTATCGTTAGAGAGAAAGAAAATTGCATTCCACAAGCAAGTAGGAAAGGATCATGGAAGTGAAACTGGAAAAATCGCATGACCTTTGGGTACCAACTATGATGCTACATATTCTCAACATCAAAAAAATCAAGTTCACCATAAGTACAAAAGGGTCTAGAGCAAGCTGAGCCCGCAAACCAACAGAAAGCAATAAAGACATAAACCACAAAAAACTTATAACTGTTATTTGTATTAATTACTATCAGATGTGACCTCTGTAAAGAGTAAAAAAGAAAAAGTATAGTTTGAGTTTTATAAAATATATCTATAATTAAGACTATAGATATACAGATGTGTTTACAAACACACGTACAAATAACTACAATAAATTACTATTTATGAAGTGCCTAACATCCTTAAAAATCACTGCAACCTACCTGACAGTCAACAACTATAGGAGAAACAATTTTATTGCAATCCAGCAAGGGGAACCCTGGTCCTTGCTGTGATTGTACTCTGAGCTGAGAACAGAAGCAGGAATGGAAAAGGAAATGATACAACAGAAATGATACAACTCAACTATGAACCAAATGAGTTAAAAATAAACCCAGCTCTCACATGATAGCAGAATATTACTCAGTATGTTAGGACCATGACACAGGAGATGGAAAAGAATACAATGCACATACACAGATGAAAGCAGCACAACAGCTACACATACATGAGCTGTAAAAGAGAATGAAAACCAACACTTACACAATCAAAATTTTAAAAACCAGCAGGTGGGCAGGCCACATAGGATGAAATATCAGCTAATGAAATTCAAGTTTAGAGATAACATTCCAAAGAAGGTTTTGGGGCACACAAAAACAAGAATCTGCATATGAACATGAGTTCACCTCATTAAGAACACTGACCAAAAGCACAGTCCTACTTTCATCCTACCACAATAAAATTATTTTTAATTTTATGAATTAATTATACTGAATTACCCTAAGGAATTAAAAACTTAAAAGCCACAGTTTTGGCTTCTGACCTGCTTGTGAATAGCCCTGCTTAATTTCTCATGTCTGACTCGACTTGCTTACTCATTTGTTACACAGTTCAATAGATAATTCCAATTACATTGAATTAAATAGTTTAAGGAAACTTATATGCATCCCATTCATATGCAATATCTGGATTGATGTACAGTATGTTATCAATTATACATTAATAATACTCATGTTCCACTGGATATGACATCAGAGGAATGAGTAGTAAACAACATCTGAAATTATGTTATTTTATTTTCCTCTTTGGTACTGTACAGATGAAGAATTTAACTTTTTTTTTTTTTTTTTAAATAGAATATATTTAGTGCTTCCAGTGGTTGCTTAGTGTACCCAGACAGCCACCAGCTTCAGAAGAGATGAGCTGCCCTACAGGGAGAGAGAGTGCTTACTCCTCTCCAAGATTAAGTGGAATGAATGTAGCAGGACTAGCCCAGATCTCAGCATCTACAACGCTGACAACTCATAAGCACAGGTGACTATGACAAGGTACCTAAGGAAGAAAATGCCTGGCCACAACCTGAAAGAAAATAGACACCTCTAGGGTTAAGGTGTACTTGAACCTTCTCCCAGAAGGTAATAGGAAGAAGATGTGTACCAGCAAACTGAGATAACTTCCCTTCTATAAAATCCATTTGACTTTCAGTTCTACCCCTGGTCTCTCCCAACATTCTAATTTAAATATACTTGGGAAGAGATGCCTGAACTTCCTCAGATGTGCAGAAATAGTGAGTGACACATGCAGAAAGTATGAGGGGACAGCAAACATGGCCAAGTTTAACACATTAGGAACTACTACACAAGGCTGACAGCATTACCATCACTGAAGGAGCCTTGTAGAAAACTAAGGCCTGCTGCATACTGCAGAGAAGGGCCTACCTTTGTATACAGGCTCTTCACCAAGTAGAAGTGAGCTCCATCGGGTTCCAACTTGACTTGGCAGAAGGCAACAACAAAGCAAAACCCTCACTGGTGCTCCAGTTTGTGCCAGGCTCAGGTAAACCCATCCTGCTACTTAGCTTGGCTCATTAGTGCAGGCATACTGCTATAAACACACAGATCACCTGTTTCAAACTCATTCAGAGCAGCAGTGCAAGCAAACTGGAACATATTTATAGTATGTAACTATAAATAAACTTACGGAATAAAAATAAAAAAGGCAGCAATTTCAGCTAGGAGCTCCTAAAGCTTCCAAATAGCTTCACCCTTCTGCTATGGACAACCATATGGACATGTTGTTGGCAGACAACACTCTTGTTAAGTCAAGAAGTCAAGCTCTGCCACTCCAAACTCTCTTCAGACCAATTTATAGCCTAGAAGAGATTATATGACTGTCAAGGAAGTATTCAGTCCTATTTCTTTCAAAAAAAGATTGTCAGTGTAGGGAGCTTAATTTTGTCCTGCATTTCTAACCCTACGTTTCAGTGCTTGGGTCCCTAACCCAGTCAAGAACTGCTACAAAGTAACAGTGGGAGAAGCAAAAGGTCTAAAATATATTGAAAAATTAAAGATTTGAGCATCCTGACATGAATGAAATACAGGATGTCACATGCTTCTTTGCTGCTGTTGTAACATTGAAAAACGACATTGATCAGAAATAACAGTTTTTAAAGTAGTTTTCCTCAATTTGAGGTCATGTAAGTATGAGTTATAGAAACTTATTACACCTAATCAAACTCAAAACCTTTTTTCCAAAAAAACAGGCTACAGTAAGAGCAGAAGATAAACATCTAGAAATTTTAACGCAGGCAAGTCTTCGGTCCAGATAAGATCTGCAAGATCTCAGACTTGCATGGATCCATGATCACAGTTTAGTTTTTCTCATTCATGTAAAATGTTTTCTTGATCACTGGCCCCTGCTGTGCAATGCTTCTCTTCAGAAAGCCTCTGGTCATTTCTCACTGCATTTTGCATCAGTGATTGCAGGAATACCTGCATACAGCAAAAGCTGCCAATGTGTTCTAAGAAAAACACAAACTGCAAAGGAAAGGGATCCTTCTCAAGCTAAAAATCACCTTAACCACAATTTTTGTTTCCTAAAGTTTACTTTTCCTGCTTCCATTGTTCCTTGCTCTGCATGTAACAAATTCTTTTTGGTTTTAGAATATGTTGTTTCCTTTGTTTTTGTGTCTGTGTCTCCACTGCTTCTGTCAGATGACATACCAGGTACAATGAACGTTTTACCAAATCCCTGGAGAAATGAATCAGGGTAACTAAATTATGTATTTATTTAACTTGCCACTAGGTACAACAAAACAAAAAGGGGCACTTAATCTTCAGTTTCGAATTCTGCTCTCCAATCCACAGGCTAGCCTGGGCTACTCAGAAGCCATCCTACACAAGTGGCTGCATTGTGGACACAGCAGCCCACGTTCAGCTGTCCCGACACAGGGAGTACATCTTCTCTCAGCTTATGAGCAGGGAAGTTCCAAGACAATGTGTACTTTATCCTTCTGAGCAAAGGAATTAGAGCAATGAAAAAAGGATCAATGACAGAATGTCTTAACGTGGTTCTTGCCAATAATATGACAAGATGAGCCAGTTGTCAGAAAATATCCATGGGAAAAGTTCATTTTGCTTTCTGATGTCATTCTGAATTAGCTACACACTGGTGCAGGTGGTAGGTCTGCTGAGAAGGAATTTGACAGAGCAGTTTTTTCCTACTCTATATCTTAGAAGTTATGTATAGAGAATCATAAAAACACAGAATGGTTTGGATTGGAAGGGGCCTTACAGATCATTTCGTTCCAACCCAGGTGCTGGACCTTGCACTTGGCTTTGCTGAACTTCATGAGGTTTGCCTGGGCCCACTTCTCAAGCCTGTCAAGGTCCCCCTGGCTGGTATCCCTTCCCTCCAGCGGAAGGGACTCCACAGCACAGAGCTCGGTGTCTTGCTGAGGGTGCAGTTCATCTCACTGTCCACGTTGCTGACAAAGATGTTAAACAGCACCAGTTCCAGTGGTAACGCCTGGAATGTCACTCGCCACTGCTCTCCCCTTGAGCATCGAACCCTTGACCACAACTCTTTGAGTGTGACTCATCTGCCAATTTCTTATTCACTGACTGTTGCACCCATCAAAGCCACATCTCTCCCGTTCAGAGACAAGTATGTCTCGTGGGACAGGGTTCTTTCCACCAGGCCAGGTAGATGACATAGCTGCTCGTTCCTTTGTCCACCACTGCCATACCCCTATCATATCAGCCACCAAATGTGTCAGACATGATTTGCAATTAGTGAAGCCATACTGGCTGTCACTAATTATTTACTTATTTTCCATATGCCTTAGCATAGTCTCCAGGAGGGCTCTCCATGGACTTGCTGGGATATTTCTTTTCTCCCTTTTAAAAAATCAGGTCATGTTTTCCCTTTTCCAGGTCCACATTTAAATCATCATCAGGAAGAAATTAGCCTAAGATGAAAATACAGCCAAGGATGATTTCTATACCTATTTCAATTTTTTAAAATCATTATTAACCTCACACACTGAAGACAGACTACAGAAATCTTATTATTAGTAGGAAATGTCATTCAATTAATATGATACTCTTGAATTTAATGCACTGCTTCCTGGAGAAAAACTGAACAACGTCATCAAGTATTTTAGGATCCATATAACCTGACTGCATGAGGAACATAAGACATTTCATTGTAATGAAGAAAAAAGCACTATTAAAAGTAGTTCATTAGATGAAGTCTCACCGTTGCACCTATGCCAGAGTTTCAACTAACCTATCAAAAACTATTCCTGTTTATTAAACCTAGTAAAATACTTCAGACAGTACACATGATTACAACTTTTAAATAGCACCTACATTTGAAGTTACTTAATCTGAATAGAATTTCACAGGTTGCCTTGATGTTAGGTTTGCAAGGCATAATGATAAACTGCTTTTGTTTTCAGAACTTAGAAAAGTGTGCTTCAGAGAAAGACAACTTTTTTCATCTTTGCTTTTTAATAACTATTCAGAAACATAAAAGTACTCTTATTTGACTAAAGACAAAGAAAAGCATACATTTATAACATAAGTGGTAATAAATCTCAAATTTCTCTTCCTATCTGCTAAGAGAGACTCTCACAAAGCACAAGGGAGGTGAGGGGTGCTGAGACAGAACACAAAGTTCCCCAGATCTCTGCCAGCTTTATAAAAGGTCAGAGCCTGGGGCTCCAGCTTCCCGGAGCTCCTGGGCTTCTGCTGACACATGAGAAGTGAGAGTGGGAAGGAGGGAATTTTCCCCCTTAAGTGAAAGGCTCAAGAAATCCCAGGACAGGTGGAAATGGCAGTGTCAAGACAGGATTAGATGAAAAAAGTCTGGAATCCACATCTGTAAGTGTGTATATATGTTTATTAGTTAGCAGTCTAGACTTTGTTCTGTATGCATATGGTAGCCTTGTCTACTTAAGACTAAAAATTGCTCTGAAGAATATCCTTTTATTTCCTGTACAAGATTTTTTTTCAGCAAGTACTAACATGGCAAGTCCTCTTCCCCTATGTTAACCTACCCTTCCCATGACATTAACTAAAATTTGTGTACAGAGAAACCTTATTCAAACTTTCTCTAAAAGCAAATTGAAATAGTCATATTTAAACAAATGACAAAGAGACAGGTTGGAAGGTGAGAAAAAATTTTCATAACACAAAGTCAAATTTAAACTTGAAACTATGAATTAATCTTAGAGATTAAAAAAGAGGAAGTGAAAAGTTACTTTTGCATGGTACCATCTGAAATTAAAGCTTTTATTAAAAAAAAAAAGCTTACACATTAACTTTAGATCTCAAAACAATTATTTTCTAACTTTGGAAAGATTCTAAGCATAGACTGATAAGAAATGCCACAAAATACATTCTTCTTCCAGAACCAGTGACTGGCAGTTAACAGATCAAAGGCCCTCTTCAAGCTGTGCCAATTAGATTATTTCCAGTAATGTAATATCCTTTATACTCAAATCATAGATCATCTAGTTCTAACCCCTTGCCATGGGCAGGGACACCTTTCACTAGAGCAGCTTGCTCAAAGCCTCATCCAAGCTGACGTCCAGGGATGAGGCATCCACAGCTTCTCTGGGCAATCTGTTCAGTGCCTCACCAGTAAAGAATTCTTTCCTAATACCTAATCTAAACCTACTCTCTCTCAGTTTGAAGCCATTCCCCCTCATCCTGTCATTACACATCCTTGTAAAAAGTTTTCTTAAGGCTCCCTTTAGGTACTGGAAAGCCACAGATAGGTCACCCCAAAGCCTCCTCTTTTCCAGGCTGAAAAATCCCAATTCTCCCAGCTTGTTTTTGGAGATTCTCTCCATCCCTCCCATCATCTTGGTGGCCTCCTCTGGACTCACTTCAACAGGTCAGGTTCCTTCCTGTGCTGGGAACACAAGAACTGGACGTGGCACTGCAGGTGGGGTCTCACCAGAACAAAGTAGAGGGGCAGAATCACCTCCCTCATTAGATCTTTCTTATTTAATCTAACTTTGGAGAGTATCTCAATAACATTATCAACACAAATTAGCATAAACTCCATGATTCAGAGCATCTCTGCAGGAGTGGCTGAATGTTGTGCCCAGCACACCCTGCTCTTGCTGTGCAGCCCACTTACTGAACACACAACACATGTGCATGCACATGCCCATAAAATTAGAGAACAAACCATGATAGCACGTACAATTTTGGCATCACAGGTAAGAGGCCATAATAAATATTTTAATTTTCAATAGTCAGGGAAACAAATCTCTCCACAACACTGGTTTTTAGGTGTGATGGCAATTTCAAACCCCAAAGTAAATTGTGTCTGTCACTTAAATAGATAAAAATACTGGTTCTATAGCACTTTTTAGGAGCAGCTGTGCATTCAACAACAGAGAATTCATTTCAACACTGACAAATTTTCTGCAGGGAGCAAAGGAGAAATAGAACTGGTAAATATTAGCATATGCATGACTAAAATAAGAAAATGCAACATTTTGTCAGAGGCATCTTTATGCTTTAGGCAGAACAGAAGAGTGACTAGGTGTTTTGAGCGGTGCATAACTTCAAAAATGCAGCATACATGTCTTCTGATTTTTACCATTTGTAGCTACAATGGAAAATACATTAATGAGCTTTTAAGATATTAGTTACAGAATCACAGACTAAGGGTTGGAAGAACCCTCTGGGGTCATGGAGTCCAAGCTTTGACTGGATACCACCATGTCAAGAGTCATGTCCAGTGTTTTCTTATGCACCTCCAGGAACAGCGACTCCACCACCTCCCTGGGCAGCCTTTCCATGTCTAATGCCTCCTTCTGTGAAGAAATTCTTCCTACTGCTACAGAAACCTTACACCTTCTATTCCACTGTTGGGAGAGGCATTTTGTTGTATAGACTGACAGCAGTTGTCCCACTGATCCAAATTGATTTTTGCCTTTTTTCTTTTATATATTCCCTGTATTCTTTACACATATATTTGTAACCTATTATTGTATTTGTAGTCCCAGTACTTTTCCCTACCTTTTCCATAGGCAGAAAGACAAAACATATTCCAGAGCTCCAAGCCCTGGGGGATACAAGGCCCTTATCCCATCTTGGTTCTCCCTGGAAACCAAGGTTGAAACCAGCTCCTCAAGACACATTTTTCAGAACAAAGTTTGGCTCCCATCTGAGGGGGGAGGATTCATAGAGGGTTGAACCAGAAGGAATTACCTCACCACTTATGTCTCTAATTGGTGATTTTTGTGAATTATGCTAATCTGCCAAATTTATAAAACTGTATTCACCCTGTGAGGGAGGGGGCGTGGGCATTTTGTGGTCATTTTCCATATCTGCCCTGGTGGCCTCTAATAAAGACAAGCTTTTACATTATCTCCTATACTTATATTAACTAGAAAGTGTGGGTTTTTTCAATTCTAAGTTCTCTAAGGCATCACCAGCACATCCGAATGTAACATACTTAAAACAATAATCTGAAATCAAGAGGGGGAGGATATAAAAAATACACTTCAATATTGAAACTCTGATACTTATCTCATTGACTGCCTTTCTCTGAAATGAGTAGACTGAAAGAGCCTGTGGTTGTTGATGTGACAGTATCTCACATTAGCATTTTTGGGAAAAATTACTGTTCTGACTGTATTATTAGATTCCAACAAAAAAGATTCAAGTGCTAGACCTAGTATCTAGAATTGCTGCCAGCTGAGGATTTCACTGATAAGAGAATTAAATTAGACTGAATGAAGTTAAACATCAAAAAAAAAAAAAAAAAAAAAAAAAAAAAAAGTGGGCTGGCTGCAGGTCCTGTCTTCCTGTCTTCTCTCAGCACACCACAACTATAACAGCAAACCCTAACAGATGCAGCAATAAAAACCTAAAAACAATCGTTTCTGCTACTGCTCATCTTTAATGTCTTACAGCTAAATTATAAAGCATCACAAAACTTGAAAAATAATGTTGCATTAGATAATTAAGAGGATTGTTTGATGGTCCAGCTGAGCACACTGCAAAACACCACACCAAATTTTGGGGGCTGTTGCAGTGACAGGTGGATATTCACTGGAGGGCGAGAACAGAAGGGGTTTTCTGTGGCACTACTTTGCCAGTTCCCTTGCCCTCTTCCACAGGTCTGTCAGTATCCCATCCATGACAGCAAAGAACTTTTCCTCTCAAACCTTTACAGTTTACAAGTTTTATCTGTTCCTCTATTTTGCTGAGAATAGGAAATCCTTAAAGCCTGAGATATGCTACTCTCCTGCAAAGCAGAAGAAAAAAAACTACTATGGGTGAACAAGTAGCTGGAAAAACACCCCTGATAACAGGCAGTATGCTAGGATGAAGAAAGAAAAATGTTCTTTACTTCTGCTTCTTCCAGGCCTCTGGCTAACTGAATATCTTCTCCAAGACAAAATGGCAGTAAGATGGGTATCAACCTGCAATCAGCTTTTCAAGTGTTCCACTATTCATCCAACAAAATCCATGCTGTCGTGCTCACTGATAATCTGTCCAAATTTTAAGCTTGTAATTACATTAAAAATGAATTTCAGAATCTAATACATTAAAAAAAAAAAAAAAAAAAAAAAAAAAAAAAAAAAAAAAAAAGTGCTCAACAGCCTTTGCAGAGTCAAAAGAACTGCTATAAATACACTGGTTTTTGGAATGAGGTGAGAGCTCTGCATCAGCACAAAAAGAAACTGCATGCCAGCTCCATGGGTCTGGACAGAAGTGCTCCTGGATTTTCAACATTATTAGTATTCTGTTTTCAAAATGGCAAAACAATTCTTCTGTTTTCAATCTTATGCACAGAGCTACTTGAACATTTTCTGGTTTATTATAACAATGTTAAACATCCTAGATATTTAGGGAGAGCAAATTCCTGTAACCAGTTGCTACGCTGTAGCTGTTAGGTGAGCAAGCTGTACCTCAGGAAGGATATAAAGAGGTCTGAAATTTTAGAAGCTAAAAATAGTTGGCAGCTTAAAGCAAACCCCAAATAATTGTATAAAACAGTTTTTAGTGTGTGAAGAAAAGACTATAAAATCTAGAAACACATATTCAACTTTTGATACTGTGCTAAATTTCCCAATTTTAAAGGACATCAGACCAGGCATAACTGCTAGCTTTGAGATGTAAAGCAGAAAATCATGCACATGAAAGGACAAAAAAAAAAAAAAAAAAAAAAAAAAAAGCAGGTCTAAGGCTTTGGTTTGGTTTTTTTTAAGACTCTGAATCTACCTTGAATAATTTTTCTTTAGGTCAGTGCTTCATTTCCATTCCTTAATTGTCACTTTTATAAGTTGATTTTTAAAAATTTTCTGCAGGACAAATTAAACTACTATTTTCAATAAAACTACAAGGGGTATGTAGGACAGAAACAGGACAATTCAAAGGAGTAAAACCATTCGTTTTTATTTTACAGATCATTAAGTTATTTTCAAGAATTTTGCTAACAGTAGCTAGGAAAACGTATTAACAAACTTGAATTCATAATACAGTCATCTTCATCATCCTCGAGAAAGTTTTAGGGTCTACAGATGGAATGCTGAAAGCCACTGGCGTATACCCTCTGCATGGCATGTGATACATCAACATTTGGACTAATACCCAGCTGGGGAAATTAATCTGAAAAGCACTGAACATTACAGAAGAGATAAGAGCAGACTCAGCATATAAAAATAACTCAGCATAGATTACATAAAAGACATAATCAGAAGTGAAGCAAGGAAGATGACTGCACAGCTGAGGGGAAAATAATGGCTCCTGCAAATTCAGGTTGAGGCCCTATGACACTGTACTACACTTTTCACTCCCTTAACCACTTGCTGTTTTTTCATGGGACTTTTGTCTCGTTCCACATACTAGACAGCAATGCTCCTCCACTAAGCAGGTAGGCAGATTTAATTGCCAAAGGCATCACTGTCAGAATGTTCAACTCTCAGCTGACCCTAAAATTTGTGTGGGGTCTACTGCTCCAGCTGGATCACTACAAACCTAGGGGGCCTGAGGGGATTCATCCAAGAATCCTCAAAGGGCTGGCTGATGTCATCGCAAAACCTCTCTGGATGATTTTCGAGAGATCTCAAGAATCCAGAGAGGTCCCAGCTGGATGGAAGCCTATGGAATATTGTCCCAGTTTTGACAAAGGGCAAGAAGGAGGATCCCAGAAACTACAGGCCTGTTAGTCTCACTTCAGTGCCTGGTAAAATCATGGAAAGAAAGTATTGAAAAACACCTGAAGGACAATACAGTTACTGGTCACAGCCAGCACGGCCTCAGGAGGGGAAGGTCCTGCTTGTCGAACCTGATTTCCTACTACAACAGGGTAACCCAGTGAGCTGATCTAGGAAAGCCAGTAGATGCATCCTTTCTGGACTTCAGCAAAGCTTTTGATATTCACTCACAATATCCTTATAGACAAAGCATCCAGCTCACAGCGGGATAGCGCTGTTACTCCATGGGTGAGCAAGTGGATTGTGGAATAGGCATGAAGAGCTACAGTGAATGAGGCGACATCAGGCTGGTGTCATTAGTGGGGTTCCACAGGGATCCATCCTCAGACCAGTTCCCTTCAACAGCTTCATTCATGATTCAAAGGAATATTGAGTAAGTTTGCCATTGACACTAAATTGGGAGGAGCTGTCAACTCCCTCATGGGCAGAGAGGCCCTGCAGAGAAACCACTGCAAATCAGACGTCTGGGTAATCACCAGCTCTATGAAGTTCAACAAGGGAAAGTGCAGCACTCTGCACCTGGGATGGGACAACCCTGGATGCATGGGCAGACTGGGCAATGAGAGGCTGGAGAGCTGTGCTCAGAAAGGAACCTGGGGCTCCTGTCCATGGCAAGCTGAACGTGAGCCAGCAGTGCCCTGGCAGCGAGCAGGGACAGCCCTGTCCTGGGGGACATCAGGCACAGCCGGGCAAGGGAGGGGATTGTCCTGCTCTGCTCTGGGCTGGGGTGGCTCCCCCTTGCAGTTCAGTGCCACAATATAAAATGTGCAGTTCTGGGTGCCACAATATAAGAAAGACATTAAGCTGTTAGGGAGTGTCCAAAGAGGGCCCCTGAGGATGGTTAAGGGTCTGGAGAGGGAGCCAGAGGAGCGGATGAAGTCACTTGGTTTGTTCAGCCTGGAGAACAGAACACTGAGGGGAGACTTCACTTGATCATTAACACCTTCATGAGGGGAAATGGAGGGGCCAGGCACCGATCTCTTCATCCTTGTGACCAGTGACAGGACTTGAGGGAACAGCAAGAAGCTGTGGTGGAAGATGTTTAGGCTGGATATTACAAAAAGGTTTTTCACCCAGAGGGTGGTTGGGCACTAGAACAGGCTCCCCAGGGGAAGTTCTCACAGCACTGAGCCTGACAGAGCTCAAGAAGTATCTGGTCAATGCTCTCAGGAGCAGGGTGAGATTCCTGGGGTGTCCTGGGTTGGGCCAGGAGTTTGACTCAATGATCCTGATAGGTCCCTTCCAATGCAACACATTTCAAGATCCTATGATTCTTTGTATCCATGTACTTGAACATCGTCACAACATCACTGGGACAACAGGAAGGCTAGGCTTTACTCGATAAAGTGAGATCAGATTAAAAAATTAAATAAAAAAGCCACCAACACAAAATTATAATTTGGGTTCAATAATTTGAAAGTTCAAGTTTTTAAAAGTATTCATCATTTTGACAGCCACACACATGTGCAGATGAGAATTTTAAGAGTGCAGCTGTTCCTGTGAACACCAAGTGTTTTACAAAAGTGACCTGAGCAGCAGCTACATAGCCGGAGCAAGCTCTGTTCATTGACCACTGAATGAGAAACAGATGTGATAGAAAGGTGTACATTACAGACCACTGTAACCACTACTGTTCCAGGTACGCAGTGGTCATGCTTCACATTTTACATGTACACTTTCCTGCAGCTCATCTTTTGGATCCTGGCTGCCCTGTGCAACAACTGCAATAACTCAGTGTCAAACAGGAGCTCAGACTCGTACCCCCTCCTTCTCAACACTGCAAGTAATGTTGGCAAATTTATTTCGTCTCTCAAGAGTTTCCAGTCAGAGACCTGAAATAACCTTGCACCAGTATCTTTGAAAGATACTATTCATTAAATCCTGAAGACAGATGAGAATGAAAGCAAAAGCTTGAAGACAAAGCTTTACCTGTACACTAGTCTCTGGTACCTTAAAAGCTTCTGCAAACATTTACACTCTTCTCAATCTCAGTCGATGTCAGCCCTGGCAAGGAGCTACAACCTGCTCCTTGATCCTTTCTCGAGAGCCTTCTCTTCCCCATCAGCTAGTTTCCAGGTCATCTCTTTACAGGTCCTTTACTTTAACCCACAGAATTCAAACAGGTTAACAAAATATCAAAGTAATGTGACAGGCACACAGAATTTAATATTCAATTAAAAAATACTACACCAAACCTTTTCTCAAGTACATACATGATCAGACTAATTCAGGTTTTGAAGGCAGCTTCTCTACAGCTGTTAAAACCTTTGCTGTTTTTAAATTTTTCTTTTTAGATGATATTCCAAGATTATTAGCAGTTAATGAAATCATGCTAAAGAGACCCACACTCATATCTGAGGTTCAGTAGTAAAATCCTGCTGAACAGAGTGGTTTTTCAGCTATGGATTCAGTTTGAGAGATACTAAGGACACCTAAAAATGATCATTTTAAAGACTCATGAAATTCTAAGAGCCATTATGATTAGTAGTAAAAAAACTGTATCATGTAAATATTTAAGATGGAACACACCTTACTTACCAGATCTCTGATGGGAGCTAAATCTTAACAACAGTACACACTTCTAACCCACACTTGAGACCCCTGAATTCCAAGAATATCCTTAGGGTACATTATCAAAATCTTCATATCAGAAACTTCTTTCCTGGCCTTAAATTCACCATCCTTTTGCAACATATAGATATCTTTTCTCAGTTAAAAAGCAAATGAAAAGTCTTAACAAAACCTTACAGAACACTGTGCTCAGAACTTAAGACAAATCATTTGCTTCATTTGTTAAATTTCA
Source organism: Hirundo rustica (assembly GCF_015227805.2). NCBI lineage: Eukaryota > Metazoa > Chordata > Aves > Passeriformes > Hirundinidae > Hirundo > Hirundo rustica. Next base: position 141,775,820 of record NC_053450.1, on the reverse strand, counting down.
CTTCATAAACTTTGCAAAGTTGCTCCACAGTAGAAAGAAATTTTTAATAGAGATGTGAACCCTAAGGAAGAAACAGCACAAATTCCAGCATGAAAACTTAAGTTTTCACAAAACAATAAACAACAACAACAACAACAAAACCCCAAAAACAAAACCAAAACCAGGAAACAAAATCTTGCTTTACAAGGTAACATGTTACTCAGATGCAGCATACATTTAATACATACTTTAAATAATTAGCCATCTATTGGTTCTAAGATTAAGTCGGAGAGTCTGGAACTGCTGTTATAAGGAAAAGCTGTTAAAGCAGATGTTCAAGGATTGAAAGGAAAAGAACAGATGAGGGCAGTATAGATTTTTGTCAATTAATACTTTCGAAGATAAGGAAATACTTACAGCTATTTTTAACCACAGCTTCCTGCTGTTTTCCAGACTTACATTTAAATCAAAGTGCCACTTGCAAAGTAAAACTGCAACTCTGACAACTTTCACAAGCTGAAGCCGTTCCAAGAAAAGAAAAGAAAAACAACCCAACAAAACAAAACACAAACCCAAACAGGATCCTTTCTAATTCTTCTTCCCTAAGCAATCTGTGCCATATCAGCTTATGCTAGGCAGGAAGGATCACAAGGGGTCATGTTTTCAGTGCCATAATGTAAAAGCAAACACTGAAAAGCAGGGGAAAGAGAGTATTGATTCTTACAGGTCTAAGAGGCATAAACAGAAAGGAAGAAATAAGTGGTGTCAAGAAAAACAAAAATTAGCAAAATTTCCAAGCAGAACAGAACAGATTAAGTTGACTAGTCATCACACTAATAAAATAATGTTCTGTATTTTCTCTAGGAAGTGCACTAAAATACATTCCTTTTCCGTTTTACAGGTGTACCTAATTTAAAACAGCATGAAACTTATAAATAGGAAAAATCAAATAATCTGCTTCCTCAAGATGGTTTGTTGCTCCACTTGTAACATCTAACTCCAGCTCATGTACCATGCCAAAAATCCTCTTATTACTATCAGTAAAAGTTGGGGTATTTCTCCCAGATTCACTGAAATTATAACCAAAAAGACAGGAAAAAAAAAAAAAAAAAAGTATGTTTTTCAGCCTTAAAAAAGAGGCAGAGAAACCCAGAAATGGAACAATTCTAACAAATCAAAGGCAGAAGTTGCAAAGTATTTTTTATATCATGGCACCTTAATGGGTTGGGGTGTTTTTTTCCCTATGAGTCACAGGATGACAGATTTACTTTCAGAAATTAGATACTTAAAAGGCCATAATCATAAAAAAGTATATATATACACATAAATACCCTGAATTTAAGGGGAAGAACCCAAAAATCAAGAGCAGTGAAACGCTAAACTAGTTTTACACATAGTGAAACTTGGGTAACAGCAAGTGTAATTCCAATAAAGGCATATAGAATCAACCACATCAAATGCTTTTCGACTACTGCTATGGGCTATTGGTAAAAACCAAAACTATGCTATTGAAACTTCTAAAATAAAAAGTTAAACATGGAAATTAACTTTCTTACAGTAGCATTAATACAGACAATTTAAATCTTTGCAATCATCCACATACTCAGTGCTTAAGTCATTGAGAATGTTTTAAGCATCATAAGAGCTGTTTCATGTTTACACAGCTCAAACTCCAAGCATCACTGCCTATTTTAACACAATAAACAAAACAATTGTCAAGTGTGTGACAGTTCAGGTAGAAATACCGGTTGTTAGCCATTAAAAACTAAGTAAGCAGCATCTCAGATAATTTACTACTATACAAAATAGATGTTATTACTATTGGTTTGTCACTGCAAAATTTCTCCCTATAAGCAAAACCCAACAATTTTTTAAAAAGCAGAGTAAAATCAAAAGGAAGAAAACCCCAGAAGATCTAAATAGAAAGGCAATGCATTTACAGAGCGATGATGAGAAAACTTTGTAGAGTAACATAATGGGGCATGCTAGATCACATAGAAGATACTCAACAGAGCATATATATATAAGTCTTGTTTGACTTTTGTTGTATCCAGACATTTTGATTTGGGAAGTTACTGGAGCCACTGAGCCACACTGCTAAATGTGGATAGTTTGCTGTTCTTTTTTCATAATGTTCCTTTAGCATCTGTAGTTAGTAAGTATCTTTTACATTTTTCTCCATTTATACTGCAAAACCAAACAGCTCATCTGTTGAGATGAACAACAAATCAAGAAATTGTCAGGGTTTGGAGGCTGGAAGATGAATTATGAGGAGATGCCAAGCAGAGCAGCACTGCCAACACCCACTGATCCTTGAAGGTGTCCAAGGAGATGGTGGATGATACCCAGTGGGCTCTAGGAAGACCTGCCTAAGATAGAAAACTGCAGCGCTCAACTTCTGCAGCAGGTGGGACAGACAAGCAACATGGGATCCACCAAGGCTACTTAAATCTAGTTCATGGGCTCTCTAGCACATGGCATGAGAAGGGGGTCCTCAGGTCTGTGTGCAGGATGGGGACTGTGCTGCAGCTTCACAGCAAGGTTTCTTCTCACTTTCTGAGTGACCGAGAGGGATCCAACTGTGTTGAGAAGCTTTCAGGTTCTAAGGTGGTTTTGGTGAAAGACTGGCAGCTCAGAATAGTTTTGAAAAAGATCTTTTGATATGAAGGTAAAGAGCTATGGGTCACCTTGGAGCCTTCAAACAGGAAAAAGGGAAGCCCACGCCAGATTGCTCCATGCAGAAAAGCCTCCATCACGTAGGAATCTCTGTGGAGCCTGGATGTAGACCTCCCTCCTAGAGGAAACTCAAAAACTATACAGAGAACCAGTGAAGGATATTCCTTAGCCAGATCCCTATAATCAGATTTGCTGACTCAGTTGCAGAAAACATGGCAACAGTTTTGATGCATAATTTCTATCTTAAAAGACACTAAAAATCTGAGTCCTTGACCAGACTTTACTAGTTTGGCTCTGGTGGAACTGCACACAGTAAGGGTGGCAGAGCAAAAGGACAGCCATGCTCAAGAGGCAGAAGAGGCTTTAATTACCTTGTCATCAAGGCTAAGGGATAGCTCCCTCTTCTAACAACGCAGGAAGGAACCAAGACATTTATTGTTATTCCAGAGAGAATTAAAGAGTTATTTAAAATTATGCAGGCTAGAATGAAATTTAAAGATTGCTCAACATTCAAGTTGCTATTAGAACACTTTGTTTTCACTTTCTTGTAGAAAGTAACAACAGCCAACTTTGATAGAGTTTTGACATGTCTTATTTGAGGAAAATACTCAACATGGAGCTTATCTCTAATAATGTAGCTAAAGTAATTTCAAGAAATCTGGATACAGAAAATATTTTAAAATCTGAGCAAAACACATGTGCTGAAGCCTCACCTTTGAGCACGGTGGCATGTGTACATTTAGTAGAAGGAGCATGTTTAACAATGTAAAATTTACAGGATAGGAATTGGCATTTTACTGTTTTCATCCCCTTGAACTGGCCTAAAATACATCTCCAAGGCACTTTGGGGATAAGAAATTTGTACATACTAATCACAAGAAAAGAAGCTGAGATCCAAAACACCACATAGCAAGTCTCAGTAGGTCTTTTCAACTTTATCTGCTCAGCTGTCTAAAAACTGTGGACACCCTCAATATTGTCAGAGATCTCTACGCTCCATTTTCCCCAGAGTAAAAGTTTCCAAGTTACAGCACCCAAACTGTTTTATACAGTATATAGACACAGCCCCAACAACTGAGTATCTTTTGTGCACTGACATTATCTGGAATAATACTGCGACAGCAGCACTGGAAAAAGTTTAGGAATTCTACCAAGAAAGTTTTACAATTTTTCTTTGACAACCATGACTTCAAGGATAAAGTTGGTCTTTTCAAAAATGAATTTTCCCCACAGTTTTAGCTCTTTGATTAGGTAAGCACTGAAAGCACAATCCAGAAGCCAGAAAGTTTCTCCTAAGCTTTCAACTACTCTGCGCTAACACACAGGCAACATAGAAAGGAAAATGTGATTAGAATGCAAAGGACATGAATGAAGTGAGGAAAAGGAAAAAAGCAGATTGTAGCAGATGTGGTGAGTGGGAAGCTGTAGGAAACTGGCAAGGGAGGATTTGAGTCTACTTGGCAAGAACAGTGGGAACTGGAGGGAGGGTCAATGGAAACCCAAATCATGGAAGACAGGCAATTAACTAAGAGACAATAAGAAAAATGGCAGGTGAAGGACTAACAAGCAGTTGGGTGAAGAGTGAGAATGAGGACGGTGAGAAAGTGTGAAAACTGGGAACAAAGAGAAAGGCACAAGCAGGGACTATCACAGAGCTGGGCAACTGGGAACGCAAAGGAGGGGACTCAGAGACAGCACCACAGGCAGCGGGAAGAAGACACATTGATGTAGCTCTTTTCCATTTCTTCTGATAGACACTGTTGAGATAGCGGCACAAGAAGATGGAACAGAGCAAAAAGGAGAAAAATTAGAAAGATCTCCAAGGAAGGAAATGAAGAATGGTAGTCAGAAAAAAGGGAGAAGGGAACCAGGTAAGCTTCCATGAAGATATTGGCACAGACTGAATGACGAGAGTGCGACTGACACAGGAACTCTGAATAATGCAGTTAGGTATCATGAACAAGAATGAGACAAACATACAAAGATGGAGCAGGGAAGGGTAGGGGGTACGAAAGCGAGCTGGGAAAGAGAAATTTTCATGCTCAGAGCTGCAGGAAAAGGAGAAGCTTCTATGCTTTTCAGAACTTTTTCAAGTGGCATTCCTAACTCCTAACTGTCTCTCTTGGCAAAGGTTATACAGCTTGCTAACAAAACATGCCTTCTCCTATTCTACAGTAGTCAGTGGAACCAGCAGCAACAGCCCAGGCCACATGACTTCATGGGAAATTCAAGAGCTCACAACTTGCTGATCAACTGCATACAGGCTGACAGAATGAAAGTGCAAAGGTATCAGTTCAGGATGTTAAACCGCGCTTGTCCCACCTCACATGAAAATAAAGTCATATAAAACCATTATTTATGTGGCCCTTCCCAACAAAACTATATTACCTACCCTCAGTGTAGAGAACGCATTTTCACTGGGAAAGAATGAGGAATTGCCAGTGACTGTAGCATCTTTGGTTCATTCACTGCAGATCTTGCAAAGTTGTGAATGATACCAAGACAGTCTCTTGCTGATATAACCATATGCTACTCCAGCCTTTGCTACAGATTCTGTACTGACACCAAGCAGGTAATTTAGACCAAATTTATTTAAACCTCATTAATGATGCAACTTTCTCAAATTTTTTCATATATCCACCTGAATTTTCTTCTCAAGCAAATAGCTATTAAATAACCAGCTGCAGCTATGCTGGCAGGAGCTATTCTTGGTATTGCACAAGTTAAGTAACAGGTTTAAGCACTGAAGTATTTAAGAATATAAAAAGGTCACCCAAAACTGATGGAAAACCTTTCCTTTACAATTGCACCTCAAAGAAGCATTGTGAAAAGAGACAGTTGTGAAACATTACAAATACCTATTTAGATACGATTTTTATTTCTCAATAGTGTTGAACATTACACTGCAAGTTTCAAAGCAATACATGGAACAATAAGGTGGAAAACTGCTGTGACTAATTTTCCATTAAATATATACCACACATCTGCACTGAAACCTGAGTTACATGGAAAAAATGCAAGTTATCAGGAACCTAAAAGCAATTCCCCATACACGTAGTCGCCCATACATTCAGTGAGGAATCTGCATTAGAGAGAAAAGACAGAGCAGAAAAGTGGTGAGATACAAATTAACTACATAGCTTCCCATTTTTTAACCTCTGAGTGTTCATTTACAGCAATAAAAGTTAAAGCTGTTTGAGACATAAGAACACATAAATCAAAGACAGGAATTTAAAGGGGTCTTTTTTTTTTTTTTAAAAAAAAAAAACAAAACAAAAAAAAAAAAACAAAAAAAAACACCACAAAAAAACCAAAACCAGAACAAAGCTTCCAAATCCTAGACTACAGTCTCCAGGTACTCCATTGACTGTCGCACTTCTTTCAAAGCAAATTACATTTGACAAGATTCGGATATCAACAATTAATTAAACTCAAAGTGGTATATTATGTTCACAGCCCACTTAAAGCATTAAAAGCTTCTTTTGCTGCTAGAATTTAACAAGTAAAATTACCAGGAAAAAAACCAACCATTTTTAAAACCAATCCTTTTCTGGTCAGATGTTAGCATTTGTTTCTCAGTCAGAATATCCAGAGATCCGCCAAAAACCAAGAAGAAATGAATGTTACACAGGGAACTCTTCTACACTGGAAATAAAGAACAGGTGATGGTGACTCACTTTATATGCATATCAATGGCATGACTAAGGATGAATTTCTCTGCAAAATATAGTAGCCCTTTGTCCAAAATAAGCTTCAAAACCTGTCAATCACTACTAGAGAATAAATATAAATTAACAGAATTGCTGACATATTTTCTCCATTTTTACATGTACATGCATCCTCTTGAGCGCAATAGAAAAGCTTGGTCTTAAAGGTTTGAACTAAGATAAAAAAGAAACACAGAAAAAGACCAGAACCCAACACATATTGCATATTTAAAGTGGGTGTGTTTCATTTGAAAGAAAAAATTCCATTCCTGCAGTTGAAGACCGAACAGAGAATATAATCTAGCATAAGACTTCTCATGAAGAGGGAATGTTGCAGAATAATATGTCGTGTCTTGAAAAAGAAGGGATTTACAGCAACTAGACGGACTCTCTGGAGTCTGCTGCACTCTGGGTCAGACGGAGAGTTGCTAAAAAGCCACTGTTCCCATTTTTAATGTTATATGTAGTCTCAGGGGTAAAACTTGATTTGACAGTGAATTAATCTGCTCTTTTGGTTCTTCTCACAAGAAAAGTAATTCTATGGTAGCAGCAAGCATAGTAAAGCAACTATATTGCAGAATTTTTCTTCCTCATTGCATTACACTTACCCCTTAGATTGTAATTTTTCCTTTTACTGTTCTTTCCTGTTCTGCACTGGTTTTTGTATCATATTCATTTTAAATTAGATTATGCTGGCTACAGACTAGATGAAATGTTGTTGATATTTTCTCTTTAGGTAATTTGGTAAATATGATAATCTGATACATAATGAACTATTAAAACCTTTTCAGTGTGCCCATACTGCAGTTTTGGTTTAGTTTAATTGTGTGTTATGGTATTGATTTCCTTGGAGATAGAAACTAATCACAACTGCAGTAACCAGGATCATTTGCCTCAAATAAATGCTTTAAATAAAAATCAAAACACTAAGAGAAGTCAGGAGCATTGCTACCAGAATATCTGCCATGTTTCACTCTGGTGAAACTTACGAAGTTTTCCTTAACATGGGAAACAGCTACACAATTTATATCAGTTGATTTTGTACTTTTAAAAGATGGATTTTGCATACTTGATCTCACAGTTAGCTGTTAAAATACATTAATATTTGGTTTCAAAACATGGAGTAAAAACCAGCTTAAATGAAATGGTAATTTCATCTAAGCCCAACCGTTTTCCAGTCCCGCTTTCTACTTTTATCTGTATCAATACTCTTTGCCATTTCAAATGTTCATATTGTCACTCCAGCTCTTTTGACCAGTGATTCTATGTCTCATAAACTTCTTGCTTAAAACACTGCCTAATTTTTAAGAACCCCATAGTTTAAATGGTACTAAGTTTAATATTTATTTTCTTGGTCTAACTGGTACAGCACAATTCCTTTTATTGCATGAATTTCTGTTGAAAAAATTTATCTATCATGTTAAGATTTTAGTATCTCTGAAAGATGAGGCAACTGTCTGTTCTTGTGATGCAAGTATTAGGAATCACAGACTGGCTCCTTGTCCTTTGTCACAGGACAAGTAACCCGCTTCAGTATTAGAGTTTTTAAAACCCTGAATTTCATCTGTCCCTTTTGCTATTCTAGCATGAAATCTCTCTGCAATTCCATGCCACCTTGTTTCCATGACTCTGAATAACTTACATCATTTGCAAAGTTACTCTTCTTGCTCTCCACACCCTTTTCCAGATAATTTACTAAACAGCAAAAGTTTTCTGTATTTGTGTGAGCATCCCATTTTACCACCACTCCCTTTTTCTGGTACCCTCAATTTTAAATTAATTTCTCTGTCTGAAGGATTTAAGAATCTTTCACAAGGCTAACCATGTCAAATGCATATCCCTCTTGTCCATCTTGTGACTCTTTTAGACAAATCAGGAGTGTGAAACCTGCAGGTCTGGAACTCTCTGGACTCATCCTCGAGCTGGATCCTTCCTTCCCAACTGCCCTGACACTGAAGTAGTCCTGAACAATAAATGTATTGAATGACAAAGATTGCTCAGTGATTTCATTCTCATGTCATCCATAAGGAAGACTGCATGTTACCTAGGGGGCTGCTCACTGCCCCCACCTCCAAACTCTTAACAAGCTGTTTCAAGGCAGTTTCCTTTTGCAAGAGAGCAGAGCTGGACTCAAGTGAACTTGTCCGACCTCCTCTGCTGTGAACGTGCTCACCTAAAGGCATTGGTTTTTTGTTCCGTGACCTTATTTTCTTCAAGTGCCACTTCCATACATTAATCAGTTTCTAGTATTACAGAAAGCTTCTTGTTTCAGATGCTTGAAAAAACAGGCTTTAATAGTTTTCAGGCACCTTGTAAATTGTTCCCCAGACTCTTGGTTTGGCCCTCTCCAGTGTTTCTGGATTAAGCCTACTAGAACCTAATATTCTTCCTGTTCCCAGTGCTGGGCACCATTTGAACTTTAGGAGGAAAGGTTATTTTCCTCTTTTTGTACTTTCATTTACTGCACCATCTAATCATACAAACTCTCTTGATCTTTCACACAAGTCAACCACTCGCAGGTTATGTGGTGGTTTCAAGGCTTCAAGGAAAATCACACACCACTCTGGGCTGCCCCTTTCCATTTCTTTTTAGTTTTAAGGAACATTCTTACAGACATCCCAGTTGGGAGTGGGGTCTTCAACACAACTACAAAGGACTTGTTTTGGACAGCTGAAATATTCCTGCTGGAATGAAGTATAGCCTGATTGCTCTTAGAGTAATTCCTCAATAACAGTATTTCCTGTATCTTCATTTGGGTTCATCATTTAGGACAAGTCAAAACCACTTTCCCTGGCAAGCTCTCCAACAATGTCTGTGATATTTCTACTGTCTGATGAAAGTGTCATACTGTGTACTGAGACACTGGCAACTTCTTGCACAAACTTAGCACCTTCTCTAAAAGGAAGACCAAGTATTTCTTCGGTTTTTCTGGAATCTGTCAGTCTTGCAGTGTAATTTAAAAGGCACCACCAGATCCTTCAACTCTATTATCTGTGAATACAATCACTGTGGGCAATGATTTTGTTGTGACCTTGAGGGAACAACAAAGTTCAGCTGGGGACGACGTGATTGTGTATATGTGCATTTATTTGCATATTAATGCCAGAGCACAACAGCAGCCTGAAGTGAAAGCTGTAACACCCCCCTTCAGCAATCACAGCTTTTATTTTTGCACTTCTGCAGCTCACTTATGTGCTGCATTCTCCACTGTAAGTACCTAATTAAATACATTATAATTTTTCCCCACTGTATACTGTGCTATAAGATACTTTGGTTTGTGAGAATTCAACAATGTTTACAACCAAATGAAACATTCCTTCTGAAAACAAAATCATTTGGGTTAAGTTTGGGCGTTAATAAGATTAGTTTGTTCTTTAATAGAAGCATAGAAAATGTAAGAATATGGGTCAGATGTATTAATGATGCATTTTCTTTATTTTATTTTAAAATCATATCTCCTACTGACATTTGCAACTAGAATTTAATATATCTGTGGGAATGTCCATCTCCATTCAATGTCTTCCAGGTCAGTACTGACTGATGGGAAATAACAATGACTGAAACTGATTTTTTTGGTTCCTTATACCATCAACACTTGTATCATCAGATACATAACTAAGATTTCAAGATCAATACATTGCAAACATGTTTAACCTGAATCCTGCAAGTGTCAAGCTGCCCTGTCAAAAGAAGCATAAGGTCATGTCACCTAACAGAGATGATACACAAGTCTCTGTGTATACACAAAGTTCTCAAGGGACAGCTTTATAGAACAAAAAATCTTAGCAAGAGCCATAAACCATAAAACAAGAATCACTTCTATGCATCTCAGTAGTGCTCATTGAGATGAAACTGTAACTACAACAGCACCTCAGCCATTCTTACAAAGAAGTTTAATTATTTAATTAAAAACATTTATTATCTACTGTTATTTTTACAGAATTCTGTTTTCAGTCTTTCTTATTCACATGTGTTTAATAATTTCCTTTGGTTTCTTCATGCCATGAGGCAAGATGTGAAGGGAGTACTCGCATCCTAAAAGTGAAACCAAAACAACCCTACTCAAATTAAAGCAATCGTAAGTAAAAGTGACAATAAAATTAAAGACATTCACAGCCAAGTCTTGACATTTATTATATATCAAAGGTAATAAATATACAAATATTTTGACAGGATATTTTGAGGCTGAAGAAACTCTCAATTTTACATTTTCAAACATTCTGAATCAAGGCTTGAATACTGAAGTCTCAGGTGAAGATTTTCAGTAGCTGTTTGAATGTGTAAATATGAAGAACTACAATGTATTCATTAAACCCCATAATCCTTATCAGAACTACTATTCATCAATCCATTTTAGCAGCAGGAAATGTTTACCACGTCAGAAACTCCAACATAATTTCCAGATTAAGAAAAACACTTTCTTAATTGCTTGGTAAACAAGTTAGGAAAACATTATTCTATCAGATTTTCCAAGCTGCGTTGGTAGCACCAAGGTGCATTGCTATTTTCCCTCCCACTTCTGAAATGCATATTTTAATTCAGAGTATTTCTAAATTTCTTACTTATTAAAAGAAAAATCCATTAGATTTAAACTAAGTCACCGAATAAGTAAGCCAATTCACTTGCTGATAAACACTGGTAATTATATCAGCATATCTGTTTCAATAGAAATTATAGATGGCCTCCAGTCAAGAAAATCAGAGAGTAGCTTTAGAGACCAAAAAAAGTGTTTAAAAAAATGTTTGAAAGTCAACCAAAGTACGCCTATTCTGTTGTATGTCTTTAATTGCATTACTGTAGAAGAAACTCTCAACTAATGCATCTTTTTCTTTTCCTACCAGGATACTTTTTATTTTTTCCATTTTTGACTAATGCTTTAACCTAAGTTTACCATGCCTTTTTCAAACACAACATGCAAATGTTCATCAGCTACTGCAAGAAACCGAGGCTGCCAAAGCTGATTCACCAGAAATGACCAAGCATTAGCAGGGATCAAGCAGCTGCAGAGCACAGAGCAGTGGGAGCCCTGTTCTGACACCCCAAAGCAGTATCACACCAAGATGACAGCAGACAACCTTTGGCCACATCCAAGGTTTTGACACAAGTCCCACACAAAATCATCCTGTGGCCTTCCTGCACGAGTAAGAGCAAGATCCCAGCCCTGAGGTTTTGAATGTAGGCCATGGGACATTTGATATGGAACTAAGAATAGGTGAAACTATTTATTACACACACCCTCAAAAACCAAACCACAAAAAACCCAGACCCGTAAAAACTACAAGATTGTACCTACCCATGGACACAAGAGGGTTAGAGCCTGTAGATCAGGACAGAAGACTGAAAGAATGTTGGTAATTTCTGATGGGCTCAAGTCTAAAATTTAGCACAGTTATAAAATTGGTAAGAATACAAACAGAATTTTACCAGAGAGGAGTAAACAGTATGGGCAGCTTATGATAACTTCACTCTCTTTTAGGAGCCAAGTAACCAGGACACAATGGAGACGTAGGACAAAAGTTAAAATTTTTCTATTGACGAGAAGCCAGAAGAACTCCTCTACTCACAGATAGGCAATAAATATGCATTTTAAATAACTCCTTCTGAGTAAGATAGCATGATCATTCTCTAGTACTCTTCTTTTTAAAATGTAAAATATCCTAACTAGTTTGGCACTAAACCTTTGATCATACAGTGGTTCTTATTCAAAGATGTTTTGAACATCTCCTTGAAGTTTTTGTCTCCAAGTCCAGAGTAACAAGTCAGTTGTTTAAATTTAACTTTTTAAAAACCTTAAATATGCCTTTATTATCTATTCTTCCTCCCCATTTACATTTCACTTTCATTTACTAGTCATGGTAATTGCATACAGCCATGTAATCAGAAAATTAATGCAATGTATGCCTCAGCTGTTTTGTACTGCTCTTTACTAGTCATTATAGTGCATGTTTTGATACCTCCCTTTAACTATTTAAATGCAGACACATATTTAGTAATGCTTCTTTACCTACTGCCATGGTCACCTATTCTGATAGTGGTTTCTTGAGCGATGTTGGTTCCTATCTAAAAAGGTGGAAGTATTCAACTGGTCAGAGCTTTGCAAAATTACTTTCCATCTCTAATATGAAAGCATGAAAGAAATAAAAACAGTAGGGTTAGAATCCAATTTTTTAGTTCTCAGGGTTTCCTCTACATTAATTCAAAGGAGGAGGAGGAGAGTATGTGATCCTTTTTCGGAGCTGGGGGTTTTCCCTTTCAACTTGCATAGGAAGAATACAGATATCTCAGAGTATCAAAAGTAGTTACTGGACATTTTATAAAGCCATTTTATAAAGATTTTTAAATAAGTTAATAATAGAACTGCATTTTGCAGCCAGAGGTTAGGAATGCTTTCAGAAAGGGCACAGGAGGGAGGGGAAAGAGTAGGAAATAAAATAAAGAAGCTCTTTTAAAAATGTATTTGGCTGAGGAGACAAAAAAAAAAAAAATCTTCATACTACAGTGGCATCTGCATCTTCATCTTCTTAAGTGTATAAGAGGATTTTTGAAAAGTTAGCATTCTTTGACTATAAAATATGTAAAGTCCCTTCTTCTACCTGACCTTTCTGATTTCTATTCAAATGCCTTATTTAACTTGCTATAGCCCCTGCACAAGTGTCCATGCTGGGGAAGTATGTAGGTCACAGAATATATCCATGTGTAACTTCAGTACACTGAAGAACCTGAAGTATTATTTTTTTTTTTTTAACTTGCCTTTAAAAATAAAATAATTTAATAATAAAAAACGTAGGACAATACTTAATTAGAATAAAATCTGTTTGCATACTATACACAAGTATTGACAAGTAAAATATGAGTACTATGCATATACAAGCTTTTCTCCTAGTGGACTATTTATCTGGTATCTAACACAAACCAAGCAAAAACTCACAGGAAAAACAGAATAAACACAATATTTTAAAGCAAATGGTGTCTACAGAGTTCTACAAGAAAGCTCCAAATCTGCAATATTTACAAGCAGCCACTTGCTGCTGAAACCAGGGCATGAGTTATAACGTGGCAATTACTACCCATGACAGTAGAGTATCTGCATACCACCTCCAGAAGGCACATTAATATTAGTTATGGCCCTCAACAGCTTAGCACTTGAACCTGCATTACCCAATACCATGTGCATTTCCAGCAGGCTGAACTCTCACAAGATGATGTTTTATTTTTATTTTTTTTAATATGAAATCTCAGCCAAGATGTGATCAGCTGGAATGCTTCTTCAACGTGACTCCTATAGTTTAATTACCTAGAGTAAATATCTGCTTAAAGAATCTGCCTTACTTATACTTAATAAATATCGTTGCTGCTTAAGTTTGTAATTCCCTGTTCTTGAACATTTCACACTGCTCACATATCCAAAACTGTAAAACAGTCCCATTACTGAAATTCTCAAAGCAATAACCAGCACAAAAGATCCCAACTACTAGATTAAATTAACAGAGGAGGGAAACATTCACCTTAAACCACATAGTAGTTATAAAAAGAAACCATACAAATATTAAACAAAATCATTTACTCAGCACTCAATTAAAAGGGCCAACTTGAGAAAGAGATGACAAGGGTGACAGTAGAGTCCCCAGAAAGCAGGCTCCAATACAGATACAAGCACATACCATGCCAATGTTTGTTGTATCTCTGCAGTGGTTGAGAGAAGACTTGCATAAATATTTCTGTACAGTCCTTCAGGTGAAGGTAGTACAACTATCAGTACAACTGCTCTTTGAAACAGCACAAAACTTTGTGAACAATCAGAACTGAACTTCTAAGCATCTTAAACAACGAACAAGTATCCAAACCAAATGAAAAAAATGTAAATCTGAAAGTAAGCTACAAAGTGTCTAAAATCACCGAATACAAGTAGCTGTTGACTAACAAATTCCCAAAAGCCACATAAATACCAGAACTGCTCTTGCAAGCAAAGACCAGCATGTGAACCACTCTGCAGTTCTGAGTGTGACCAAAAGATGTAAGTTATCGCTCCCCCTGCCCTGTAGCCTGTACTTTACTATGACTGAAGATGAACAGAGTCTGTAAGCATTTGAAGCTTAAACACACTGGTTGTGTAAAAAAAGTAAATCCTCCAGCTGAGAACTGATGTAGGAGATACTCCTGCCAAAGGAATATGCTTTAAAGGATGAAATTTTTATCATTACAGAGATACTTAGGCATCCACTAGTAAAAATATTACATTTTTCTTTAAAAAACTGTTTTCTAACACTCACATACACCCCTAAGAGGCATAATGTAAGTCAACATGCAACCATGAAGAGTTTTTCTGTGACTCTCTGTGTGAGACAGACAGACATTGGGATGAGGAAGGAGGGCAGCACAAGCGACGTTACTTTAACATCAATCTGGAGAATACTATTGCAAAATTGAGTAAGATAAACATCAGTAAAAAGAACAACAATCTTCTCCTAAAATGGATGAATCAGAGAAGCAGATATATACTTCAGAAATTCTTGGGTTTCAAGGGAAGTCACTTGGCATTTACTTCAGTTTCAATTATTCTTCCCAAGCTGTGCATAAAGGGTTTTTGACCGGATCAGGTTTTTCGGCCACCAATTAACACTTGCAAGAAAACAGATTATGCAGTTGTAAAGATCTTTATCAATAGAATGAAATAAAAACAAACTAGGATTTTCTCACAGATAAAGAGATTTTAAGCAAGATACATACCGTAATAAGCAACAGGGAAGTGATGGGATGGTTGACTGTAAGCCATAATGAACTTGTTCTATGCAAAGGATGGATTCTTATCACAGATTCTGTTCTCTGAAGATGCTCATCACACAAAGTTAAGACTGATAAAGCACCATATCTCCATTTAAATTATATCTCAAAATGTTATCCTTTAACACAAGTTCGCCTCTCAGTAATTTTCACATCTTGAGGAATATGGAGAACATGGAGAATTCTGCTTTCATATGACTGCAGGAAAAGCTTTGGTTCAGAATCACCAACAGCTTAGCTTTGCACTGAATACCAACCCCATCAGCTTCTTAAAACATCTGCTTACTGCTGAAACATAGTAGCTATGTAGGACATCCTAAAATGACAAGCATTCTGAGTTTTATTTTATTTAAACATTAAAAAAAAGAACATCAAAAAGACTTATCATGGTTAAATGTGCGATTAACTAATTATGTAACTAAACCTACATAGTGGAACTTGCATCAGTACAAATAGCAAATCACAAGTTCTGTATCTCCTGACAGAGAGGAGATGAAACATGTTTTCACAGCAGTCTTCCTCAAAGACTAATGGCAGGGAGAAGGAATTCTGCTTGTATCAGTTCAGTTGTTGGGTTTTAAATATAGATTTTTTCAGTTTACTTTGCTTCTTAAAGGCACAGAGGACAGGTACAAGGAAACTCTACAAATACCTTGTTTTCAGCTTATGCAAACAGGATGCTCGTAAGACTCAGAGATCTGGTAACTCATATATTAAAACTCCAAATACAGTATGCACAAAACTTCACAAGGAAGTTGTTTCCTGAAAGACAGGGCAGAAAAAGAATACTGTACTGCTCCTTTTCAGCCTGTGCATTATGAAGTAGGCTCTAGTGAAAACTGGTATTCCCTTACAAGACATTACAGATGGAGAGACCAAAAGGAACAAGAAGAAATTTTTAAAAAATTACACTGACAGTTTGGAGCAAAAAGATCTCCGACTCTGAGAAGTTTATGATCTCTGAGAAGCCAATCCAAGCAAAATCAGAGCAATCTCAATGAGAAAACAGAGAAGAAAGATATTTACACTGCTTGCTCATAGTCCTGTCCCATTCTGTCCCCCCTCCACCTTCTAGCTAATTGACACATGCAGCCTTCTGGCAATTCTGTTTATTACATTTGAACATGAGCTTTATAAATTTCAAAGCTTCTTGCATTCAGTAATATCACTCTATCCATGCACCAAAACTTAGTCAAATGCTCATCTGGGCTTTTTTACGTCTTCAGTGTAGCAGTAGAAAACTAGGGGACAAAAGAGAATGTGTGAGCCCATCATTTAGAAGTTACACACATTCTGCAAAATAGGGTGCTGAAACAAGTATATCACTATTCCTCAGATATTTATGAAATAACTGTTTCTGTCTATACAGTCAGAGCCCACTGACTGATACATTTAAAGAAAGCTTCATGGCTTAATATAACATAAGAGAAGGTCCATGGAGCTCATGGACTAGGGCACTGCTGCCACTGACACGCTGTGCCTAGCCCAGAAACATTGATTTAGAGTAGGAAGATGTAGCTTGAACACTGCAAATAGAAGTAGAAGAGGAGGAAGAAATTTCAGGACTTGTATCATGTAACAAGAATCCTGGTCTTCTTTTGGATTATTTTCCCTAGCTAAATCATCCCAAATGTTCATCTGAAATTACCTTGGTCCCAAGCCTTTTAGAAACACAGAGAATTACTACTTTAGGATGTCAGAGGTGGGAGGAAAGGAAAGCCCTCAACAGCGATGTGAACATGAAAAAAACTTGTGGAATTATGGTTTTAAATACAGTCTATTCAGTTTATGTTTTGGTTTCAAGTGTTCAATATGTAGTATGAAGAGCCATTAGGACCCCGGAACATGGAAATTACCTTTCTGACCCACTCCTGTGTAACTTTGCATTACATAATGGCACAAGGGCAACAAAAGGAGTCAAACCCTCTCTTTGACTCATTTTGTATTTGTTAACAGGCTCGATAAATATTTGAAATGGGTCTAGAAAACCATGCTAACAGTCTGACATTCTTCCCCACCCTTTTGTCCCTCCCAAACAGAGGAGATTGGCAGGGGTTATTGTTGCTCTGCACAGTAGAATAGTAGGAATTAATGCCATCATCATGCTGGACAAGGAACAACTTTATTTTCACACTTTTTAACATCAGTGTAACACCAGCATTGCAGAGTCTCCTTCCTTAGCATACAAAACTTAAGCCAAATACTCTCATTTATTACCACTGTTTATTTTCAACTGAACCATTTTTATGAACCATTAAAGCCACAGATACACAATATAAATTTTTGCCTCTCTCTTAATGAATTTAGAATATACTTAATTTTCTGCTAGTTAGCACACGTTAAATATTTCCACGTGCCAAAC
Organism: Hirundo rustica; assembly: GCF_015227805.2. NCBI lineage: Eukaryota > Metazoa > Chordata > Aves > Passeriformes > Hirundinidae > Hirundo > Hirundo rustica. The sequence continues at coordinate 141,758,315 of NC_053450.1, read as the reverse complement.
TGCATCCAAGCCTGTTCCATAGAAGAATGAGTGGTTTGCTGCAAGTGCTCACAAGCTCAACTGAAAATATGTGAAACCCACTGTGTTGGTGGCAGTCTGAGATCATCTAGAGTAACAGGTGTTCAACCTGTACATTCAATCCATTCCCAGCCACTGACAACCAATTATAAACAAATTCCACAAGCAGAAATGCATCAACCTTCTTCTGCAGAAGTCCCACAGCAACAGGCAGACTATAAAGCAAAACCCATGAGCTCCTGTGCCAGGTTGTGCAGGGAACCTGATGCAGCAATTTCCATTAGCACCAACACTTGCACATATCTTGCAAGAGCAGGGCCCCTCTCAATAGTTTACAAGGACATTCTGTAACTTGTACAGAAATTGAAATTTGTCCACCTTCCATGCCTTCCACGCTGCTGTTCTACACACTGACAAGGAAGATGCAAGTAAAAAAAGGGAGCTAGTACAAGGGCTGGTAGTTTCCACTAAGAAATGCAAGGCATACTGAAAGGATGTTTTAAAAACCCTCATAGTACCAAACTAACAGTGACATAGTGCAGACTTACATTGGTAATCCAGAGCACTATTCAGCCATAGTGTTCAACTGTGTTTCATAAGGAGAGAGATGTTTATGGAAGTCAGAATACAATGCTTTAATCTGGCCCAGTAGCTTTACCTTTTGCATACTATGGGTACTAGCAGTAGACTGAAGAGAAAAACTGCAAGCACCTTTTCCTTCTTTAAATGTTCTTCTAAATCTGTTTTGTTTTGTGCAGCTGCTGATTTGTAAGTAGACAGTATTTGGAAACATTACAAGTGAGCAATGATTTAGTTGAAAGAAGCACAAACATATGGATGGGTAATTACTATAGAGACAGTTGAAGAGTAAAGAGGGAAAACTACTTAAATTTTGTAAGAAAAAGAACTCCCACCAAAACCAACACCTCTCAATCTTACCACAGGAGTACTTTCACAAGCTATGGCACTGCAAACTATCATACTAATATTAAATTGCAAAGCTTGAGTATCTACTCCATGCTGTGTTTTATCACCCATCCATCTTCTCCATTGAAAACAAAACATGTAGAATTTAAGGCTTAATCAAACTGCAACTGTTTATGTTTTCCTATTACAGTGGGAGTTAGTCATGTTTTTTTACAAATAATTTTGAATAATTTCAACCTGTTCTCCAGTCAAGTAAGAGAAGTACAACAGCACTTATTTGTGCACAGTAAGTACAAGTGCTCAGGAAGGATACTGAAATACCTGTTCTAGAGTTCTTTTTAAGTTCTCCTTTGAAACATAAACACTTAAGTTACAACTCACAATACTTTTCTTGAAGAACTGTTTGCAACTATTGAGATTAATAAATGCTTCTACACTTCTCTCTGCATGGACAACTGCCTTTTTAAGAGATAAAGTTCCTACAGCAGTCTACAGGAGAGACACTGCTCTCATCATGATGCTCTTAACATTAAATGACTGCAAGAAGACACTTAAGAGTAGAACTCTTCAGGAGGATAAATGGAAAGACCTAAATATTTAGAGATACAAGAAGATGCCCAGGTAGATGATGAAAGACAACAAGCAGTACATATATAAGCCTGCACTAAAGTACTTCCCCCTGCCTCCCAAACATGAACAGCTTTCCAAATAATTGTGGAGCATCCCACATTGAAAGGGACCTGCAAAGATCATTGAAAACAACACCTATAAAATCTATATTTAGCAATTCAACAAATTCAGAAATTTAGTCATCACCAACTGCCAATAAATACCATCACTTAAAATCACATCCTGAATTGATGTGATAATCATAATAATCATATTGGAATAATCATATTTTGTTCTGTTAACCTCCAACTTGCCCATGAACAATGCAACTCAGTTAAATACAGAGGTGGGCACAGCAGGTTAATCACTAATGCCAATGCATACTAACAGAAATCTCACAGATGGCATTTGTCAAATATTAACTGATATAAAGATATTTTTACAGAAATGCTCTCCTTTTCCAATCTCCAAAACCACAAAAACATCACAAAACTAACAAAAATTGAGATAAATATACTTCAACTTTGAAGAGAGGCAAATACTGCAGTTTAAGAAAGGGGGGAAAATAGAAAGGTCAAATACCAGTCTGAATTTCAGTATCTAAATTTAATTATTAACCTTCATTCTGCCCACTCATTTTTGCATCTCATCTAAATTAGGAGTCACAGAACATCACTATTTAAAATGGAACTATCAACTCCAAAAACAGTTAATTATTTCAGCCTGCAAAACACATGCTCTTCTGTGCCAATTACATCCTGTAAGGACCCTTACTGTCATTTACACACAATCATATTAGTTACCACACCTCTCACTGAGAGCCCAGGACAGCACAGTTACAGAACAAGGCTCTCTCCACACAGTCCCAGTAGTGTCCCAACACCATCACACTTCTACACCTCACATTGGAAACTTCTCTCACTTTCAGTGTGGTGTAAATACACACCACTTGTCAACAAGTCTGTAGGGTCATTAAAAACAAAACCATTTCAGCAAATTAATGCTCTTGGACCATTAGAAGGACAAGCCAAACTAAGTGGAGGCAGCATTAGTTTGGCTGGCAGGCTTTTTCTCAACAGAATGACAGTCTTCTCAACATTGCTTAAAGCCAGGTTCGTTCTCTCTTCAAACTTTCTTTAAGGAATGTCACAAGATACAGGTCTTTATCAGGTTTGTGCTGCAAGGTGTTGGTAGGAGGGGGCTATAGGGGTGGCTTCTAGGAGAAGATGCCAGAAGCTTCCCCTATGTCCAACAGAGCCAATTCCAGGCCAAGCCCTGGCAGCAGCATCTCTGAAATAAAACATTTAAGGGAAACTGCTTGGCATAATATCAGTGGAGAGAAGAGTGAATATGAGACAGAAACAACTCTGGAGACCCCAAGATCAGTGGAGAAGGAGGGAGAGGAAGTTCTCCATGTGCCAGAGCTGAGGTTCCCCTGCAGCCCATGGTGAAGACCACGGTGAGTTGGCTGTTCCCCTGCAGGTCCACAGTGGAGCAAATATCCCCCTGCAGCCCATGGAAGACCCCACAGCAGAGCAGGTGGATGCCCAAAGAAGGGCAGTGGAAAGCCCATGCTGGAGCAGACTCCTTGTAGGACCTGTGGACAGAGGAGCTCATGCTGGGAGCAGGTTTGCTGGCAGCACCTGAGACCCCACAGCAGACCCATGATAATGGAAATTATTTTAACTTCAGTAGGAGACCTATCTTCCCAGAACACACAGATCCTCTAATGCATTAGGACATGGACAAATGTCATTAACAGGCTTGTGTAATTAGTTCAGCAATCTCCTTACCCTCTCAGAAGAGGGAACGTGTCTAATTTGTCCTGCACCCCAGCCCCACTCCTGCCCTAGGTGGATAATCACCTACTCTTTCTGCCTCTTGAGTCAGTAAGACAATCCCTTATGTTGTAGAAACTACTGCTTTGGCTGTTTTACACACCAGAGTGCAAAAGCAAATTCCCAAGCACAACTATGAGTTCAGTGAACAGAAGACCAGCCGGTAGGAACAAAACATGAATTAGAGTTTCAAACCATCCTTGAGGACTGTTAGCATTAACTTCATTCATGAGCTGAAGCCTTAAGGACAAGCAGAAACTGGGGAATCTCTGCAGGCATGGGTGGTAGCAGCACATCAAGGGGACACAGTTCTGCTGGGAGACTACACAGTCTCCTGCAGAAGCATTTTTCTTCCATGTCCTGAAGTGCCCTAAGATGGTACTTGAAAGCTTGACAAACACAAACTACTACAGCTTGAAGAACTTGGATAATCTGAGTATTTCTTTTAACTTTCTAAACAGCTCCACTGCCTAGCTTTTCGTGACCTTTACACCTACTAAAAGCTTTATAGTTGACAGATTTCACAGAGCAAGAATCTAAGATTATTCATCATTATTATTCCAATAATTTGTCTGTTTGGGTACGCTGTCACTATTTGTCATCCTGAACAGTGTGAGAAGAGGCTATTAACACAAACAGACACAGAAAGAGGTTCACACAATTCTGCATGGGCCTATTTTCATGCTGCTGAAGCCAGAGCATTTCTGGATGAGGTCTCACTAGGAAGGTCTACTTTTACAGTCTTGACAGGTATGAATTATATATATTAACGCCACAAAAGCCTTAATTATACTGACAAAAGCTGCCTTTCAAATTTACTTTCTTCAGAAAATACTGTAACATATACCTTTGTAAATTATTATTTTCCTAATGTAAGATTAATTTAGAATCATCCTCAGTTATTAGTAACACTACTTCTGGTTGTGTCCCCAGTCTACTGTTGCTCATCATGAAGAGCATTACTCTAAGTTATACAGTACACCACGAAACATCTGTAAAACACCCAGAGGAACTCACTCCAACTCAGGATATACTCAAACTATGAGTTGCTTTGACTTCTCTTCTGAAACTGCTCTCATGGAGTTAGCCAACATGTTCTGGTAAGTTGTGTTCTGGTTATATCAGGCATCTCTAGTATCACAGTTGGATTTAATACTAGTAAAAATAAAAAAACCTATCATTCAAATTCTAATTGTCTGTTTAATTTGGTGAATAACCTGGTTCAAGTACTTGAGGGGGCTATTACGTAGATAAAATAAACAAAGAATAGCCTTGGCAGAAGCCTGAAAGAATTATAATCAATTTTCAAAATGGCACTTCTTGAGGGATTCTTCTCAACAGCTCCAGTCCATCACAACCCTTAAAAAAACAACAAAAAGTTTAATTTCTCCATCGCTTTATGGTACGCTGAGTTGAACTTAACACCACAATTACTATATGGAGTTAGCATTTTCTCTACTGCCTGGGAAGAGTTAACATTTTTGCATACATTTCCTTGAGTAGATTTAAGTTCTTACATGTCCTATACCTTTTCTCTAAACTTTCAATGATATCCATATACTGAGAAGCAACCAGAGTAGCCTAAGAAATACAGGTCACCAAACCCAAGTTTTAACTTCTGTTCATGTTATTTCCCTAAAGGGAACCTGAAGTCAAAAATTTAAAAAGGCATCAGGAGCTAAATTCTGCTAAGAAGTTTCTGACAATTTCAAAGACTCTTGAAATAACATCATTTGGTCCTTACTACTCAAAAAGACCATATTAACTTTTGTTAACCCATGGAACAAGCAGTACATCCAAAACAGTGAGCTATTTATGATGACAATAACTTCAATGTGAAGAGACTCCGAAAACAGATGAAACCCATTTGGATGAAGCTTTTGAAGAGCTCTCCATCTAATTCTAGGGAAAGTCTTTAAAGTTGGCCTTAAATAGACACATGGAACTTCCTCAGTCATATACTCCACAGCAACAAGCTGCTGACAGTCTTTGTTTATCAAACAACTGATTCCACATTAACCTACAAAGTACTTTTAAACACTATATAAAAATGGCAAAAAATTGCATGAAAAGCAGCAAGTAATATCCTAGACATCAGATGGGTATGTTCTTGATAAATACAGAAAGCAGCTTATCTTTACTGTACAGAATTTTCCATAGTAACCTAATGCCTAACGGCCATCTGCTGTAAGGAGTTGCATGCTGCTGACAGTATTAAGGGGCTGCAAATGACCTAAACTGGCTCTAAGGGAAAGAGTTATATTCAAAGGCACAGCAAGTGGGAGATGCTCCACATAAAGTATTAGTGCAATTAAAAAAAAAAAAAAAAAAAAAAACAAACCCAAAACCACAAACAAACACCCTCAAAAATGAAACCCCAAACAAAGCAAACAAACCAAACCCAAACACATGCTCTTTATTCACCATTAAGCAACCTTAAAGCCAGTGCCTATTATTGATTCAGAAGAGGGAGACTGATTACCAGAGCTACACAGCACCAAGAACTGAACACAACTACTCTATTTAAAGCTGATTACAGCACAGGAGTCAAAGACAGTAGGGAAAAAATGAAGATGAGATCTACTTTTCCGCCATAAGGAAAAGTAGTCTTCCTCATTACCAAGCTTTCAGGGTAGCAAGGAAGAGCAAGCATGCAATCTGTGGGAAAACAGTGTTTATTAGGACACATGCCAAACCTCTAAATCCTTAAAAGAAGACAGTTCCAGCAAGGTTAAAAGCAGTCACCTGTTTCACTTTATCACCAAGTCCCTTACCCATATCTGCACATTAGTGCAGAAAGAAAAAGAAAGGTGGAAAAATGACTAACAAAACAGTAGTGAGATTCAGTGTAGAGTACTGGTGGTTAGGTAGAAAAAGACAGGATTTCTCACAACCAGCTTTGTTGAGCTCAACTTCTGAACTGGGTGAAACTTCTTGAAGAGGAGTGCAACAAGAGACAGGCATTCATTTCTTCAACCACATCCAGGCAATTAAAGTTAGTTCGGATATGCTCACTTAAAAAAATGCTTATTTTTCAGTACCTCATATCCTTCCATACTCTGAGATAAAGTTATACAAGAAAGAAACCCCTCTATCCTCCTTATGCTTTGACCATGCTTTCATGAAACTTGTGTTTTATCCTTCAGCATATCAGTTTTGATTGTTCAACATTAGATACACCATGAATTATCACTTTTCAACATCAAAGCCATAACTTCTACTTCATACAATGTAGGAATGATATAACTTAATTGAGGATTTTCTGAGTGGTGACTACTTTCATACATCCACACAACATAACCCTCCCCCCCACACACTTTATACTGCCATAGAAGATGAAGATATTTAGTACATCTGGAACCAACTCATCTAGAAAGGCTCAAAGCTGCTTTAACAAGTATTGAATCACTGCACATGCTACAGATTTTCTTCTGCAATGAAAGACATAAATAAAAAGCACATTACAATTGTTTATTGAAAACATCTCTCTTATCCAAAGACTCGGTTAAACCATACTGCACGAGCAGCTTGCCTCCTAACCACTTAAAATGTTTTACGCCTTCCACAGCCATGCAGAAGTTCTGACAGAAGCAATGCACCTGCATGCCTTCAATTCCCCAGCAAAGCCCATTCAACACATACATACAGAGAATTCCCATTCTTAATACACAGTGTATCTGTTCAATATACATGCACATGCTACCTCACATTGTGCAGGACACAGGTGAAAGATAAACCTCTGTTCTAGTTTTCTAACTTGTCCTAGAAAGTACACACCCAGAATCACAAAAGGAATATATAAGTGAAGAACAAAAATTTCTATCAGATTAAATTCTGCAGAGAAACAGAAAAGTAGAAATAAACAAACACCTCAACCAACAGCATTAAAAAAAACATAAAAAACCACCAAAAAACCTGAATTGTCCAAAGATGCTGTTCTCTGTCCACCAGACAAAAGTTTCTAAGCTTCAATGAGCTTTTAGATAAACTCAGTGAGATGAAGATGCAGTTAGCATGAAAAAACCAAGCGGTCAGCTGTTCCTGGATTGCCTGTCCATGACCAGCTGTGAAACTTTAAAGAAGGACATTTCTTTAAGAAACAGTGGAACAAGTCAACATGTGTGAAAGTGGTTCTTCATGAGCACATCCCATGTCCTTCAGGGGCATCACTATTCTAAAGTAAAAGAGCTTTCAGCAGGGAGTGAGTAGTCATTGATCCCACTAAAAATTTCTAACAGAAAATTGAAAGAACAGCGGCAGCCAAAAAAAGCATACCAAACACCCTCACAAATCTCTTTTTTATATAAAAGTCAGAAATACTTTTGGATTTTTTTTTTCTTTATTATAGTCAAAAAACACTCTCTAGCTCTTGTAAACCTGGGTCAGTTTCTAGGTCTTAAGTGATAAAAACATATACTAAAGATCATTAAATAAAGGAAAAAGTCTCACCTTCCTCAAGATGTGATGCGATCTTAATTTTACCTTAATGTGAGGATATCAGTCTTTCAGAGTTTTAAACACAGTGAAGGCAAGGGAAAAACCCCGCACTTTGTAAGTCTCCTTCTATTCTTTTGGGGTAACGAAAATAATTGGCTAATAAACAGAAATCACCTCCCTCTAGTGATATTAAAACAGTCTCACTAACAGTTTCCTCCAGCAGCCCTTGCCGGTTTGTTTCACAGCGATATAAAAAGGACATTACCCCGCAAGACACATGAAGAAGCCACGGTCTGGATTTCCAGACTTCTAGATCCCGTGTGGTTTACTCTTAGATGCAAGCTGAGGCCTTCGCTATTTCCTAGGACAGAACAAAGGCTTCAACGTGAAGTTTATCCCAAGCTGAACACAGAAGGATTACAACAGCGAAGAGTCAGAAGGAGTACAAGTATCCCATATACTTAATTTTCCCATCATGATTTGTTTTGCTATACAAGGATCCTCGGTGTAACGGAAAATACAAAAGTCCTTTGTGCAGAGGGCAAATGTAGCTGAAATAGTGCCAAAAAGACTGACATGCTTTTTGCTCCATCTGCCCGCTAATAACCAGAGGAGCAATCAGCCAGCTGTCTCTGCTGTTGATCTCCAATATCCAGAAGTTCCCGAAAGGCTCACAGAAGTCCCCAAACCCACAAGCAAAACCACAGCAAAGAAAATGTAAAGTCGTTTTCCAGAATAGACTGGAAGACAGAGGAATCGACAGAAGATTGCAAGAAATTCCAAGCAATTTTTTGGTTGTTGTTTGCTTAGGGAGGATGAGAGGGGAATTCACCTCATGCTACAGCAAGGAACTGTCCCAGCAGTGTTTGGCTAGCAGCGGCGGCACTCTCTCAGTGAACGAGATTCGGCATGACTGCCACGACATTAAGAAAACAATACATGCAAATCACTGTTTTAAGAAGCAATTATCTAATGGGCTTTTGGTAAGTGCTGCCGCTTTATCAGCAAAGCCTAAACCAAACAAAAACAAGTACAAAGGCTTTGGGCAGAGGGGAAATGGCCGCAACAAAAACTGCCGCCACCTTTCTCTTTTGCAATACAACAGGGCATTAAATAGGATAAGGTCTAAACAGACATAAACGTAAAGGAGATCATACAAATGTATTCAGTACCACCTCTATAAAACAATATTAGTCTACACTGGTTTCATCTGCATAAATGAAAGATATACTTAATGACTGGAGGACTCTTAAATCCGAAGATCTACATATTGGTGTCCTACTCCTTTTTTTTTTTTTTTTTTTTCTTTCTTTCTTTTTTTTACTTAGTACTTTCCAGGACTAAGAAGCACAAACTGTGACCCTTCAGCATTTACTTAACAGTACAATTACACTTTGATCTTGAACCTATATACACGCTTTGCTTTTAAATCCCCTAATCCCCACAAAATTTCACGTAGTTGTATAATGGTATGATGATAGGTGGAGCGGTTTTTTTAATAAAGCAATAGAAGAGTGATCCCAGGTGCCTGATGCTAATGAAGCTGGAATTACATCTCAGTTCTTGGGAGGGGAAAAAAAAAATCAATTTTTTCCAAATTTACACTCAGTTCTTACCAGAAGAATATTTAAAAGCGAACACCATGACAAAACCCAGTGTTTTCTTTATGCCCTTAGGTTCCTTATTTTTTAGCTGTAGCGGCTTCAGACTCTTTGCCACCCAGTTACTGGAAATGAGATTTCTTCCTGGCAGTATGTGCCACAATCGCATGTTCTCACACAGGGCAGCTCAGGCTTACACACTCTGCTAGTGATTAGAACTGACTCTCCAATGTTTAATACAGACAGATAGCTTGGGAAAGCCTCAGAAGCAGCTCTACTCAAAATTATATGTTCTAAACAGCCATTGAGACAGGGGAAAGAAGATACACAACATCCCTGCCATCGATACTCAAAGTAATTCGCAGGCATTCTTTAGGCAAAGGATTATCTAAAAGAAAAAAAACCCAAACATTTTTAGACACAGAAACTGAAGGTATGTGCTTTGATAGTGCTTCTGAAATGTTACACATGACTTGTAAAACTCATCAGTATAAGAAACAAAAAGACAACATACAAGTTAAAAAAAAAAAAAAAATCCAAACAACAACACCAAAGCAAGCAAAACAAAATGCTACCAAATGTGATTTCAAGTTTGGTAGTAATAATTTTACTACTTCTTGCTACAAATTACATTTCTTTATACCACCATGTGTGATGAAAATCTCTCTGTTGAAGAACTGCCTACCTCAACCAGCAGCATTATTGAAAGTACTTCTATACTTTTGCCCTTGCTCTCTCCTAAGCTCTGTTTAATGATAGGGTTGTTTTGGGTTTGGTTTTCTTTTGGTGCGTGCTCTTGGAGGCTTTTTTGGTGGGTGTTGTAGGGATTTGGGATTTTTTTTGGCAGAGGTGATGTGTCAGGCATTGTATATGCTTCTGACCTGAAACTCAGAATCATGGAACAGTTTGAGGTGGAAAGGACCTTTAAAGGTCAAACTTCCACATGTGCTGCTATTGCCATCCCTCCCATGGTAGAATATAATAACAAAGTATTTCACTGGGACTCGTTATAACTGAAAGAAAAAGCATGCAAACAGTAAGACAGAACAGTAAGAGTAAAGTGTGTTAGTTTTATACTTCTGATTCAGGGGAAGTTTTTTAAAGTGGACTGAAGTCTAACTGAAGGAGTTCAGCACTTCCTCAAGCTTGGTTTTTTGCTCTTCAAAGTCAAAACTCACAAGTTGGCTTCAAGTAAGCATGGTGTGTTAATTAGTTTTAAACAGGTCATAAAAGAGTCATAGTTCACATGCAAAGTAATTTAACCATTCACTAAACTCCTATTCAATAGGCAATGAAGCCTAACAAACTGCTTCTTCCAGAGGTCTAGTAAAGACACAAGCACTTCTGAAGTGAAAATGTAAGCATTGACCTTTGTTAGCAAAACACATCCAACATGGAACTCACAGCCAAACTGATTTCCCCATTTTGGCTGCCCCTCTAGCAAATGGAGCATTAAAAATCACTGTTAGAAAACTTAAGTGATTTTTTCCACAACTCGCCCAACCATAAAATGTATTTTCAGTAGGAGGAGAAAGCCATCATCAACAGTTAACAATTACAGAAAGTTACTGACCAGCTGTGTGCATTAAGCCAGTCTCAAATCCATAAAAGTCATCTAACATTCCTCTCCCCCAATAGAGGGGAAGCAAATAAATGGAAGATGAAGAGATGGGAGTACAGAAGGCATACAGGGAGAGACTCCCTTGAATATAACAGACAGTTCTTAGATTTCTGAATCATACAAAACCCGTGGCTTTAACACAGCTGACTACAACAAGCGTTAAATCTTAAATTTGTCTCCTTGCTAAAATTCTCATATTAATATTTTATTTTGTTACATAATGCTTCCTTCACGCAAAGCTAAGTCCCAGAACCTTATACCTTTATGTAATACAGAGCTTACAATCCCCATCCTCAGCCTTCCCCCACATTTCACATTAAATTAAGATGAAACTAGTGTACCTCATCCCTTATCCCACAGGACAGAGTCTGCCATAGCTCCTTTCATGCATCTTTCCCTGTGCACTCCTTTCACTGCAGCACATCTCCCTGCTCTGGAAGACAACCCAAGGCCATTCCTGGCTGACTCTACTCCAAACACTGGAAAATTTTTCTACTTTTCTTCTTCACTCACAGTATGAGACAGAAGCAAATAAGCAGTTGAGGAGAAGGCCCAGTGGGAACAATAAGGGATGAACTTACAAAACAACAGTCATTACACAGAAACATCTTCAGCCCACGTAAATGCAGGGGAAATGGTGGTAAAATGCACACAATAAATATTTCTGAGAACATGGCTCCTTCTCCCATTGCTATTCTGGTCACCCCTTAATAAAGTTACCTCCTTTGCTGCTCTTTGACTAGCACGATGGCAAATGAGGCTGTCAAAGGAGCCCTGAGACTTCAATAAAGCCTACAGCCTATAAAGACAGTGTTTATTGACAGCTATATGAACACTTAACTTTTGAGTTTTGATGTAGTCATAATGCTTGGCATTATTTCTTCAATGCATCACAGAGACATGAGGTCCTTACAAGAGACTCGAGAACATGAATCTGCTTGTCTTGAGACTGGCTTACTATTAGCTGAAAACAAATGACAGTACTCAAATACTAAACTGTGAGGGTTACAAGAGAAAAATACAGAGCAAAGGCAGATCAAGATGTAGAAAACATCTTATTCCAAAGCTTTTAATTTTTGCTCAGGGTTGTTCTTTCACACTGAGGCTTTATATTGGATCTTCAAACATGTTATGGATCCCTACATTTGTATGGGTGTCTTTTCATTCTGTCTTTGTCAGCTATTATTTCCTCAAATAAGCACTGCACCAACCGCCTGTACTTGAAGTACAATTTCTGATCGTTTTTTCCTGTTTTTCTTATGTTTCTTTCATAAAAAAATCCAAAACTTAGAACTGACTTTTCCCCCTTGAATTAACGCACGGCCTTAAGACGTATCTCTCCTGCAGCTAGGCTGGTTCCCAGAGGCCTGAAGCTTCAGGCCTGGGACATCTCAACTCCATGAACTCCCCTGTATTAGCTATATCTGCCAGCTGCTCTTCTCTCTTCATATATAAAATAATCTTTGAGCAGCATATGGCCTTGACTATGTGTGTATGTTCCGGCAGGTTCAGGCTAAAAGGGTTACAGGCCATTTGTCAAGCTGTATCACATTTCCTCCACGCCCTTCCTCTCGTGAGTAACCCAATGCCGCTCACAGGCAGAGCTCGACGCCGAAGCACGGCCATGACCGAGGGAAGGCGATTACTTGGGCTCAGCATAACACACTGGTGCCCCTATAGTGAGTCACGGCTATTAAAATAAAGGGCATGACACAGCAGAAGTTACATTGATAAGGAATTAACAGTTAATCAGGCTTGAGGAGAAGAACCTGGTTCTCCAAAATCACAGGAGGTTAAGCCTTCAGTTTTTGTGTAGGACAGCCACCGGAGCTACCATGCACCAGCAAAGAAGTGAGGTCATGCTACACCATCCTTCAGATTCATGGGTGAGGAAGCCCACATTCCACAGGCCTCAAGAATCCCATTCCACTCTGCAGTGTGAGATCTGTAATTGAAGGGCTTTGCCAGTTCCATACAATCAGCCAAGCGAAGATCTGCAATGTCTGCCTAGGAAAAGGACAGATCTAACAACATTTACTGGCTTATCTTAATATCTCCAAACATGCTGCAGGAAAATCAGAGTTTGTCAATATAAACTCCTAAGTAACTCAGGGAAGTTTTACTGCCATATCTATATCAGTCGAGGCACCTGGCTCTGCCTCTTGCCAACACCTCTGTAACCAGTGCAATCAGGATGAGTTTCCAATACACTAGGGTCTCCCCTTTGGAGTCCTCCCTCCTCTAAACTGCAGTAGTGTTTTGGGACGAGGTATCGATGGATGGCTGGAACATCAGCCTTTTCCCTCATCCACAGCTTCACAGACAAGTTTTCTGTACTTCACAATTAAATCTTTTTACTGAGCTAAACTCTTCCCTTCTAAATAGTGACTTTAAAGTGAGTCAATTGCATACAGCAGCAGACATCTCTTTCCTTATTCAAAACAAAGAAAATTAAAAGGTTTATATTAACAGAGCAGGTATGACAAGAGATCATGCTAAAAGCTTTTCCATGGGAATCATCCTGTTTCACACAGGTCAATGAACAGGTAATGTACAAGACGTGCTCCAGTATCAGGATAAGAATTTTCCCACATCTTGGCCCAATACCTTTGAAGAAAAATAATAAATTACTTCTCAGTATATTTAATGATGGTTGAGAAAAGTCTAAAAATAAGTGGATGCTTCCATACCAGGGAACAGGCCATTAAATTTCAGAATTTGAAATGCACAGGAATTGCCACAATACGAGAATGATCAAATTTAGAGGCATTAACAAGGTGAATTTCCTCATTCACAGATGACTTACAGAAAGAGTGACTGAAGTCGTAACAATAGGTTGTACATAGTATAAGAATACTCTGTAGATATCTACTTCAATATCTACTTGGGGAAATATGAAATAACTGTTTTCACAAAGCAACTTGAACAGGTGCTGCGTTTCAAAGATTTTTGTCCAAATACAGTGGCAGCCTAATGCTGGAGAAACAGCATAAACCCTTCTGTTTTGTAAACCTTCACAACACTCCTACTTGAGGGACAGAGCATAAGGAAACAGAACTGCTGTATGAGATGTATCAGCACACGCTAACAGATTCAGGATTTTCAACGTATTCTACGAGCTTCATCCTGATTCCCAGTGAGTACACAGCATTACTTGGACAATGACAATAGACCACAGTGTCTGCCTTCCTGACCTTGCTGCAAGTTAATTCTGAGATGACCCAAAAGAGATGCTCCTCTCCTGACACAAGACTAAGCAGTTATCTGTAGAAAATACTCTTGTCTTGGGATATGCTATTGGAATTGCATACCCTTTTTCTAATGGGAAAGTAGGAGTTTCAATAATAGTAGTAAATTTAAAAACTTGACTTCCACACATTTCTGTGCAGAATGGTTGTCTGAATTGTGAAGTATACCATTAAAAGCATTTAGAGCACAACAGAAGAACCAGCCCCAGGAAAGCCCACTCAAGATAAGCCTAAGTATCATTCCTACAGCTCAAAAGGCTAAGAGCTCACCAGCTGAAGCACACACACCTTCATTTACCTGCAGTCCCTCTCTCCCTGTTCACTAACATTCATTGAAGTAGAGCAAGTAGGAGGAAGAGCTGAAAACATCTAGGAAGCCACCCATGTCCACATTTGTATTGTCTGAAAAACTGTCCTTTGGTGCTTCTTGTGATGCTGAACAAGCATCCATACAAATACCACAGAAGTGCCAAAATAGAACCAGATTAATTTCTCAGGATTGCAATTGGAACTCTGGTAGACCTCTCTACTGATATTATTCATGGCACAGCATCATAGAAGACAATTACTGATACATCCTGTCTCGCTCCATGGTTAGGCTGGAAGGAAGGGATGAAGGCAGCAGAACATGTTTATACAGTTAAATAACATAGGAGTATTGCAACATTTCAGGAAGTCTGGTCATTTTAAACAGAATTCAACAGCAAGCTGCTTGACAATCCCCAAATAGGTGCTAACGTAACAACTTTCAGGTTTGGATAGGTAAAAGTACAGCAGCAAAGTTGTGTTCTCATCTTCAAAACACAACCTGAGCTCTTCATTCACATCTCACCTCCATAGGAGCCATGGAAGCTAAGCTGTTAACAATACCTCCAGCCATACCTCATATTTTATTGGTTGTGCTATCTATTAATGTAACAATAGGACGTGGAACCTGGAATCAGAAACAGTGAAACTAATGCCAGTGAAATTTATTTCTAAATGTGAACACCTAGATTCTGAAACCTAAAAATAATGGACTCTGAACAACTTCATACAACCAGCTAAATGCCACACATCCTACTTCGAAATGAGTTGCTAAACAGACTGTAAGACATCTTTGCATTAGTTTGCTTTGTGGTTTGTTTCATCTATTCCAACCATGCTTAAAATTGAGGGGGGAGGAAGAGGGGATTGGATTTTGTTTGGTTTTGGAGCTCAAAGCTATAGAAATACTTTTTATGGGACTTTTCCCAAACTCCTATACATTGGGACAAAAACTGTATTTCTTCCATGCTTCTCATGCTGGTGACACAGAGGGTTGGGTCTGTGGTAGTGCTAACTGTCTTAGGAAGGGAAAGGCTCCTGCAAGTAAAACTTTTGTCTCTTTTTTCTTTTCTCTTAAGAAACTGTAACTTTCCAAACCATGCCTGACAGCTGCCTGCTTTCTACACTGAAAATATGTTACAGTATCAAAAACATTGGTAAGCATTTAAAAGAAACTCCTTATGGGTCCCTTTCAAAATTTATTCCTTAGGGAACGCCTCGAACCTGCCTAAAAAAACTGCTGGACTATTTACAGCTGCTTCACTTGACTTAACAACTCTACTAAAGTAAGTGCAAACCATATAGGTTTGAAATGGTTCTTTATCATGAAGTGCTGCTTTGGTGATTCAAAACAACCACTGGAAAATGGTGTTCAGCTGTCCAAATTCCAGCGGACATCATAGCAGGAGTCTTTCTTTACCAAAAGTTGGTTGACATACCTCAAAGGAAACCACTGGCAGGTATGATAATGTTGTTAGTAGTTAATTCAGTCACAGAACAAGAGATGCTTTTCAGTTACCAAGACTGTTATTTAAACTTTTATCTTGATGGCACAGCAGGAGGAACTTGCTGTCGCTACTTGGCAGCAAAAAAAAAAACTACAGAAACATTGAAGTTGTAAGCAACAGGTTTGCGTCTTTCATTAAAAGAAGTATTTTTCTGACCTGTTCAAACTAATGAGACTCAATTAGTTGAAAGAAATTCCCACCAAAAAAAAAAAAAAAAAAAAAAAAAAATTACATCATACAGATGTCCCTGTCCCTAGTTCTTCACACACAGATACTACACAGCTCTACATGATCATTACAGGACTGTTCTAGGTCATTACTGACCTTACCAAAAATTACAAGTTCAACTTCAGAGCACCATCCTAAAAGAAAATCACAGCTGAGTTTCACGTTTTGCAATTGTTACATTCATCACATCTAGCAATTTACACAGATCTTCTACATTTGCACAGTTAGCAAAAGGTTTGTTCCTATTTCACCAGAAACTGGGTTCAGAGCACTGCTAGAGATAAACCTAAACCCCCCAGTTTGGTTGGGGACTGGAGCAAGTGGGGTTTAAGTGGGAAGGGAGAAGGGGAAATAAAGGGGAAAAATCTCACACAGGTCCACAAGCAGAAAGGTCCACTTGGACCTCAAACCCCAAAAACATCCATCTTTTATCATCTTTGCAATATAAACAACAACAACAACAAAAACCTGAAAAAGTATAGCAGGAATGCAAAAACTAGAAAAAAAAAAAAAGACAAAGACACAAAGAACTAGTAAGCTGGCTCAAAAGAATGTTTAGGATGAAACAGATGCAGCCTCTTCTAAACTTGAGTTTTTCTGGCATAGATCATGGATTTTTTTCCCCTACACATGATCAACATCTCAGTGCTGTAATTATACCAACAGAGACTGTTGGCCTTAATTCAGTTCAACTATACACACGACTGCAACAAGAATTCACCAGAACAATATCATCCTTCAAAAGAAGAAATAACTCTAACCAACTTACAAACCCCAAAACAATTTCCTGCCACATATGTCCTCTACACTTGGAACAAAACAAATACATTAAAATCCCTACAATACCCAGAATCTGAAGATATTTTTGGTTTGTACAGTTGAAAGAAAAATTATGTAGCTGAGAACACCACTTTCCCAAAACTAAAAAAAAGAAGACATTAAAGTAGCGTACAGTTCCTGTAGAGATTCCAACCTGAGCAAGATGCAGCTGTGGAAGGTCTATGATGCATGTTGCTTGCACTAGACTAGACTAAGTAAATATTCTCTGTTCAAGACTTGAGGAAAGAACCCGATTTTCTGAACCACAGCAATGATGTTGCTTGCAGCGAAGTAATTCATAGAGGTTCACTGACATTGTAACTTTTCACTGTCTTCTGCAAAGAGCTACATTCAACGCTGAATAGAATTGCACTGCATATGGATATTCCTATCCGGGTAATTCTTCCACCCAAACCCCTTTGTTGTTTAATTTACAGGAGGATGCTATTAAGTAAAGTTAAGAAATATTTCTTGTTCCTATTCAGGAAAGCTGGTTGACCCATGGGGTGCAATCTCCCAGAGTTTACCAAGCAGAGTCCTCCAGAGTACTCCTGCCCAATACAGAAAGCAGACAGGCTCCTGGGGCTGCCAGCATTTCAGAACTGATCCTGACCAACACCAGTGTCCCTTGCCAGCTGTGCAATTAAGGGTCACGTTGGGCTGCGCTTCCAGAAGGCCAGGCACCAGATATGCTGAAGCAGAGGGGAGATAATCAAAGAGCACACACATTCAGCAGAAAACCACCTCAGAGGAAAAGCGAACGTTGGCACTACAGCACTGTAGGTTACAACTGTTATTTACTGGCTTACAACTGCACTAGCAAGAGCCTACAGAAGAGCGCATCCAAGAGAAGAATGGGAAAAAGATGACTATTTCACATCATCATCATTGCTTTGCAAAATAGCTGGCAATTAGAGCTGAAGTTATGCTGATGACCAGCATAGTTCCTTTCTCCTTACTGATCTGTTTCAAACTACTTTCCCTCCCTTCTGGAAGATAAATCAAAATTGCTGGATATGCACAGTGCTATAAGAAATGCAATCAAAGCCTTTCCAATGGTAATGTCAGAGATTTAAGGTGCATCAGCACATGAACAAGGATCAAAACAGTCACCTTTATCAGTTATTCCATTCAATAAACATCAGAAAGGATGACTGACAACATCAGTAATGTGTTTTTCCCTTCCACCCCAGTCAACAGTATCCCATATTTAAAGCCAACTTTAAAAAATGCTCAAACACCTTGAAGGGTAAACAACAAAATATATCTTGTACCAGAAGGATGTTAACAGTACAGTCACTCCTTGCTGAACTTTTAGAAGCCAAGAGCAGCCAATACATTGTAGAGCGTAACTATGTTTCCTCCCAATACAACAATCTAGTCAAAAGAAATTTGGGACATCAGATGTAGACCAAGAGCATCTCCAGCTTATTATGGCAGCTGCTGCAAAAGTGACCAATAAAGAGAAGCCGGCATCACCCAGCCCCCAGACAAAGTATGGCCAGGTGCATCATTCAAAAACTCAGAAGTCTGACATTTGAACATATAAGTAATGCAAATAACCTACAGTTCTACCTGACAGCAAGTTTTACCTGCTGTTCTTGTGTTGTAACCCCAAGAATATACTTCTTCAACTGTTTAGAGTACACACAAAACTCAACAGTGGAGGCGGTGTAAGAATTAGTTATTAATTAACTTCACAATTTACCTGTTGGGGCAAATAACCCCTAAGAGCTTTGCTATCTGGGGAGAGCTCTCACAGACACCAATGCTGCCCATCAACCCTTTCACTGCAATGCACTTCTGCCATGAGACAGGGATGCAGGCATATTTATTTGAAACAAAGTGTAGAAGACATACAGTCAAATTATCACAGAAAAGAATATTTGTGGAAAAGGCCGCAGATATTCTCCCATCTTTGAGATGCATTGCATGCAGTTTAACCAAACTGCATCTGAGGAAGTTTTTCCCAACTTTTCTTAAGCAATCAGCATTTGGGAACACTTCTCAGAATACAAATATGGAAATCTTATATCTAGACTGTAATCGATTTCCAAATGTGCAAAGAATTGTGTGTACCTCCATCCCTGAGTTAAAAACAGATACCAGCATGATGATGTAGTCTGCTGCCTTGAGCAGCATAGAACACAAGTTTCAGCCACCAGCTCAAGAAGTCCATGATTTCTGGTTAACCCAGAAACTACCATTTAAAAAGGCTTATTAAGCTCATTTAAAAAATTCATTTATGGTCATCACAAACTAACATTTGGTAAATTCCCCACATTTAACTGTCTTTAAGATCTGACGCATAGAAGAAGCTATGCTAGAAGTAACTCCTGAGAAGCAAACGTACATCTACCTTTACCTGCTAGAACGACCCAAATTCAGCTTTCACATTTTCCTCTGAGCTATGAGCCTTACCACAACATTTCCTACTCACTTTGGTTTGGTGTTTTTTTTTTTTTTTTTTTTTTTTTTTTTTTTTTTTTTAATATAAACACAACACAATCTTTCCTATATATCATGCTGTAACAAATCTGAAGAGCTGGTACAAGAAGCAGGCATGATATTCTAGCTTTGATCTTCATTAGTGACAAATACAACTGCAACACCACCTCCTTAGTATTTTCGTGTCAACAAGGAGCCATTTCAGAGTCCTGGAAGCTCACAATCAGCTGGCCACCATGAACCTCTGCCTTCCAGGACCATCCTTTCAAAGGTATGCACACATTAGCAGCAGTGAGCAACTCAGTCTGAAAGAGTTTCTAGTGTTTTCTGTAATTACATTCTAGCTGAAGCCATTCAAGATTTAAATCTCCAAAAGGTCAATAGGAAAAGTTAGTGAGTGAACATTCCTTCTGAGTAGATAATCTCACTCACTGCTACATATAGGAAAAATTATTTTCAGATCACCAGTTTCTTTCATATTATTTTTCATAAGTTTCACTGTCCAACACATGGATTTGAATTTTTCAAAAAGGTAACTGGAACAGCTAAAAATATGTTGTTTTAATATGGTGGGGGTTTTTTGTTTTGGTTGTTTTGTTTCTTCGTTTGTTTTTTGTTTTTTTAAGTATTTCCTAAAAACTTCTTAAAACTAACACTAACAGGAAAGGATCAGAAGAAAACACTGCATAGATAATTTTCACCCAAATATCACATTTCCAGACCATTGAAGGAATGTGGTGACATTTAATAGAACTTCTTGTATAACTTTAAGAGATTTTGATTTCTACAGAAATATATTAATATACTGCTTAGTCCATGAAATTAAATTAGTTCTTTTCAATGGAAATTTGGAAAAATTAATGCAAAACTTTTAATGCAGTTATTCATATAGACTTATCTCCTCTGTAACTTTTAATAGGGATTTTTAACTCACAAGTAAAAGCCCTAACACAAAAAAACCCCCCAGATACAAACTCATGTTTCAAAGCAGATGGTTACTACACTGATACAGTTATGGGAGAGAAGAAAAGGAGGAAAAGATACTTGTCAGGCTACCTGTATTTATATCTGCAAAACAAAATACTGAAGAAAAAAAATCAGCATGAAGTTTGAGATACTAACTCTCGTAATCTTCTCCTAAGAAATCTACACCTGTAGGGATGGTTCAAGCAATCCTACCACTTTACCTCAGACCTGAGATTTTAAAAGTTACAGTTACAGGCTGAATTCCTACAGGATGCCTACTCTGCCTTCCACCAGTCCCCTAGTTTATTACAACGGTGCAAACCTATTCCTGTTCTAACATTAATCTATTCATTCCCATAAATGAAGTCAAAAGGATTGTAAAACAACACTGTACAGCATGGACACTAAAAGATGGAACTATTTCAGCTATACATTTGTACAGTGTGGGAGATTTAACTAAAAGTATCTGTTTGTTTAAGCACCATTCTTCAGTTCCTGTCTGTGCTGCCCCCAGCTCTTTAAGTACTGAATGCATCCTGCGCTAAGTGAGTACTAAGAATATTGAGGACCTAGCAAAATCCAAGATATGCACTCTGGCTACAAAAAAACCTTCAAGAAGGCAACTACTACTACACAGGAAGAAGAAGAAGAAGGGAGTAAGAAAAGACATTTTTGTGTCTGAGTTGCTCAGCTACATAATTGATTCTTCCTTGATCTGAAACAGCTAGCAATTACCCTAATCACATTGAACTCAAGGCCCTGAAAACTTCACTGCTATTTAAAAAAAAAATCTGTCCTTCACAGATACATCTCAATTCAAAGCTTCAAACCAGCTTTTCCCGTTATTAAACCTCCCCGCTCCAATGCCTCAGTCTCATTTATGATCACCGTTTCAGTACAGAAGCACTATTTAAGTAATCAACAGAAATTAACATCTTAAGTCAAAAAAGCTAGTTGATACCATCTATAACAGCACAGGCAACCGAACAAGAGAAAACAGCACAACCTCATTGCTGTTTCCTCACAACACTTGGAGACTGCATACAGATTGCAAGGAGCTCATTCCTTTCCCAGCAGAAGACACAAGAAACCTGCCCTGAGTCAGATGGGTTGAAACCAAGATGTTCTGAAGGGAGGTACCTGGGGCAGGGGGATGGCAGGTAACCTGTTTCCCAGCTGAACTAAGATGCCAGTCTATGAGTCCCAGAGAACTGAAGATTAGATTGTTAGAGAAAGTTCTACACAGGCAACATGTTCAAGATGTAGCTTTTAGCACTCAGGAATTTCAACCACTATTATTATTTTCAAAAGAAAGTAATATAGGAGAGTCCTCACTAAGGGAGTTTTAACAGTGAAAGAGCCTAAAACAGCTTTTTGACTGTAGAGGTAAAAACAGCATTAAGGTGAGACACAGCTCACAGACAGTAAAACCTAGATTCAGGCATTTTTGCATCAACTCAAGTGCCCGCTATAATCAATGATACTCATCCTAAAGCAGATACCTGTGTTCAGTCAGCTGAACTGTTCTTCAGGTCCACTGGCTAGGTCTCTGCAGACTATAATGGGAGCACAGGCAATGAGCTCACACCCTGGCATCTAAATTTAGGTGCCCAAGACTGTGAGCCAACCCTACAATTTATACAGCCAAAGTCCATAGGCATGCTGATAGGCCAAACGTACACATGCTGTAAGCAACCCCTGGGACGAGAGTCCTTTAAAACACCTTTTCTAAAAAAGAACATAGGGGAAAAGAGAAGTCAGTAAGAAAACCTGCTAACAGAACAAGTTCAATTCCTGAACTATGTCCATACAAGTTTCAGTCTGCATGAAAAGAAAACAGTTTCTAGATATACATAAGGAGGCAGAGATTCTGCCCTACAAAAGTTGTATTTAAAAACAGCAACACATCTGAATGACTTCCAGCACACAACTGTCGAGGGAAAACACCCCTCATTCATGAACTGTGTGAGTAGGAAGGGCTGACATGGATGTATCTATTTATTATAGCTGTGTCACATTTTTCCCAGTTGCCACACATACACTGGACTTACAAAATTAAATAAATAAAGGTCGAGTGAAAGAAAATAATGTATCCTAAACTAAGCAAAACCCCAAACAAAAAGAAAATCCCACACCAGAAAGCTCCCACAACACAGAAGCTAGAATTCGAGTTAGGGCATGCTCAGACACTGCAATAAGACAACAAAGCACCACTTCCCTGAATTGCCGTAAATTGACCACTTGTTCTTAATCTCTCCCAATTGTGAGATAACAGATCCACTTGTTGACAGAGCCACAGATTGCATCAATTGGTTGCCCATAGAATAACACTGGGACCACTTGTTTGACAATTATGCAGGCTAACATCCCTCTCTCTCTCAGTCCCTCAGTATCACAGTCAGAGGAAAGGACAGAAGAGTGAAAGCAGCTAAAGCACAGAGGACATTCTTAACCCTTGAGATGCCAACAGCTGGCCTACTGGGGCACTCATCTACACCCGGCTTTCTTGGTGAACAGGATTCTTCAGGGTAGAGTGTGAGTGAAACCTCTATCTACAATTCATCAATTCTTCTTCTCCTTTGGCCTTGCCAGCCTCCTTGACTAGGAACAATTTTCAGTCCAGAAATCAAGATATTAAAGCATAGATGCAAGCAGCAGTTACACGGAGACTTGAGTAAACTATTACTGTAAATAACATGACAGTGATTCTGCATTATTCTGCTGTCTTCAAGTCTGACAAAAGCTGCTCTTTCTTCACTTTTACTTTCTCAACGTGACCACCAGACCTAACATTTTCCCTAAACCTTTACTTGACAGGATATTATTTCCTTCATCTAATACTTCATCAAGTAATCCCAAGTAGCAGCCTCTGTTATTTTGCCTGAGGATCTGAATTTGCAATTATTTTGATTGTCTTGCATCCTCTCAGCTACTAGGACAGGACTGGCTTCAAGAAATAAATCACACCAACTAACAAATATAAATCCTGGCAAACAATCCCACAGTACTAGCAATGTGGAGCTGTTGGCTTGTTTCAGTCTTTAGTAATTGCTACTTAAACAGGATCAGAGCCATTTTTAAATGAACAGGTGAAGTAACTTTTAATTTTCATTTTGGAACAAAGCATTCTAAAACATAACCAAATGACAGTAGTTAGCTAAAGTTCAAAGCAAAACCAAAAACCTTGGGGCTGTCAGTAGCCAGACATTCAAAAGGACCCAACTCAACTGCTCCCAGAGAGAGAGAAACCTGGAGACAAACCCACCAGTTTCCATTCTGAGATAAGGCCATTCACATGTTCAACACATTACATTGTTTAAGAGCTCAAAACTAGAGCAGGAGGGTAGAACACAGATTTCAGTCCAGTTTGAAGGAATGCTTTATGCCACCAGGCTCCGGGTCTCAGAAGGAAGACTTCCCAAATTAACAAGACTCTGCAGCAGCATGGCAAGTTGAAAGGGCAGATGAGCTGAAGGACCTTCACATGGCAGGCTTCTGGCCAGCTATTCTGCCAGGAACTGTGGCTTTGAATGCACTTCTGTCTGTGCCTTTATGGTCTCAACTATTCAAATTAGCCTTTAATGCACATTAGAGTTCATTTATTCCCCCAGGCACTCGTGCTTGGGACAGTAAGAGAAATGTAAAATCCAACAAGTTTACATTCCAGAATTGTCAGCTGTTGCTATTACTGAAGTATATAGCTGTCTCCTTGAACTACACTGCATTTGAGATCAACTGTGAAATCAGATCAGCTTCTCAACTAGATACAAAACAGCGGGTTTGTTTCCTCCGGCCCTGCTTCTCCAGTTCAGCCTTTTCACTTCACAGCTGGTAGAGGTGCTTCTCCAAATCCCACCCTCTCACCACTAGGCCCAAAAGAACCCCAAGAGAACATACCAGGCTTGGAAACCAATGGAGAAGCTGTGGGAATATTAGTTATTAGAAAACCTCCCTTAACATTTCAAGTTTGAAACAGTCTGGAAACAGAGAACGTAAAGAAAATAGAAACTCTTACACAGCATGTAGTTTCATAGCCTGACAGAAGAGGAGGGAGGCAGAAATAAAAGAAAAGCTGTTTTTACATAATGTATAAGTAGCATTTTAGGAACAGAAGGTTTGATTCACCAATTAAAAAACCTGAAACTGTAAAAGTGAACATTAGACTCTTGTCTTTTCATTCTCATTAACACAAGCACAGGATTTTCTGGCATTATTTACAAGCACCCAAGATTAGTAGATGAGAACTCATAAAAAGCTCTGAAAAACACACATCCGTTTCACTCACCTATGGTGGAACTGTTCAGAGTTTTCTTATACTGAGAAACAGTAAGCATTGTGGCATATATTGTAACTTCCTAGTTTACAGCCTGCAGCAGTAAGGGGGTTTAGGATGTAAGTTGCTGCTGTCATTAATATCATACGATTGAACTAAGCATGCCACAAAGAACCCTACAGGCAGATTTGCAGGCTCCTAAATGCAGGCTAGTGACACTCAGGTATGGAAGGGCAACATCCAAACCAAGGCAGGTTGTGATAGGGAGAGCGTACACAGGGCAGCCTCCAAGAAAAAATGCACACCATGCTGCTCAGCCCGAGATTCTGGGCAAAATTATATTGGCAGTGTCAAACCAAGGCACTAAACATATTCCTTAAAGCAGTAAGAGATGATGAAATACCTCTTCTGCCCTCCTGCCAGCAGCTAATGCCTCCATAACCCAGACAGCTAACACAGGTATAGGTCCAGGCCTCCACTACTTTTTATAATGATTCTACTGAAGTCTTTTAGATCCAACTCATGTGCATGGCTGTGACCTGTGGGGCTGAGTACACCTTCCAGTGCTTCTGGGAGGAAAGCAGGAGCCAGCTCTGGGTGTTCATGTCCAGAGAGAGTGTGAGGCAGCTGCTCTCGTCTTCAGCCATTCCCTGCTTGCCTGGGTCAGACAAGAGAAGCAGAGTTCTGCTCTCCCCAGAGGACTCGTTCTCCTCTCTTCCAAATGGACTGAAATAACACAATTCTCCTTTAAAAAAAAAAAAAAAAAAAATCCAAACTCCCAAAACATCCAGCTCAAGAGCAATTCTTTGTGCAAAAGTGTTTTAAATCTGAAAATTGGGTGCTGAGTGAAGCATATTTGTTTTCAAGCAGAATGAACAGGTTTCTAAGTACTTACCCTCTACACTATGAAAAGAGAAAGTAAACAATGAAAAAACATGGAAGAAGTTGAAGAGAACTACTGAGGACATCGAGCTTCAAAGTTCAATTTAAAAACTAAAGAAGTATACTCATGATTTCACAATTACTCTTAATAGGTTTAGTTTTATATATTAAAAAAGACAGATCTCCTTGATATGTAATGTGCTTTAAATCTCTGAAGTTAATGAGAGTGAGTTACGTCGTAGTTTGGAAACCTTTAAAACACAAGGGAACACACTCTTTCCTTAAAAATATTTTTTCCAAATTTAATTAAAAATCCAACAGAAAAGAACCTCAAACAAGTGCACATGTTAAGGTGGAAAACACTGGACAAAGCATCAGACTTGCAAGCGCTCACCCCATGAGGTGTACAGGGCTCGGAAACACATTAAGTTGTTTCAGGGAAAGCCTCAGAAGGTGCAGGGGCACAAACTGAAAGCCCCCAAGTCAGAGAGAAATTTCCCATAAGCCTCGTGTGAAAAGCTGCCTCCTTATCCTGCAGTCGTTGAATAGTGCTTTTCTTCTGAAACAAAGTCTATGAGGTACAGCGAACAAACTGTAAAGGTAACTAGGCCTTTTGTCATATAGTGCCTCCACCCACTCGTACTTTGCTGCACAATAGCTCGTTTACAGATTCAGACCACTCCAGCTCCGCACAGAAACAATCCTGTATTGTGAAGTGAATCTACCAGAGGAGTAAAATCTAAAAATACTGCAAAAAGTCTATAACAATCATTTCGTAGAACTCTACGGTTCTTCCCTTAGAGACAAAGGCTTTCCCAATTTGAATGGGTAATAACAGACTTAGTCACTCTTTACTTGAGTGTGACTCAAGTAATAGCCTGTAAAAGCAAAAAATACATATGTTCCATACGAAGCTGTTTATCTATTTATATATATTTATATATGTATATATTTGCACTGAAGCCAAAGTAGTTGTAATGTGAAAATCCATGTTACTTCCTCTCCCATGTCCACTGGGGAGAACAAAGCACTTTGTAGTGCAGAGCCATTCCTGCGTGTGCTACTCAGGACAAGCTATAGGTGCTCGTTTACACCAGTGGGTTGGCGCAGCAGCTACAGGATAGAGATGGACAGAAAAGCTAGCAAAACACATGGATCAACCAGCAATCTGCCTAGTCAGCCCCACATTAACACAAGCAAATCCTGGGAGACCAGTTAGGCTGCTGGGAAAGTCTGGAAGAAAAGACGGATAGCCTACCTACACTCTAGTCGCACTTTCACCTCCCAGAGAATAGTAACTCCATCCCCCACAAGCCGCTATAATAGAATAAAGATAAACGCAGGGATTATGCCAAGTTGACCCCAGGCTTTGTTCTTTCCCTCCAAGCATATTCAGTGGAAAGGTCTAAACACACATCTGATTTGACAAGCATTCAGATTCACAAAGAACGTGGTGAAAGTGAAATCATACTTGGGGCATTCATGGGTCCCTATGTCAAAGGTCATTCAGCAGTGTTTCAGCTGCTGCTTGCTAGGATTTGAAATGAACTAGTTTAAACCCCCATTGTCACAAACATGACATACAGTTTATGCCAGCCAAATATGTCACAGCGTGTTTAGCAAAATTTAGCTCAGAGATAATATAATTTTTGCACGAACATTTAATTCTCACAATTGGCACTACCTCATCTGGAAAAGATGGATAATTTTCCTTTTTAGCCAGATTCATGTCAATTCACGTAACTCATCTGCAGAATATTGAATTACTACCAGAAAGAAGGTCTGACCAAACCATTTGTACTCTTCCCTCTTTACATAAAAAAAACAAACCCACAGGTCCTTCTACCTAACTAGAGGTTAATTAGTTGATTCAAACTGGAAAAAAATTCACATTTAAATCACTTAGCTAAACCAGAGAGCTCAAAAAGCTTTATCAAATAACTTATCATTGATTTTCTTAGTTTCTCAAATATTATTTGAGTCTTCCAGCTGCCATTAAGGTTATTTAAAGAAGGCGCACAAGAAACTATCTTGAAACAGCAGCAGGCTGGGAAGCTTCAGGGCTACTAAAAGTGGGGGAGCAGCAACTGAAAACCTGCTGAGAAATAACAACAGTGAACGAAAACAAATGTATTCTTCCAAAGCCTTTGTGGAGCTCGCTCTCAGCTCCAGGCAGCACAGTGGCAAGCCCAGCTGTCGATTCAGCAAGCTGCAAGACTGTCACTCCAAAACAGGTCACAGTTCAGCAAGCAAGTTGTTATTTGTTTTTACTGCCAATGAAGAGGTCTACACCCTAAAAAGCGGCGTTTCTCAGGCAGCGTTTTCCCAGGAACAACTCTGTTTTCTTTACGTCTTACAAATAATATTGCATTTTGCCACCAGTAGATGTCTTAACTAGAGGGAATCTCAAACCTCACTTTATGACAGGAGGGTCATAAAGGCTCACTTTATCACATAAGGGTGCTGCCTCACCATAGCTGGCAATCAGACACGTTTCTGTCACTTTGTCAGCAACCCAGACTCCCCCAAGCTGAAAAATAAGGCACCAACATCTCCTACTGCTACCACCTCTAGCTCCTAGCCAAAGCACTGTGAGTGCAGCTGCCAAAAAGCAGCCCCTACTCCTCACGGTTTCCACCAGAGGATAACATTTGGTAACAGCAGACACGGGACCGCCCCACTGACTGCTTCCCAAGGCAGCAGCAAGAGGGCTGTGTTTAGTGGGACACACACCATTAACTGACAGGAATTAGTTGCATTACATGCTCTCATCTCAAACACTAGGGCATCAATTTAAATAACCTTTGGGCAGGAGACAGCCTTTATTCTTTTGACAAATGGGAAAAAAACCCCACCTCTGAAGGAAGCACAAAATATGCTTGTTCTTTTTGGCTAAGGAAATAGGCCTCCTGAATCCTTCAGATCCTCTTCATCTGCACCTTTCCCACATGAATAACTAAGATTCCATTAAAAGTAGAAGATTGACATGATCTCAAAGACTTGAATATTTTGTTCCAGAGCCCCCAAGCCAAAATGGAAACCTACACGTAGGCTTTCCATGAGTGTCCCACTTGCATAAATGGAGAAAAACAACAAAAATAACACTTCCAGAGGGTTTGAGACAGGAGAGATGACTAAAAAACACTTATTCTTTCTCACGTGAGGGTGACAACACAAGCATCACAAGGCAATGCAAGCCTCACTTCTCTCCAAATCCCTTCTGTCCCCTGCTGTGAACAAAGCACATTGCTTTCCTAATGCCTGGCAGGTTGTGTTCAAGATGGTACAGAAATCCCTCCTGTTCTATCATGCTGCGTAAGCAAACAGATTTGTCATGTTAGTGCAGTTGCTTACTACTTTTAGAATATTCTGAGTTCTGTAGATGGCTGTGATGGCTACCAGATACTTCAGGAATCCGCGAGGTACAGAAATAAGATTCAGTTAACAACATTTCAAAAAAGCAAGAAAAGAAATAGATTTCCTTTTAATGTTAACTCATAATGCTGTTCTGGAAAACCATACAGCCAAAAACATGTTGATATTACTGCCTTGGGTGTTATTGATGAGACCAAACAATACCTCTGATTCTAAGGGCAAACAGACGTGAATGAACCTGAATGATTTTGAATACATGCTTCCTCCAAAACAGAACTTGACACTCCTTGTTCTCATATACTACAGGCTGATTAGTTGAGGATTACATTTCAGTCTCTGCAAGTTACCCAAATTAAAGAGTTCCCAACTGTATCAGAGACTGTCCACTGAAGTACTCTGTAATAATCACATAGGTTTTCCAGAACTGCAGGATTTGCTCCAAGAAATCTAAACTACCTATTATTACGGCAGAGATAATCATAAGCCTTATTTAAGCTGAAAAACATAGATTTGGCTTTTTTGGTAGCATTTTTTCCCACCTCTAAAACATTCTTGCTTGGAAGAGGGCGAAGAATGGAAGGGAAAATACACTGTAGCTTTGCACATTTTAAAATCTTGATGTCCTTGGACAGCTAGATAAGCATGACAGGATTCACTACTTCATCCAGGAGCAAGAACATGCTCATTTAACTTCTTTTAAGAATGACTCAATTCCAGAATAAGGAAAAAAAACCATGAGACTTTATAACATCTGTCTATACAGCATTTCTAAAAGACTCTTCTTCATATCTGCTGGAGTCACCAGGATTCACTCAGGACCTACAACACATAGAAAAGACGGCAATAAACAATATTTCACATAACCTAACTTGTCTATTGCAGAAACAAACCCACTCTACCTAAGAAAAACAGCAGACAATTAAAAGACAAGTAAACTGCATGGTTCTGGGCAGAAGTAAGGAGCAAGAGCAAATCACTGCAAACCTGTGAGCTTCCACATCTTAATAGCACCGTGTTAGTCAAAGCTTAAGGCAAGGGCTGGCCACTAGAATTCAGAACAGGAAAACTGGGTGAAGGATACAAGAAGGTACCTTCCAGGCCACTGTTTTCTAAGTATCTCATTTTGTGACAAGCAATGCACTTTTGTTTGCACAGGGCCTTCTGTAAATTCATCGTTTGTACATTAGATACTTTACTTTTTTAGAGGAGATACTAAGCTCTTTCCACATCCTCCTCACTTCTGTCAGCAAAAGGCAAACTGTTTGTGTAGTTTTAAAATGCATTGGAGTTTGAGTTAAATCCAGCAATAAATATTCTGAACTGGTTACCATTTAAACCTGAAAAATACGGATTTACAAGTTTCTGCCCCATGCCACTTCAGCCACTTCATAGCTCTGCAACTCTTAATTATCATATTCTAAACTCACGATTCCAATCCTGCTGTACTAGTATTTCCCAACAAAAAATTACAATGAGATCTCAAGTATCAACCCAAAGGCTGTTATAACTGAGAGCTAATCCAATTTATTAGTCTATACTTTATTAGTGGATTTTTAAATACATTGAGAACTTCAACAATACTAGTTAACCAAATGTTTACTTCCAAACTCAAACTAGGTCCTAGCAGAACCCAGAAAGTTCTCAAGACTTCCTGGTTTTAGTGATTTTTTTCTGAAAGGGATATTCAGAAACAGTGTACTGCTTGGTCAGACAGACTGACATACCGTATCACTTGTCACTAATGAAGAGCGATCATTCAACTCTAGGAAGCGCAGACACGGGGTTCCACACACCCTATCCCACCCCTCAATGGTATATATCCCACCACAAGACTTCGTTTATGGATGTTTGGAATACATTACCACAGATCCTTTCATATCTGCAAACCTTCCTCATAGGATGGTGTTTGAGTCAGCTATGCCACCATTCCACCTTAAACAACACAGAAAACCACAAGTAAAACTGCCCACCAATAGAGTATTTTTTTCTGTACCGAAATACTTTTAAGATAATGAAACCCCCATTTTCCACATTTTCTTCTGGTTAAGCGAAGATGATCTTTCAACTGTTCTGCCACTCTGCTCTCCTGCAGTTTCCCATATCTGTCCTTAAAACTAGTCACAGCACAATACTGTAGCCATGCCAAGCCATACCCTTCTCAGTGTGACATGCAACTATGAAAAGCGTATAAAAGACAAAAACAGGCCTAGATCTTTTTAGTCATATTCATAAATGCAACTCTCCTAAGCTGCATTAATGTGCAACATACTGCTTTCAGGAGTGCTATTTAAGTCACAGATGTTGAAAGACTTGTAAAATATGTAGCTAACTCCTTCCCTCCCAAGAGAGTTCACTTTCTTATTCTTACTCAGATGTCTTTACATCACTTATCAGTGAATACACCTCCCTTCCCATCTGTGACTGCAGAAACTAGTGGCTTCCTACTGTAAACCACAGCAATCACATGGGGTAAGGAAAGAGGAGACAAGAAAAACCCCACAATCTCTCTTAAACTAGTATGGAATGTATTTTATTTGGCACCAGTTACATACTACCCCCTGTTAGAGATAGTTAACTAAGCCTTAGTTTTATCACCAGTTTCCTTGCTAACTAGCTACAAGTCTTCAGCATAAAAAAAAAGATCATATGATTATAGAAACAATTCTGAATGCAAACCAAAAATGTATGTAAAGAGAATTAATACTGCTGCCAAGGGAGCAGCATTTGTGGAGCTCTATGGTATAATCAGTTTCGGTCGCTTCCCTTTTCTTGGGAGACGGGGGAGGAGGCGATGGGCAGCAGACTTTATTGGAGGAGAGGAAGGGAGCAGAAGTTTTCAGGAAGGGGTTTTGCTTAAGACAAACCAATCCAAGAGACGGGGGAAAGTTGGTGTGTAGTATGTCGCTAAAAGGAGATCTTCAAAGGACACAATCGTTACAACAGTATTCACATCCAGAACAGTCACAAGGAGACCTGGCAGCAGCTAACAGAATGAGAAAAATAAAGCTTGTTCAAACAGTATTCCCATTTTATTTATTAAAAGATGCAATTCATACATTTTGCTGCTAAAGCATAGATTTCCAGAGTCCACTTCAGTTGTAACCACAGCAACAAATTGAACTACAACAAGCAAGACAAATGACACCAAATGTCAGTTAAGAGGTTTGTTTAATTAAGCATTTTAAGACAAGTTTTCCATGTTTTAACAATACATCTGTATTCTATATACCAAATTGTTTTTATCCTGACTTGCCAGTTAGTTTGGAAGCTCATATATCAGAGGCTGTCTTAATTTCCTGAGCAGATGCAAACCAGGAAGATCTTCCATTTAGCATAAATTAACATACAGCACATGGGGTTTTTTGTTTTGTTTTAATGGGGGAGATCACCTTTTAGAGATTGAATGCCATTAAAAAAAAAAAAAATCTTCTTGAAAGCTGAAACTGGAAGTCAGAAGTGCACAAGCAGCCAGTACTGCTTAATGACACAGTAAACTGTAGAAAAATCGAGAGGGCTTTTTAAACACTGGATTCTTACAATGGGTAAGTATAGCTGTCAAAAACTTGGTAAGATTCTCCATTAGTTTTCCTGCTACTACGCTTCTGCACACAGCCTCATTTGTCCACTTGATCCAGCTCTCTACAGCTTTATATTTCATGTCCTCCTCCAGCATCTGGATTCCCTGTGTCTCAGCCATGCTCCTGGCCCAGTTTCCTTCAAATCTGTATTACCACATCTTCCAAAAGACTTAATAAACCTAACACACTTCTGCAGGGCAGATTATGTAACCCTGTAACGAAGCAAAACATTAGAGATAAAAAAAAAAATTGAAAAGAAAGGAAAAAAAAACCACGCACACCTGCATGATGAAAATGAAACTGAGCCATCATGCTGTTACTCCCTTCCCTCCCCCACACATATACAGCAATCAGGAATAGCAAGTAGCACCTCACCGATTTACCTCATAAGTATTTTCCTGCTAGAAGACCCGTCAGCACTGCTCTGTAAAGCACCTAGGAATACTTTTGACAGTTGAAAAAAATTAAGTTTATTTTACACCCATTAACATGATCATAAACCAAAGGCTACTCTCTCCATCTCCCCAGTACAGACATCTTCCATGAGAGGCTTGTCATTTTTTGCTTTATAATGGAGTCATTTTATTGTACGCAAGAAGCCCCAGGCATTCTGTACAGCCCATTACTCTTTGCTGCCCACATTCAGCTGGCTAATCTGCTATCAGCCAGAAGCTTGACAGACAAAAGGAAAAGGCAGGAAAACAGCACATGCAGCTGCACATGCGCACACACACTTCAGCTACAAAGTGTTCCGACAGCAGACCCAAGAATGAACAAGACACACGCTGGATTGACAGTCCTACTTAAAACCGTGGCTGAAGGAAGACACATGACTTCTTTAAAGGTTGGGGAAATACTTCAGGGATAAAAAGCTTCATTTGGATGCCTATTAAGATACATTAAGGCACAAACCTGGAAGACTGTACACAGTAAGTGAGCATCTTGGAACTTGAAAAGTCACATTTTTGTTCTGAGAATCTGCTATACGAGACTTCAAAATGCTTAAAAATATTGTCAGAAAGATTAAATAAGGGCTAAATATAGGCAACCGTAAACTATTAGAACAGGACATTATACAAGCTTTCAATTTCAGCAGCTCGGTTTTCTTACCAGCTCAAAAAAGAACTCACTCTTTGCTAAAATGCTGTATATATTTTCTATATGCCAAAGCATTGTGACACCATACATATGAAAAAGTAAATGCAATGAAATTATTTGCATACAGTAGTGCACAACAAGGAGGTTTAAAATTTCTTTTTTCCAGGCACATGACAAATAAATGGAGAAGGCTTGCAACTTCATACTAAAAAAAAAGAAAATGCCTATATTTGCTGGAGTTCTTAACCACCTTACTTTATTACACTTCTGAAGGAAAGGACTGTCTTAGCACTGTCACAAGCTGTACTGCCAAAAATATTTTTGAAGCATCAGATCCACAGACAACAGTTTGCATCAAACATCTCAAAAGAATTTTCTGTCAGGATCATAAACTTCTGCCGTGTCTCATTATTTTTATTCAACTAAGTCTATTCGTATCCTTTACAGTTGGAAAGCTAAAAATCTCCTTTTGTGAACTGGCTTAGTTCACAGAAACAGAAAATCTGCCGCTAGTTTTATTCACTCACATGCTGAGGTAAAAGCCAGGCTCATCTTTTCAAGGTGTCTGTCTCCATCACGTAACTACCACATGAACTATGCAGGCGTGATTAATCACGTGGTGAAATAGAGAGAACTGTGGTACTTTATACTGCGTGACATGTCACTGGAACTATTTCCCTCTTCCTGTGCCACAACTACCAATTAAATTCTGTTTCTCATTTCTAAAGTATTATTTCACTTTTGTTCAGAAAGTCTCCCAGCATTTTGATTGTACTATAGAACCAATTCTATCTTGCAATATTTGTTCAAAATCATATTTAGTGTTCCAGGAATACAGTACGCCTGTCAATTCCAAATCTGGAAAAGGTAAAAGGTAAACCTTACCGTGAAGAGCAGAAGTTGTCAGAATAGTCCATTCTGCGGTATTACTATCATTACAACACTTATGAACAGAAGTCTATCTTGTGTTACTTGAATGCTACTGGGAGCATTCAAGCCAGTCTAATAGATTAAATTATTGGATATAACTACATATATATATAGAGAGAGAGAGAGAGATGTAGATATATGTATGTCTACAAAACAAATCCATACTGGCAATGCAAATTTACTTTCAGCACTCAGTAGCTAGAACGTATCAAAATAGGTTGTTATAACAAGCCATCCCACAATCTGCTCCTATCTAAAGTTTAAAGTTGGCAAGAATACTGTTTTCTTGTTGCCTTTCAGACATGGAAGTTCTGAAATCCCCTGCTGAGCCTTGTCCTGCAGGTTGAGTACTTGCCTCCTGCAGCCATCTGCAGCACCTCCTCGATAGTATTCTGCAACCTTATCTTCCTCTCCCACATGTACAAGGTAAGAAGAAGAAGAAAAAAAACCAACTACATTTGCATATGTAATTATGGTGCAGCTCAGCAGTGAGCAAAAAATTACTGGAAGTTGAGAACAGATATGCCCGATGACCACACCTTAGTATTTTAAATGAAAATGCTTAGCAAGGAAGGGGAAGGGACAGCAGCAGGGAAGGAAGCCAGTCATTACAGCTCCAAATCTGCTTCAAAGTCCTTATTTACCACCTCATCCTCTTTACCAGGCAAACGGTACCTCGGGTCCTTCCTGTGAACAATAGCACAAGAATGAATCCAGTAGTGTGTGACTGGTTCCATTTTGCTTGACTTAACCAAATAGCTGTGCCAGGAATACTATGAAGAATAGGAAAGACTATGGAAAGACATAAACAAAACAGGATGAAAGATTAAACAGTCTACAGATTCTGAACAGTATCTCCTTTTCCAGTCTAAGACTTTAACATGACTTACAGTAGCTTACAGAAACTTAAGAGAAATGATAAAATGGACTAGAAGGTGTGAAGAAGAAAAATCTGATACAACCCTGCAAGCACACAAGGCAAAAATCCCTCAAGGCCTTAAGAAAAACTTTTTAAAGATAATTGCATCTTAGAAAAAGGGACAACTCATCTCCCTGATGCTTCTGGCCATTAATAAAAATTATGTTAGCTGAGCTGAGAAGGAAGGTGTTAGGAAAACAAAGAAATAAAAAGCCCAACTTGCTTCTTTAGGGATCTACCAGTTCAACAAAAATCAACTTAAGTCTTGTAGTTAAGGCCTGATTTTTCTGTTTTTTGGTTTGCCCTTTTTCAGATGGAATAGATTTCCCCAGGTCTTTTTCAAATCATGCCACATTTGTGATGTTTTGTAATATTTTGCTTTATTCCATATACACATCTGTGGATGGATGCTTACAAAATAGAACAGAAAATTGCCCTCACTGTCTGTCAGCTGTCGATCAAAGAGATTTGGGAAAGAGACATTTGCTGAAATAATGAATACATTTTCTATCATAATAACTGAACGTGCTCTCAGCATCACTGGCCCAACTAGCATTTGATCCTAACAAGGACAGGCACACCAGTTCATAGGTAAAAATCCTCCCAACCACATCACACTGTTAACCCCTTTGCTTCAAGTGTTGTCCATGAAAATCACTCTCAGGATGACGGTGAATGGAAAGGTTTATAACTCATCTATCTCCAATGATCTTGTCAGTTCCTCCAGTGTTCCTCTTGACCTGTGAGAAGCTAAAGAACAGAGGAGCTGCAGAAAGAGAGGATATCTACATCAACAGAAGTACAGAATACTACGCAGTTAGTTAAGGAACAGTTGCTTCTTTTCCTTCTGATACGCTCCCATATCGTAGAGAGTTCTTGGTGTTTAAAGAACTAATTTTACATGCCCTTTCATTGAAGAACTGCTACTCATATTCACAGATCCTAGCTGAACAGGATGCAATGTCATCTCAGCACAGCAAAGAACTTCTTTTTGCTCTCTTTTTCAGTTATAATTAAGCACCCTACCACATCCTGAAGAATACATTCATCATTAGACGTGTTCATTTGCTTTACACAGTTTTCCAAAAATAGGATCAATGGAACACATTGAAGGGAGAGCAACAAGAAGGATGCTACCAAAGAGAAAATAAATATTTGTAAAGAAACCAATAAAGGATGCCCGTTTTCAGGTTTTAACCTTTGGGTGACAGCAGCTGTTAACCAAACTGCTCTGAAACAACAGGGGTAAAGTCCTCACATCAAGGAGATTGTGACAGCTGGGAATGACAGCTGAAAAGGAGAGAACTGAAACAGGCTGCTTTCAAACAGTACTGACTTCTGAAAAATGAGAAAGCATATTTTTATATTTTTAGTTAACTTCTGTTACTCTGAATAAGCATGTTAAAATAAAAGATATAGTTACAGTAATGGCATCTGAGACAAGAAAAGGCTCCTTTCTTCTCTATTTGTCCCTTCTGGGGACAAATGTACAAGTCTAAAGAAACCTGGTTAATACGTTCAGCACTACCCAATGGAAACATCTGAATCCTTCCTCACTGCTCCACACACAGACAGAAATTTAACAAGTTTCTTCTTTCTACTCTACCATCACCTATCCTCCTAACACATGGATGTAAGTGGCCAGGTACTTACACTAGGAATTGGATGTATATGCCAAGACACAGGAAGACTCAGTACATACATTTTTACTGCCTGAAAGGTGCTTACATACTGCGTATGGATGGAAGTAGTATTTTTCTCAGGAGTACTGAAATAGATTTAAAAAGCTATGCTGCATTTAACTGGAGTCTGTTATCCATCAAGTCTCACTGCTCTTGACTGGGCTTCCCATTCTCCTTGACTGTCACTCAGGAATATTACTTATCTATGCAAGAAAGAGATAAATAGTTTATTGAATACACAAACTGTAGCTTAGTAGAAAAAATAAAAGCAACTCTAGTCTTTCCTTAAAAGAAATGGTCACAAAGACTAGAAAGTTGCAACTGTGAACAGGTTTTTTTTTTTAATATCAAGCTTTTGTTACTCTTTCCAACAACAATCAGAAAAGATGCAAGGAAGTGGACAACCAGAAAAGCAAACCAAGACTGAGAAAAACACAAGCACATAATAATTAGCTAAAAAATCAATTCAGAGTATTAAAGGCAACGGCTTACAAAAGGTTTAAAAAACTTGCCAACATAACATGGAAATAGCATTATAAAACAATACACACATGAAACCCCCTACACAACTCAACAATTCCAGTATTTCAAGGCATCACCCAGCCAACCGAGTTCCAAGCCATTTACTACTGTGATCTTCTCATGCAGCAGCCAAACACATTCCTCCCTGGAAAGCCAGCAAGGTGTATCAGAAATCAGGTATCAGACCTTCAGTGAGAAGCAGTCCTCTGCCTATGCCACCCTCCCTCCTTCCCCATACACGCCTTGCCTCACCCATCCGGCAGTCACACATACAACCTTCTACTCTCCAACCTTTGCTTGGGGGTTTGTCCATTTGGGGTTTTTCAAACTCCTAAAGACTTCAAACAGCATTTCCCTCAGCAGGAAAGAATCTCTAACCAGACTGATGTAATGCAGCGTTTGATGACTGAAGGTAACCACATATATATGAGAACACTCTTCACACCCACCTTTGCCTCACGCTGCCCAGGCAGGAGCAGCACCCACCTGCACCCACAGCCACTTCCCACACAGCTCCACCTGTGACAAGCAGCTGTGGTGGTAAAACCTAGACTTTCATGTGTTTGTCCCAGTCAAGCTGACTTAACCAGGCCTGGCACTTATTTACATGTTTCTGGGAAATTTTTGTTTTGAGGAGAACTTATGCTTTTTTACTTATTTATCATTTTCAAATATTATAAATACCAGTAATACACTGAGACTCCTCTTTAGTCATTACTGTCACAACAAAACCAATATCTTATGAAATAATTTCTACCCAGATGTTAAACTCCAAGGAAACAACCCCCTTAAAACCCTCCACATCCCAGCAGGGGTGTTGATGTTAACAGTGTAGTCTTTAACTAATTCCCTCCTGATGTGATTTATTTTTGTGTACCCTTGCATCACTGAACTTAAGATTTGGGAACACAAAACACACCAGAAGACAATTCTACTTCTCTGATGCATCACTACATAGACTATGAAGACAGGAAACATCACTAGTGAAAATACTATTTTAATACCATCTAAAAATGGCTAAAGATAAAACTGAGTTTTATATCTTGCCCCTTGTTCGCTGAAAGCAAAACTATTCCAATAAATATGAAAGAACTTAATTAAGCTGAAAGGAATAGTAACTACCAAATGACAAAACTATTCTTTCCCTTTAAGGCTCTAGATCAAGCCAAATGCAAGGGTAGTCCTGAGGATTAAAACTGGACGGAGACTCAGTCTTGCTATGGACTTCCTGTGTGACCTTGGGTAAGTCACTTGAGAATTTAGTTCTCAAAAATAACAGGCCTATTATAGCGGCCAGAATGAAGCACCAATGTTTCAGAGACCACAAAGGAAAGACAGGATTCTGCTTAGCTGCCCAAAACAGAAAAGATCCTATGTGTGAGTCCTCTTGGAAAATGTAGGTAACAACCACCAAAAATTCAGGAATATTGATGTTAATCAGCTGAAAGTTCATCTGAAACTTTGCAATACAGTATGAAAGCTTACATAAAAACAGAGTAATTTTTGCTTTTCAACCTCTAGTTTTGAGTATTTCTAGAGATGCAGTATGTACTGTTAAAGACTGGATTTACAGTTGACAAAACACACCTACTCCAATCAGTTTGCAATATAAATTAGTTAAATATTTTTGAAGTCACTACAAACAGCTAATGACTCAAGAGCAATAAGCTTGTATTTTTGATAAATAATAATGACTTAATTTAGAAGCAGGGATACTTAAAAGTAATTTGGCCAGATAATGTAGTTCCAGCAGTTTCTCTACAATAGAGAGCAATTGATCAAAAATCAGTTTAAAAAAACCCCCCAAATAAAAAAACCTACGATTCAAGTTTCACAGAAGTCAATTTTATTTCTTTACCATCGTAATACAGAGTCCCACACATGTTAAAAATGTCTGCCACCCCTCAATGGCATTTTAAACTCTATTAAAACAGATGTTTCCACACGAGAAAAGGCATTACAGTGATATTTTGACTTCAGAGTACTTCAGCCTCTCCCCCATCCAGCACTGGAAAACTTCTATAAGAAGAAATTACAGGTTAATACCACAACCGGAGTCTCAGTGGGGAAGGAAGCAGGGAACAGCTGTAGAACCCCTTCTTCCTGCTCTGTCCACAGAGGAGCGGCTTACAGAGAGCAAGGGCCCAACCAAAGGCAGTAACACCAATTAGAAGGACCTGTCGTAAAGCCCAAAGTCCACAGAAACTCTTCCCCATTGAGTCTATCTGTTGTAACTAAAAATATTCAACAGAAAATCTGGATTGAATTCAAGGACGTCAAATCCTCAGACTTCTAACTAAAAAAACTGAGTGATTTCTATGAGTGAGAAGCCCATGTCAGAAGGAAAGTTTCATCTTCCTGCTACTTTTCATTAACCCTTTCAGCAGCACACATACAGCGCCCATACTAGCAAGGCAAATTGTTTCAGAAAACAAATTACCTTAAAAGAAAGGTAACTACTGCCTCCAGTAGTTAAATACCTTAAGACACCCTGCCTCACAACTGTAAAAATAACAAGCACTGATTGCTGATAGAGAAATGAAGAGATATTGACCTTTTTAAGAGAACTCACGTTATATTTCAGAAGCTAACATTAAAACAGAAGCACTGCTTGTTTATAAGAGAGAAGGTTTCCTTGGTCTCAAACAGTTAATTCAGTTGTCCATGTAGACCTGTTCACTGTGCCTGGAATTTTAACTCGGGCTACATTCCACAAATCCCAGTTTGCAAATTTAAATTAACACCAGAATGAAAACATGATACCTAGCAAAAAAGAAAGGCAAGGGGGCAAGAGAAGACAGGCACAACCAGGAATGCTGTATCCCAAGTGTCACTAACACCTGACATCCTGCCAGTAGTTAACACCTTGGAGCTAAAAGAAATATGCTTTTGCCATATTCAAAGGGATTTACAGTATTCATACAGTTCTCGGCTTGGTAGCAAAACCTTATATGAAATTGTTATCTAATAGAAATAAAAAAAGAAGAGCGTCAACTGTAAAGCAACTGAAATAGCACTCTAACAAGTCAATCTACATACCTTTTAGTAATGAACTCACTGTGACCAAGGCTGGCTTATACCTTCTCCTCCCATATACCAGGTAGCATGCAGAATTCACTCAGATTCATACATTCTTCTTTTTACCATTAAATATGCATCTGAAAACCTGAATGCATACTTGCATTATTTTCAGAGCATCTATACTTAAGGTTGATATCTTTTTACACTCTATGAAGGAAAGTTTTAAATATTTTGTTTGTTTTACTTATCTCTCAGTATTGTTGAGGAACAAGATGCATCACTTTTAGTTCTGCTGTTTAATAAGAACTTAGACAATCCCATAACATACATGGGAGAAGCTAAGAAAGCAACTAATCCTGACTGCAAACCTACTCAGAATGAGAAAACCTTTGCTGATATTGTATCTATCTGAAGTCTACACAGGAGTCCCACAAGAGTGTGGCCACGCAGATCACTGGCAAAAAATACCCAAACTGTGTCTCTCTTTCCTCCTCTTAATTTTTCTATCAAAAGAGGGGGAGAAGGGGAAGAAGTAGATAGGATGAGAGACTCCCAACCAGCACTGTGTTTCTGCTGTATCACGGTATCTCAACACTTTGTAAAGTGTTCTGCCGTAGCAGATGTTTTTGTGTATTGGCCAGGACTAAGGACAATGACACAGGGTAGTTTTCTTCAGGTAGGAAGTGCCAGATTTCCTTGTAAGTGGAGGCTTTAATGGCAGCGCCAATCGGCTCTTTGCTGATCTCCTGTAGGGAGCAAATAAACAAGGTAGGAAAGGAACCAGCTCTAGAGTTAAGAAGACTACCTTTCCAGATAGACTTAATGCACCAGGATAGCGCCCAAACACAGAGAGAAAGCGGGGTGGAAAAGAAAAAAACAAAACAAAAGTTTACAGTGTAAGAATAGCTGTATTAAGTTTAACAAGAGATAAAAAGAAGAAAAGTTTACTGTATAATAACTCAATACCGTAGTCCAGTATTATTAACTGGCATACTGGATGTCTAGTTCAATCTCTCTGCAATAGTTTCCTATTCTGTGGGAAAGGAGAGGAAACAGCATAAAAATGCTTTTGTTTTTTATGCTACAAACAATCCTGTTGCTTGTGCATCTTCCCTGTGCCCATTCCTCATCAACAGAGGATACCTAAAAGAACCAAGTGCATTTAGAGACTTTGGGGGATGGAAAAAGCCTCATACTTATTTATTTTAAAGGTTAAAGGGTTAACATTTTTTCTATGCATTTTCTTCAGTAAATATTTGCAAGTCAAACATAAACCCACTGCTGAGAAATCTCTATTATCCAGATTCTATTATCTAACCGATCCTGATGCTCCAATGCACAATGACTTAAGTTGGTTTTAAATCCTCAATAAAAGGAACCAAAACCAGCCTAAACCAAGACACACTACATTTTACATTGCAGAACTAGTTGATAAAGACTCAGAGGCTTTTTATAATAAAGTGGGTGCATCAATGAGGACCAAAAGTGATGAAGATGAAAAATACCTGGAACGATACCACATCTTACACACCTTTTGTTTTCTGCAAGTGATACACGCTACAGACAGAATGGTTTGTGCTAAACAGCCTTAAATCTGGTTTTCTAATATTAAGCACAAAGGAAAAACACTGACAGCAAGCGTGGTAAATAAATCCCTCCCTTGAGAACGAAAGCAGCAGACAGGAGGGGGCTGACATGCATGCAGGAGAAAACTAAACACCATCTTTTTTTTCTACCTGCACAAGTTGCCATTTGCTGCAGCAATCAAGGATCTTTTTTCCCCGTCGATTTCAAAAGCCAGGTTTTCAGAAAATTTCTCTCTCAAGTCATCTGTTGATATGCTTTAAGAGTATGGTATTCATATCACTGGATCTTTAAGAGAAAAATCCATTTTCTTTCCTGTTCAGGTAAACATGTTTACAGCTCCTGCACAGACGCTGGGTGGTTCAGACTCACATGTCACACATGTTGTCGTCAGCAACAAGAAAAGCCCCTTTCTCTGATCATCCACATTTTTAATAAGGTAAAGAGAAAAGCACTTTCCAAACTTACCTTTAGCACAGCCAAATCATGAGCTAAATATAAATATTTACACTAGGACAAGGAATTAATAACATGAGCGTGCAAAGGGGAATACTTGCTAGAAAACGCACACAGCAAAAATAAGAAAACCCTTTTAAGTTCAACGCAATCAAACCAACCCGTTAGCCCCAGGAAAGGCCGTCATTTATCACCACGTTACGCCCCGAACAGTCAGGATTAGAGAGGTGAAGCACCGATCGTGGCTCCGATCTGTTTCGGAGACCGTTCACTGAATATGAAAACATCTCAGATCGCAGGCAAAGCCTTCCTATCTGTGACCCCGCACAGGAAATGCCACATAAAACCTAAAATTGCCAAGGAGGGTTACAAAATTGCCTACTCTACATCCTATTCCGAAGAGTCGTGCTACGAGGGCAGAACTACTTCTCCATTTTCCAGAAAATAAGTAGAGAGTGGGTGTTACGAGCCTTTATTCCCCCCGCCGTGTACCTTCCCATTGCATCTTAAAGTAACACGCGTACCAAAGGGGGAAAAAACACCACCCCACAGCAGCCCTTAAGTCTGAAATGTAAATGTAATTCCTTATATAGACTGCAGCAGCTGGTCACACACGCACGGAGAGCGGAGCGGGGGCCCCCGGCCAAACCGTTACCACCCATTATTATACAAACAGGTACCTCCGAAGCCAAAGGGAAGGGAAGAAACTTCGCCGCCCGCCCCCGCCGCCCGGGCGCAGCCCTCCCTTCCCCACCGGCCCGGCGGGGCGGCCGCGGGGCGCCGCCGGGCACCAACTCTCGGCGGGGCGGGGAGGCGCGGAGCGGGCGGGCGGGCGCGGAGCGGGGGCGCCGGCCCGGGGCGGCCGCGCTGCCCCCGCGCGAATCGCCGCCCGCTGCGGCGGCGGTGCTTCCCCCGCGTGTGCGCCCGGGTGTGCCCGCTCGGGGACGGCCGGCGTCCCCCGCCGCCGCCTCCCGAAGGGGGAGCGCCGGCCGGGGGCGAGGAGCCGGCTCGCCGCCGGGCGAGCGGGGGGGAAACTCCGGCGGGCGGCGGAGGCGCTCCCGGGCGGGCGGCGGGGCGATCCCGCCCGCGGGGCCGGGGGGAGGC
Source organism: Hirundo rustica (assembly GCF_015227805.2). Lineage (NCBI taxonomy): Eukaryota > Metazoa > Chordata > Aves > Passeriformes > Hirundinidae > Hirundo > Hirundo rustica. The sequence continues at coordinate 141,714,317 of NC_053450.1, read as the reverse complement.
CCCGCTCCGACCGGGGTAGCGCGCAGGTAACAAGTTTCGGAGTTGGGGGCGCCGCGGCCGGGCGGGCGGCGGCCGCTCCCCCGGCGCTCCCCGCGGGGCTCGGCGTCCCCGCCGGGGCCGGAGGGCGGCGGCGCGGCCGGGGGCCCCCGAGCCCGCTGCCGGTGGCGGGGCGGTCGCGGGGCGTGAGGGGGAAGCAGCGTGTAACGGTCCCGGACAGCGGCGAAGTGCGGAGGCACCGCTAGGCGGAGGAGGGAGGCGGCGGCGAGGGAGGCTCCAGGTAGCGGATATAACGGTGCGGAGGGAGCCGCGCTCCCGGCGAGCCGCGGCGGGGGGAATTACTTTGGCGCCCGCCCGACCTCCCCCCTGCGCGCTCGGGACGGCTGTGCCCGGCCCCCGCCCCGGCCCCGCCGCCGCCCCAGCGCGGCCGCGGCGCTGCCCCGCGGGTGACTGACCGTTGTTGCGGCGCGGGTTCGGCTGCTTCCTGCGCTTACACCTGGGGCCATCCGCCATGATCCGCTCGCTGGTGTCTAAATGCTCCAGTCACCTCCTCCCCCGCCCGCCCCCCCTCACTCCCTCCCCTCCCCCCCGGACCTGGTTTACGACACTGGGTGGTTTTACTTTTACATCACCTTCCTACACCTAGTGCTCGCCCGGAACCTTGTTGCCACGGGAGACGGGCGCTTTACGGCAGCGCGTTTGAACGGCGGCGGGGGAAAAGTTGCGCCCGCAGGTACCGGGAGCGGCGGCGCCGCCCGGGGGGGCTCGGGCCCACGACCCCCGCGCCGGCGGCAGCGCGGGGAGACCCCCGCGGGGCGGGGCCGGGGTGCCGGTGTCGGCGGTCTCCGGCCCCGGGGCGGCGCGGGAGGATCCCCGCGGGGCAGTGTCCCGCAGCGCCGCGCCGAGGGGCCGGCCCGGCGCCCGCCCCGCTGCCAGGTGCGGCCCCCGGCAGCCGCCCCCAGGTGCGGCGGGGCTGAGGCGGCGCGGCCCGGCTCCTCCGCTCCGCGGGGCCGTCCCGGCGCGGGGCCGCGCTCCCGGCCCGCCCGCGGTGCTCGCACCTGGCGGGGCGCGCAGCCCGACCGGGGCTCACCGGCACCGGCGTCTGCCCTTACGGGGCCGAGCGAGAAGCACACAGCTGGACCACAGTGACGCCGTTCCCACCGTACGTGAAATCTGCCGCGCTAGGGCTTTCCTTAGTCGTACTTCCCGGTTTTACCAAGAGGAGGAGAGGTATAAAATTCTGTGCCGTAAAAAATAAAAAGAAGAGAGCAATTTTTTCACGGATAATTAACAAGCAACCTCTGTTGTGCTTAATAAACTTATTTAATGTGTTAAAAATTAAAACCGTCAAACACCTGTACTACTTATTTACTCTTGCTTTTCACTTCAGGCAATAAAATAATTTAGTAAGTTTGCCTCTAGTATTCCTTCTTTTTTTTTTTTTTTTTTTTTTTTTTTTTTCTTGTCGTGATTCTGTCGAATTTGTAGTTCTGTGCTTCTGGGGAACTTTTATCTAAAAAAATTAAATTTCAGTGAAAGCACTTGTCTCCATGGGATACTTTTAATAAGAAATTGATACACTGCAGAACTTGAGGCCTTCAGCTGTTCTGCACTGTCACATTCCACATGCTATATATGCACGTTCTGTAACAAGTCACCTCGTTTCATGGAAGCAGCATAACATCTCTCTAGGAAATGAACTATTGAACACTGTCAGTTTATGGGCGTACCTTGCATCTGAAGCCCCCACAGAAGTCTGGACAATCAGAAGTGCTTAGAAAAGAAGTATTGGGCTAAGACAGATGCAGAATTAGGTAAAGATCCGAAGGGATATTTTCCAAATCAATTGTACCCTCAAAACCCCCTGAGTCTTGGGTTTGGATGCTCACATGGAAACAGTGGTTGCAGATACCAGTAATTTGTCTGATAGTTTTCAAAAATTGTTAAGTTTAGGTATATCATTCTTACAATATGTCTCTTTACTCAGTGATGGTTGGCTGCTGACCTCAACATTTTAATAAGGATCTACCTAAGAGTGATGAAAGAAGCAAGTCGAACAGTACATCAAGTACAAGTGCTTGATAGACTAACAGGAGTCATTCAAAACCATTAGATTTGGCATCAGCTGGGAGTACTGAACCCCAACTATGAGGATGGCTAAGAACTGCAACATGAAACCAACTATAAAATAAAAGTGAGACTTGTCAACTCAAATTTCGAGTGAGCGAATTACAAATTTTAAGGCGGAGTTTTGTTTTTGTTTGACATCCTTGTTGAGTTGTAAACTCAAACTTGTAAAGTTTCCGTGCAGAAGATAACCTGTGGCTGTGAAACTGTTTGCTTAAGGTGTTGGAATTGTTAGATGTTTTTTATCGTTCTGTGGATGAATTTGAGGGTGAACCAAAATATGATATACAGGTTTTCATGCAAAGTTTTTACTTCCTTAAATTTAGTTAAGTTCTTAGAAGGTAGTTGCAAATAATAAATAATATCTGTAAACATACTTGTAGATTTGTAAGAATATTCTCCTACTGCCCACATGAAGTTCCAGGCCCTCTTTAAGCTACTTTGAAGAGCTTATTTCATTGAGTTTTGTCACTTTTCACTTCTGGATAAGAATTCTTGTCTCTTCCTTTTGAGCAATTTATGTTTCCTAGCAGAATGAGAAGAGAAACAGTCTCCTGGGGTTTGTTGTGCTCTTTTTCCGATAGCCATAGTGTCTGTTTGAGCTTGACTCTCCTGAGATTTCCGAGCAGCGGGGAGAAACTGGTGACAACTCCTGCTGCCCATTAGTTTCTGAAGAGCAGAACTGAAACTGGCAGGAACATTGGTAGCTGGACACTGCTACAGTTTGGATAAATGAGAAAAGAAAACCAAAGCAACCTTTGTATACATTAACTTTGAGATGAAGTAGGTCTAGAAACTAAAAAAAAATCAGAGGATGTTTTGCATCAAGTTATCGATGACCCCAATCACAATTCATTGTGGGAAGTGTCTCATTCACAACTTGTAAATAGATATGTAGATCAGTTGGGGGTTTGGTTTTAAAACTTTCTTGTATTTAATCTAAGAAACTGGGCAGTTCACATCTTTGTATACAAAGTTCCCATTATTTACTGTGCTAAATTAAGCATGCAGCCACTGTAAAAGAATTTTTACCTGATGTATTCTTCTAATCCTGGCTGCAAAGCAACTAGTTAAAATTCCTATTATCTTTGTCATGTTTTGCAATACATGAGCATGTTGTATATGTAATTTAGACTGGTTTATGCTTCAAGAATGGAAAATCTGGTTTTCCATTATGGCGTACAGCTCTCAGTCTGACTTTTCAGTCAAGGATGCAGGAATTAATTAATGAATTCATCTGCAAAACTTTAGAGAAGAAGTATATTTCTGCATCCTCCTAAATGTGTCAGTCTTGAGAAGATAACTCTTTAAAGGAGGAATCGTAAGAAAGTGGTCATCCCTAAAAATTTCTAGTAACCTAATTTGTATGGGAATTTAGGCAACCTAAATTGGCATGTTGTAATTAAAACATGAGATTGCACAGCTGCTGTACTTCATCTTTTTTGAAATTTATTTCCATTGTCTGAAGACAAGAATTAAAATACTTCCATAGTCTCACTGTAGTATGGATGTTCAAAAACCAGGTAATGATTCTTACACAGTTTTTCCCATTTAAAAGATGCTCCCATATGTCGTGTTATGACTTATGATCTCTTAAGTAAGTATCATTAAATAAAAGCAATCAGTCCTTTGTTTTTATTCCTACTCCTTATTGATGCTTATGAAGTTTCATGTAGGATCTTGAGTACTCTGGATTTAAGGGTGTTCATTTAGTTAATGAATTGAGAATTACAATGCAAAACAACTCAACATTGTTTCTTGTTTATTTTCTTATATAAATATATATATATATATATATAAATATATATATATATAAAATTTCCATGAGTGAAACTTTGTTTTCAATTCCATGTATCTCTTGGAATCTCCATTCCTAAAATTTATTTTTTAGTTGATGATTTTTTTATTTTAGATTTTTGTTAAATGCACTTTTACTCCTGTATAGGAATTGTAGTTGAAAGATTTGTTAGGAGAACGATGACAGAAATACAGTTTGCTGCAGCTGAGGAACTAATCTTGAATAAAATGTTAATTTTAGAGATAGCAACATAGAGGTGTAGTGCCCTTTCAGATGGTCTTTCAATTTCTATTTATGCTTCTAAATGAATCTAATAAATTTTGAAAGTGTACCCTGGGATGTTGAATAGTCTAAAAAAATTGGTAAAGCTGCTTGAAATTTTCACATTTAAAGCAGGTTTTGTAAATATTTATCATGGAAAGTTACCTTTTTTTCACTTTCCTCATCTCATAATTTTGTTTTCTGTTTCCATACTTTACCATGAATTTACTTGTTCATTCAAATCTTGAAGCTTATGAGGTCTAATAAATTGTCAAGTCTTTGCACAACTTGAGGAGATTGTACCTGCTTGAATGTTAGGGTGAGGGTGTAACTCTGCCATAAATCATCAATAAGTACATAGCTATAGATAGCTATAATGACTTGCACATATGCAACTGTCTTTTCTAACATCTTCCTTATTAAGAAAAAGTGTTTGTGGAGGTCACAAAGGCCTTCAAACCCATTTTGTTTCTCTTGCTCTCCATTGCCCTACTTGTTGCATATTTTTTCCTATGACAGCAATTAACCTGTGCTGATGCCTATGTCAGGTTGATATGCTGTAAGAAATAAGTGTACTAGAACATAACAAGGACCTTCTCTTCCATTCTTATACTAATTTTAACTTTCAGTGTGATCTCTGTTTCAGAGTCTTCACACAAGCAAAAGAATTATTTGAGAAAAATCTTGAAAAGGTCATTTCACATTCTTCATCTAAAAGGCAAATCTCATATATTCAAAATGGAATTGGAATGCAAATTTGGGTGTAAGTGGTGGATAGTGAACAGTTGCAGGGTTTTTTTTGCTTGTTTTCAAAATACCCGGAGCTTCAGATGAGAATGTCTACTTCAACATTTATTTTTCCACCACTAGATGCAGTAGCATAAAGTGTTGTTTCAAAATACTATTTTTTTTAATTACATCTGAAGTTGTGACTGATCAAATTACACTTATAGAGCAGTTAGATTGCCCACTTTTAATAGCAGCACGTTTCCCATTCATCTTTGTTTATGATGACTCTGTTAAGTGTTCTTATCCATTATACTAATTAAACACTAATGTGTTGTGAATATTTTCACATATGGATCATGTTTGTTTGCTTCTGTAACTTCCACACTATTTCTGATTTAGTTCTGCTCCCCAGCCTTCTTGCTGTTTGCTGTCTCACAGTTTTGTGCAATTGCTCATTTGGCTCTCATTTGGGGTTATTCTCTTTGTTATGATGTCTGCACAGCTGGCTCACACAGCTCTTTAAATCCCAACTTAAAACTGATTTCTTAATTATTTCATTGCATAGTCTTCTCACTTATATTTGGGGATTTTAGTAGTTGAAATGCATTGTAATGCTAGGCTTTACTTATTTGTTATCTCTTGTTTCTTGTTTTTTCTCACTTTAAGTGCATAATGCTTCTTCAGGGAATGTTTGTTAATACATAAAAGGAAAGCTGTTGTTCTGGAGCTTGCAGTGTGTCTTCTGAATATACAGAATTAACATAAAGAAAACAAAAAATAAGAAGTATGTGACTCTACCAAAACAAACAAACAAATGCAGTTGAAAGTCTCATTTTGCTTAAGAGACCTCAACAAATCATCTGCCAATGCCATAAGGAGAAACAGACATTGCAATGGTATATTTCTGGAACGTGAAGCGAAGCTTTGGTGCACTCAGCATAGTTGGTCTGATTCTCAGGGCTGGCAAGGTCTGTCTGGTAGTTACAAACATATGGTGTTAAAACGCAATGTGTTTGAAACTCAGATGCATAGACCAAACTTGTTGGAACTAGAGAGCTGCGTAAAATTCTAGTGTAATTATATCTGAGTTGAATTTATTGGAGCAGGGAACAGCAGTTTAGTGGAAGAATAATTGTGTAGATACAGAATTGGAAAGGGATTGTGATTCTCACGTAAGGCTATGCATACCAAGAAGTTTGGGTTGCACTGTCGAAAAGGAAAGCCTAGTTTGGATCCATCCAAATAATAAGGTTTTCTGTTTTCCCTTGTGGGGGGAAAAAAAAAAAAAAAAAAAAAAAAAAAAAAAAAAAAAAAAAAAAAGGTTTTATGCGGGATCATCTAGAAAATATATATTTTTTTAGCCAAGTATTAGAAGCCTGCATTAGAGCAATTGTTAAAGCAGAGCAGGTGGTCCACAGGTTTCTATGAACTAAATGATTTGAAAATTCACTTTATTAGGTTCCCTGTTCTTACTGGAGAGATTTGAACAGAGATGCCTATGGTGGGCAGTATCTTAAATCCCTGGGCTTTAGATATTATGAAGAACTTCCATTTTCTCTTATAAATGACTAAGCACACTAAAAAGGACAAGAGCTCCTGTGTCATCTTAAGAGAAGAACTTTAAAACACTCTCCGCACCACTTAGATAAATGTTACAGCCATTAGATTGTAATATTTCTCTAGTTCCCTAATTATTTTAAGTATTTTATAACTAAAAATATTCATCAGTACAGATGAAGATCATCTGAATTTTCTTTAGGAAGGCGGATTTCCATCATTGCTGAGTGACAATAGTTCTGATTTTTATTAGAAGAGGGTATAATTGAACCTTAGTTTTTAATGTCCTGCAGGAACTCCGTGACTACTGGGATTTCATATTAAAGATTGATCTTACCCAATGTTTTGTGCATGCTGGGCTTGTTCTGAAAAGCCCAAATTGGTTGCAGAAGAGCAGTAAGGTGGAGAAAACCCAAGTTTAAAGATTTGCAGGTGGGTAAGTAGAGTGAAGGAGGAGACAGATTAGGGAATACCAGAAGCAGATCTTCACATGCCCAGAGAATTTACCTGAAAACTCCTGAGTAACTGGAATTCGGTAGAAACTGAAAATAGTAATTCAGAGCTTTTTAGATGTCTCCAGGATCTTGACTGATCATTGTTTTGCAAATACAAAAAAGCTATCTGAAATTTAAAAAAAAAAAAAAAAAAAGAGTTTGTTTAGGTAATTTCTTTTTAGGGAATTTATTTAAAAGCTGTTGGTAGGCCTTCAGTGGAGCAGTTGAGTTCTTGCAGTTGATGACTAATTCCTGTTCAGTAACCGTGGTAGGTGACCCTGTGTGAGATTTAGCTGCCCCATGTAAGTTTTACTTGTGGGCTATTCCTTCCTACTGCCTTTGTAGTTAGTGGGGATCTAGTCAGTAGAGCCTGGCACATCTCACAGGATGTAAGTAACGTGAGATGAATTCCAACCCATCTCTTACTCCTGACATCAGTCCAATCAGTGAGGTGTATTTTCCTCTCGTGAGGTGTTTGGGGTTTTGGATATGACTCCATTCCTCTGCTCTAATTTTCACTCCCAGTTTTGTGGGGTGAAAAGTCCTAGAAATTGTTGTCTCACCTGCAACTGATGTCTCTTTTCCCAGATATATTCAAATACTGTTTCATGACAAGGCCATCCTCTGTGCTTTTTCATATAATAAACCATATGTCACACAACACCAAAGGAAACAAAAACATTTGTTATGGAATGAAAAAAATTGCTTTTTTTTCCCATAAATATTTGAAATCCAAACAAATGTTTATAAGACATCTGGGCAGTTTTAACATAGAGATGATAACTGTGGAGGCCTTATTCTGCAGAAATGTGCAATTCTAAAGTTCAAAGTTTATTCCTGCAGCCAGATGTATTTGGATTCATCATTGCAGCATCTTTCAGAAAAGGACAGAAGAAATTCACTTAATTGTATTAATAATAATAATACTTTGGTGCCATGCCATTTATTCTAAATAATGTCAAAAACTTCATGGGATTCATTGCTAATTTTGATGTTACATTAATTTGCAAAATGGATAAACTCACTTCAATAGTGTTCTTCACCATGAACCCAGCACTGCAGCTACCTTGCATTCTTCACCTTAGACTGCTTTATCTTTAGTTGCTGATTACTTCATAAATAGTGCTCTGCTCCTGAATAGTGTTTATATGTTCTGTAATGTTTTTATCTTAATATTGTTTCTTGCTTAAATGCTTGTTCCACGAGGTCTGAAAAATTATGTTTTCAACTCCTGTTAATTTCCCCTTTGACAGGTAGTTTATGGGCAACTATTTTTCAGACTCTATTTCAAGACATTCTAGCTACAGCCTAGTCTTAATCTGAGTCAAATCACAGTCACATTTTCTGTTGAACAGTAATGTACTACATTTGTTTTACAGCCTCTGTAACTGCATTTTAAGGACATATGCATTGCTTGGATCTCCATTCTCCTTAAACTGATGCATGCTGGTACGAATCCTAAGCAAACTGTTTTGGTGCCTTTTTCACAGCCTGTTTTTCCTCTGGAATAATGATGGATAACCCTTTCTGTTGACTTGGGCAAGATCAGAGAAAAAAAAAAAGCAAACAGACAGACCTGTCCATTGCTGTGAATACCTAGTCTGAAATGCCAAACTTAGCAAACAGGCCACTCTTCATACATAAAAGAAAATATAGACCCAGCTAGCCAGGAATCACCAAATATACCAGAGCAAAGCCCGTGGCTAAAATGAAATGGAAATATTTCATGTAAATTCATCTGTGTGCCCTTTTACTTGCTTGCTACACAATGCTGTCTCTCACGTCCTACTACACCAGAGCTCAGGGTGCATTTCTTCATTAGCTTTTCTTACCTTTCAGAATGTTAAAAAATATGCAAAACAATTTGAGATAACATTTATGGTGTATATCTGTTACTACAATTTATCTGTTTGTATATATACACACATGCATAAAGCTATTTTTGAAGATTAGGAAGGTCACAAAGTCATGGGCTTGGCCTAGATTCATGATCCCTTGGTTATACCCGCATCTGGCTGCCCCATCCCTTCCCAGGAGATTACTCTCACCGCAGCCAAGGCTGCTGTTCAAATCCCCCTGTATTAGCAAACTGAAAACAGCAGTAGTCCAAATTAAAAATGCTCCACTGGACCAGCAGCTGCAGACCCAGTCTTTCTCCCATTTATTTGAAGAGGCTGTTTCCAGTTGTAGGATGAATGTTCTTTTCAGCTGCTCCAGCTACATCCAGCATGGAGGGCAACATTACAGAATGGAAATATTAATTCTTCTCTTTTCAGTCACAGAGTTTTAATTTTAACCTATAACATATTATCTACATTACCCCATCCCTTCCTGCAGCTTGAGAAGGTGTGTCACTTGGCAATGTGTAAATGTATCTTTCCTCCTTGTTCAAAATATTTTCCAAATCCTAATCATGCAGGTTATGCAAACCCCACTCTGAAGACAGTCTTGGAATTTCCATAGAAGGCAGCCCTGGGCAGATGCTTTTGTGTGATTTTGACTTATGCAATATATGGAAAGCCATACATCTTGTTAGACACATTTCATTCATCAGAGTAGTTTTCCTAAATGCTTTGAGAAAGTAACCAAAATGGGAAATTTTCTTTACCAAGAAAAGTGTTTGAGGATTCATTTGGTCTTTTCTTGTTCCAGCATCTTCTACTATACTGTTAACTAACATCTAAGGGGGAGTAGCTCCCATCTCTTTTGGGGAGTAGCATGGGGGAGTGGGTAGTAGAAAAGTTCCAAATACTCTTTTTTCCACTTTCCTGATGGGAAATGTTTCAGTTTTCTCAAACCTTTTGCTCTCCCTTCTCAGAATCTTAACAAATTCATCAGAAAGCTCTTTCCTTCCTCAGTTAAAAGAATGTCTAAAACACTTCCCTTTTGCAGTCCTACTTGGATCTAAATCTGCATTTGACATTTCATGTTACACCCAGTTCCAACAGATGTAGGCTCTGTGGCCTTGCAATTAGGTACTATGTTAAGTGATATCTAATTTTAGGACATGCCATATGGCTCTCCCTGTTTTCTCCTAGATCGTGTAGGAAAGGTGAGCATGCTGTTTCATTACAGGGATCCATTACTTCCTGAAGTCATGAGAAGACTCCTGCTTCCTCAAGAAGATGCAGTTAGTGCTCCTTGGACCACAATCCATCAAGAGGCTTTATGGAGCCCTTTTACATTCTAGTTAAAGATATGATCTTCAAAAAGAAAAAAAAAAAAAAATTAAAAAAAAAAAAAAAAGGGCATCAATTAATATCAGGACAGTGATCCCTAGCCTGAGAATGTAAGTTTCAGGATGAGTATGTAGCAGTTTCCCTTTAGAAGATGCTATTTGATATTAGGGACTAGTAATCTCCAATTTTTAAGTTGCCATTAATTTCAATGAACAGACCTGTCTTCTGTTATCTGATCATCTGGGATCTTTTTAAAAGAAAAACATCATTCCAGTATAAAAAAGAATATTTTAGCCTGTCATATTTAATCAAAACCTATTTAAGCAAGATGCAAAGCAGTACCAGATAAAAGCTAAATTCCTCTGTTAGATGCTAAACGAGTATAACCTCCCTGTCTAAAGAGAGTCAGAGTTAAGAAATTACTGGCTTAGGGTTATGCAGAAAATAATAGGGAGTAGTGACTTAATAATGACAGAGTTAAATATAATAAAAACCACAAAGATTAATATATGTTGACTATATGTTAGGACGTTTTAGAGGTTAAGATATACACAGAGCACAGTGTCAGGTTTTTCTCTTTGCCTCTCCCATCAGGAATTAGATCACATTCCACAAGGCTGAAGGTAATCACCTTGTTTTCATTTTCCATTATGAATTTTTCCATGCTGCTCTGTCAGGCTCTAACCGTGTTTTCTAAGCAGAGTCCCGCTGACCAGCGGTGAGTGCTCCGCTTGCTGGTGTTGTGTCCATCGCTGGGAGCATGTTCCTTCCTCACCTGACAGCACTGTTTATCCAACTGTTCCCAGAGTGGGAATCTACAGAAGGCGCTTGGAGAGACAGGGGAAGCTGTTCTCTGGAAATCAGGGCTCTTTGAGACGAACAGAGGGAGGTTTGAGATGATGCTTTGCTACATTCTGCTGAGTCAAGTCAGCATTAAGTCAATACATATTCTCTCTTGGGAGTCCTAACTACAGCTGAGGATCTTCGGAAGTTATAGAAGGAAAGAAGAAGGGCTAGAGTGCTCTCATAGCCTCTTCTTCTGAATATCCAAGGAAAATACAAGGAGGGCCCCATTACTCATGGAACCCAAGAACTGCAATTGCAGATTCTACCCAGCATCAATCCCACTGATTTAATCCACAGGGCTCTATTGAAGAAGGGTTTTTTTGGAGTGATCAATTGGTCAGTACTAAATATCTACAGAACTGTCTGTAGCGGGCCTTACTTTAAGAGTTGCCAGCATCACTGTTCTAGCTCTTCTACACACTGCTGCTGGTGCTTGGTCTCCATTTCTTCTTGCTTGAATCGAGGTACATGACGTCCAGATTTTTGGTGTTAGTGTATTCAGTCTTTTGTAACAATTTATATCATTGTAAGAGTGTTTCAATGCAATTTGCTGAGGGTAATTAGCCTGTAGTTGCCTTTCAAGGAAGTAAAAATTAAAAAGCAGTCGTGGTCCTTTTTTGGAGTGACACAGCTGAAAGAAATCCACTTCCCAAAACTGAACGGTAGGTGAATTTGTCATGAGCCAGCTGTGCACAGGGATGGGTGGAAGTGGGTGTTACTGGCATACAACTGCAAAAGAGAAGTGACAGGAGGAGAAGTAAAACCCCGCTTTGGGGTGAAAGTTCAGCTAAAGAACTTTGTTGTCAAAGCGATGCTTAAAGTGAGGCATGGAACGGCAAGCAACACGGCTGCTTTCTATAGCATTGAACTCCTCTGGTTAGCAGAGCCGTAAGCCGGAGGCTCGGGAGCTGCAGCCCGCAGCCTCGGGAGCGGCTCGGGCACACGGCACGGGAGCCTCTGCGTCCCCGGGAAAAGCACCATTAGCGCCCTGTTAGCAGAACGAGCAGCCAGGTCAGCTTGGAAGACATCCTGCAGCACGAGCTGGTAATTAAGGATCCTCAATTAGGCAGAGCCTTGAGGCAAGAGGGTGACCTATGTCTGGGAAGAACAGGTGGGGCTGTAAATCAGTGCAAGTCGCTTGAGAACTCTTGGGGTTTGTTCTGGTGCTTTGGTTTTCGAAGGGATTTTTTTGTTTGTTTGTTTTCTCATTTTAATTATATATGTGTGTATATATACACATATATATATACACACACACATATATATACATATAATATAATTATATTTATTACTTTCTATTCCTACGTGGTTTAGAACAAACTGCTCCAAAACAGTAAAGCGTTGATACAGAACAAGAGAATTGCCAAATATTTGAATTAATAATCATTCCCAGAATTCTGAGTACAAATTTTGGATACAGACTGCCATAAAGAAATAACGAAGCTACTGGTTAGTGGGACATCGGGGAGACACCGCAGATAATTATCTGAAAATGAGCAGTGTCTTGAATTTCTCAAAGTGAGAGTCCTATGGATTATGAGCTCCATTTTCTGGCCCACAGTGCCTTGCTTTCAGCCATTTTTTACTCTTCGATTTTGCCCATCCACTTTCAGATGAAACTAATCTCCCCTGGGCGGAGATTCCAGCATTACTGCCGAAATTGTCCCACTGCACATTCCATAATAAAAAATATGCTGCAACAGGTTATATTTAACAAGGAGAAGAGGAATAGAAAGTGGCACATCTGCACAATGAATATAATATAACATTGACTTGGAATTTCCTGACTTCAGCAGTGCTTCCAAAATAATAATGCATTCATAGAATTACACTTAGCTTTTTGCTTTTAAAAGGAAAATATTTGAAAGCAAAAGTATTTTCATCTTCCAAGTTCTTCTGGCTCTGTGTGTGAGATAGTGGAAATAACACAGGGCTGTGTAACCACAGCAAACAAGTGGGGTGGGAATTCTATTGCTGCTTGCCTGGCCCAAACCAGAACAATAATGAAGCCTGTCTTTTTAATTTTATAGGTAAAAGGTTTTTTTCCCCTAAACTCCATTCATTTCTATGGATGAAAATAAAATTACTCAGCTATAGACAGAACTGGTGGTGACCTACAATTACAGATGTCTGGCATTTCAATTATAAGAGGCAGGTTTTAATTGGTTATAATTTCAGCTGTTAGTTGAAATTTTACCTGATTAGACAGGGGTTTCATTTGCCGGCTAAATCCTGCAGTCCGACTTTTTCAAGTCAGAAGTTCAGCAAAATTTTTCATCAGTATCTATCAAGCATTTAAGCAAAAATATATTATTTTGACCATATAGAGGATCTCTGCATTTTAGGCTTGTTTAAAATTTGGCAAAGAACTCACCATCTTGTTGGGATGTCTTTTCTGCTTTCTGTGCAAAGTCTGAGAAGTTGTAGCTATTTGTATGAATTCAGCACATGGACATCCAAAAAAAGAAAAAGAAAAAAAAAAAGAAAAAGAAAAAAAAAAATTCATCTACTCAAGCATGTTCCAAAGCAAGGACAGAATTAGATCCCTGAGAAACACTTGATTGATCCACCAGTAAAAATGCTGAAAAGCAGCAGAAATATGTATATGTTTAACCTCCCAGTAATTTTAAATTTAGTGGGGCTTAGCTGGTGAAATCCATATTTAGTTTCCTTCCCTGTTTTACCAGTAAAATTCTCTGATATTTACAAAAGTTTGAAGTGTCGATTTTATTCTCTCTTTTATAAATGAGTTTTAGCATCGCTGTAAGACCAAAAACTTGACCACCTGCCTCACTGACTTCTTCCTAGGTGTTTTTCTGGAAGGGATTATCAGATGCTCTTTGGATACTGACGTTTTTAACCATAATAATAAAAAATGTTGAAGATATGTAAAGACTACATATATTTGGGATCTTGGTCAGTGAAGATTTTTTGACATGCAGCACTGTGTCTTAGCTCCATTCTCTGTTAAGTATCTTTTTAGCATCCAGCTCATTGCTGACAAATAGGGAGATTATTGATGTAACATAGACAGAGGCTCTGGTAGTTCCTTGATGCTCCACCAAAGTGAAAATCTCTTCTGCTCTTCATTGTCCTTGTATCCTTTCCCTAAACCCTCTTTTTTTTTTTTTTTTTTTTTTTTTTTTTTTTTTTTTTTTTTCCCTGTCATCAATAAGAGCTACGAAATAAGCAATAAATGGCCTTGTTAGTGTTCACAGAAGCAATACCAGTCTTTTGCTTCTGTGATTAGAGAGGTGTGTTTGTTTTCCTTCACGGGTTACTCAGTATGTCCATAATTTCAGATACTGAGTTTTGATACTTCACTGTTTTCCCATGGGAGTATTGGAGATGAGCTCACAAACCAGCAGGTCTTAAATAAGACATATTGCTCCTTGTTTTGAAACAGCTCTTAGAGCTGGGTGTGCTGGACACAGAATGCCAGGGGGACTGACGGACAGGCTAACGCTGCCTTTGCCAAGTCTCCATGAGAAACTGGTGGATATTGGGTCAGGCCCTGGAAGTTGTCTGTCTTCTTCCATTTAACTGCAGGCTTAGAGCAAGCCTGAGCAGCTTTTCCTGTGGTGAGCTTAAGCGTGGGATCACTGCAAACACATATGTTCTTGTGGCTTCATTGGATCCAGAAAATCTGGTGGGAGTATGTCTGCAACCTAGTCGTGATTGCTGCAAGCTGTGAGCGTGACCAGGGACACTGCAGAGCTTCAAAACCTTGGGAAGACTGTTAAGGTTAATGACATTGGATATGCAGCTGATTTACAGTGTGCTGAAAGCATCCTTCCTATATAAGATATGAAAGAAAAAGCAATGTTAACTGTGAGGTTTTTTGATGAGTAACTTTGACACATTGCTGCATCCTAAAATTATCTGGGAAGTTTTTTGTTTGGGTTTTGGTGGTTTTTTTTTTTCCAGACTTAAGTTGTAATACTGATTTTCTATAACTAAAATTTGCAACATGTAGGGTGTTTACAAGTTCTAGAATCTAAATCAAGGTTTTGTCTACCACTTATGTGATATCTACCTACTCCATGCCCTACTATTTAGCTTCTGGGGAAAAAAATGTGCTGGTGTTACCTCTTTTCCATCTGTTCCATAACCTCTGATACTGAACTCCTAAAAATCTCAAAGCAGATTAAATAGGTCACAGTCAAAACAGGTTGCTTTTCATTCATCCTTTAAATCAGATGTTTTAATTACAGCTTTCAGTTTGTTTGCTAATTAGAAAACAGATCCACAATGTGGTATCAATCTACTTCCATTTGAATCAATAAACAGAAAAGTCATGAGAAAGGGACCTCTTCCCTTCAGGGAGTCTTTTCTTGTTAATGTTGACTCAGGTTGTTAGTGCTTATTCTTGTCTCCTTTCCTCTTCTGCTTACTTCCCAGTCTTTTCTCTTTCAGTTCCTCCTTGTTTCCCAATGTGAGTGAGATCTGTTGCTTTTCACATTAGCATCTATGCATTCGTCCTTACCAGCTCTGTCATGAGTATGCTGTGTTTTTCAGTCTGCACTGTGAACATAAGGTCTTTAACCAGGTAAAAGAATGCTTTATAAACCAGTAAAAAGTTCAAATGTGAATTTCATTGTAAGTGAAACGAGAGAAATACTTTAGCTATAAATAATGAATATCTATTTTTAAATAACTTGGGAGACCTGTTTGGAATAATCATGAAGGTTTGCCTCCCATCTGAAAATCACAGTGCTGGCTGAGAAATGAGTACTTCATGTGCTTGCAACTTGATTAAACTGAGAAAAGTTACTAAATGGTCTGACTTTTTCTGTTTGCTCTGTGCTTTGGATGACAGTTGGATTTTATTACTTCTATTTTATGGTTATCTGCATCCAGTTCCTGCAAAGACTTAACATGTGCATATTACTTTATTTTGGCTAACTGTGTGTAGAGATTTTTTAGATTTGGGACCATGATTAGTTTCTTCCTTGCTGAACCGACCGCTTTAAATTTCAATAGGGAAGCAGAAAAGCCCCTTAACAAATTTTAAGGAAGCTTCTAAAACAATGACTTGAGGATGTACTATTTAAAGTGAATTGCATCAGGTATTGGGTTATTTTGAAATGAAAGATGTCTGAATAACAATGACCTGATTTTTGTGTATTCAGACTTGCTACCGCGCACCATGAAATTAGAAGCTATTTGTAAGGGAGTGAATAATCAGAAATTCAAATGTAGCCAGAATGCTGTGGTGTTCAAAGGATGCATATTCTGACTTGTCTAAGTGCTGGGTATATTGGGTCCCTGCAGACTGTAGACACACCTTGCTTGTATTCCATCTTCCTCCTGTGTGTCAACTCTGAAGGGCTTTTCCCACGATCTGTAAATAAAGAAAGGCCAGTTAAAACAAATATCATAAAAGGACAAGGTAATTTTTTTCAAATTTTAGAGACATTATCTATCTTCAAATCCTCTCACTAGACCTACATTAAAATAATGATCACAACTCAAATATAGAACACTCGAACTGCCCTTTTCCAGGCCAGATGTGCAGTGTTATATAATGCCATTTTAGGGTGATTGCTGGAGCTTGGAGTAAAAGGAAAATGAACATAACTGTAGGTATTGCTCCAAAGAGCGAACGTCATAAGAAATGTTATAAAACTCAAGGCCTTGAGCAAAACATTTTAGCAAATATAAGTTCTACACGGAGCCTTGCCTACATACAAGCTGCATTCTTCAGCAAGGTGCAATCCAGCCACAGGCCCCAGAGCTTGCAAAAAGACACGAATGCACATCCCTGCCTCCGCTTTACCTGGACACTCTGTAACTCCTAAGAACTCCTTCAGGCACGGCTCACTTCTAAGGCAAATGCACTACCATAGAAACTTCCTCCAGCTGCTTTTCAAAACCATGTTAAATCAAAGCCATCCAAGCAAGCAGTTGTTGATACGCGCGTGCAACAGGCTTTCCAGAAATTCTTTGTAAATAAATTCAATGTTTTCCACTGCTTGCAGGGAGAAAATCTGCTGAGTTCAGAGCACTGCGATCAATCCCTATTGCAAAGTCACAAATAGAGAAACAAAGGACAATCACTGTCCATTTTTTGCACTGAGGAGGCATTAATCAGGCTCCATTTTCTTCGCTGATTCAAAGTGCACTCTCAGGACGAAGCACCAGCGTCCTGCCCCCACGGCTGCCGTAGCTGTCCCCTCTGTCACTGCAGCCAGGGATGGGACAGAACACGCACCACTGGAAGCGTTTCTCAGTTGTGATCTCAAGCAGAGGACAAATGAGTACACAGAGCATTTGAGAGGAAACTATACCAGAGGAAAGCCTTGGAGCACCTACAGCAGGAGTCTGAACACACAGAGGGAGCACGCCACAAGAGCCACCGCACTCAGGCAGCTTTCCTTCTCTTAGAAACATCTTTTCACTGCGAAGAAAATTTTCTTCCTTTTCAGGCTTTCTGCAGCAAGGGCAAAAATAGGAACCCAATTAGGCCTGGCTTCTCTGCAGGGAGGAGAGAGCGGGCGAGGACAGAGAGGGCTGTGCCGTGGTTATGCCTAGGGCACAACCTGCACAGGAACTCCCTGTCCCTCAAGAGAAATGTGACCTTTAGCGGCTTGCTTGAGCTCAGAGGGGACGGCAGAGCAGCTATCCTTGGCAAGAGCAGCAGGGGAGGCTGTAGCTGAGCTCTGCTCCCTGAGGGGCTGAGCCTTGGGGTGTCTATATTTTAGGCCACCTTTACTTCCACCTTGTAGACTCAGGATGAAAGACAGGATAAATAGTCTTTTCCCAACCTATTGAAGAGAAACCTGCTTCCCTCTGGGAGAGGGACTCAGCAGTAAAAGGGCAGCACTTGCAGGTTATTGAAGTGACCCCATGGCTTCAGGCTCTGTAAAGCTGAGCAAGGGGCAGGAATAGGCAGGGACAGGTAGGTAGCTCGAGCACAGCAGCTACCAGTAATCTGCCAGCTCCTCTTACTTACACCCCATCTCTGTGCTCACTGGGCCAGTCAGACCTCTGACTTGGCTTTGGGAAGGCAGGTGTGCCTGCACAGCCCTTGAGTGCTGTTCACAGAAGTCAGTGCGGGTTTTCAAACTACTTAGTTCTGCAAATTGTGTTTCATTGCTGTGGTATTTCTGTGGTATGGTAGATCTGTGGCTGGGTGGTTTTGGTTTTGTTGGTTTTTTGTTTGTTTGTTTGTTTTCTTAGCATCAACACCATGAATAGGAGCGATTTAATTATATTAATTATACAATTATATCTCCTCTCTGGCTTTAATTTGCCATGGGTTTTTTAGTCTCATAAAGTAGTTTATTCATAAAATAAACTGCTTAACTTCATAGCTCACTTTGTACCTATCCCAATTTGACTTTGTCTTTCTGTGCCTTGGACAATGGGCTGAATTCTTCCTATGGGCTGCCAGTGCTTTTCTGTATCTTATGATTATGTTTTGTATCCTATAATCACTTTTGTAATTTATCAGGACAATCCTGTCTCGGCTGCACTAATCCTGTGATCTGCCAGCAAGTTCACGCTTATCTTGCTCCTCTGTTGTTTCCATTTTCTTCTTCTTGTTAGTTGAAATTCTTGATCTCATGTTCTCTACTTTTAAGTTTCTGCTCATGTCTAGTACCTCAGTCCTCCTTCCTGACTTTTTCTGGGGAAAAAAGTCTGTGTTAATGGTTCTGCCTTATCTATTGCTTTTCTTCAAGACACTTGTATTTTATGCAAAATAATAATGCAAAACTCTAAGCTGAAGAATCAAAAGGCCTTGAGCTTTTAAAAATTGCATTAATACAGAAAGTCATAGGCAGCGTGTGCCTGCTGACCGCACCAGGGCAGGCAGTTTGTGTAAAGCAAGTGTTGTAGTGGCTGGCAACACACACAGTGTCTGCAGCTCACAGGGAATCACTGTAGGGAGTTTATACAATTGATTAAATGATATTGTGCACAGTCATCAAAAATGGAGCCTCACAATAATTGTAATGATGTGCTTTGTTCTAATCTTTGCTTGCATAATATCAGAGGAACATCTAAGTCTAGCTAAAATAAATGTAAATGGGTAAAACTGAGCCTGACAAAGTTATCACTCTGCAGTTGCTGAAGGTGAGAGAGAAATAAATTCATAGTCCTGTTACCAGTAAAATTTTAAAAACTCACAGGTGGAGAATTTGCTGCTTTTGGGGCTGGTATAGCAGGTCTCTGAGTGGCCATGCAGTAGAAACAACCGTGATCAGTGTGTTCCACAGAGGTGGGTTTGAAGAAGCATTAGAGATTTTATAGCAGCTGAAATATAAATAAAAGAGAAAGGCAAATGTCTGAGGATGAGTCAGCCAAGAGGTGAATGCATTTACTCGTAAGTGGGCTGTTTTGTAGATCACATTGAGACTCCTTAGCCAAGATAAGGCTGCAGACTCTGGGCTTGAACTTTTTTGAAATCTTTGATTAATTGCTAGTGGATGATCCATCTAAAATGTTCCTGTTTCTTCCTCTCTTTTATTCAGCTCCTATTTCTTTAACTTTCTGTTCTCTTGCCTTTTCCTTTTTCTCTGTAATTTTTTTTTCTAATTAAATATAAATAAAAAGGACTGCATGTTCTGTGCTGTCACTTATGATACATAAGTTCTCAGTAGAAATCCCACATTCAGTAGTAATTTTAACTGACAGATTGCAATTAAATAAAGATAGAAACTTTATAGGTTTCAACTGTGTATCTGCATTTCCTGTCTTCCGCGTGGTTTTGTTTTCCAAGTTAACTGAATTTTCAGCACATGTACATGTATAAATATTTCTGCTTTTCTATCTGATCAGATTAGTATTATTTAGGTCACCTCTAGTCAAGCAAGCCATGCCGGTATGGCAATGTCAGCTAGAGGAGGGACGGGTTTGGGGGTTGGTTGGTTGGTTTGTTTCTTGTCTAACTGGGGAAAATCTGAGTTCAGCGTGCAGTGAAACTGGAAGAATCCTCGAAAGGACGCAACAAAAATTCATGCTTTTTTTTTTCCCTCCCTTTTTTCCCCGAGAAGCTCGTTTTCCTTTGGGTGAAGCTCCACAGGTGAGATGGGTCTTTTCCTCCCTTTCCTCCCTCCTTCCGCCCTTTGGCAGAGGGCCGTGCGGCGCTGCGGGCGGAGGGGCGCTGCCAGCACGGCTCGGTGCGGAGCGATCCGCGGCGCCTCCCCGGCCCGGGCTGCGCGGGGAGCGGCCGGGAGCCTCGGCCCGGGGCTGCCCGGGGAACGGCCGGGAGCCTCGGCCCGGGCTGCGCGGGGAGCGGCCGGGAGCCTCGGCCCGGGGAGCGGCCGGGAGCCTCGGCCCGGGGAGCGGCCGGGAGCCTCGGCCCGGGGCTGCCCGGGGAGCGGCCGGGAGCCTCGGCCCGGGGAGCGGCCGGGAGCCTCGGCCACGGCCGGCAGCCGCCCCTCGCCCCGGCTGCAGCCGCCCCTCGCCCGGGCTGCAGCCGCCCCTCGCCCCGGGCTGCAGCCGGCCTTTGGCGGCCGCCGAGCCGATGTCCTGCCGATCCCAGGCAGACAGCGCGGCCGCGGGAACGGCTGCAGAGCGGGAAGCGAAGCCAGAAGGAGCTGAAAGCTGACGTCGAGCAGCGGCAGCGGCAGCGGCAGCGGGCGGGACAGGGGATGCCGGCTGCAGCTCCGCTCCCTCGGCCGCGCAGCGCGTTCCCGGCGGGAGCGCGGATGCGCCGCGGCGGCAGCGATCGCCCTCCTGCAGGAGCGCCTCTGCGCTGAACGGAGCGCGTTCGAGCGAAAAACCTCACGTCATTTCAAAAAGACTAACTACAAGTTAACTAGAGTTATTAACTGTTACGTTAACTGTAGTTTTCACAACATAAAATCCAATTATTTCCTTTTTTTGACCTTGCTGGCTTTTTGAGGAGAGGCCTCTTCTTTTGTGGTTATTTCACATTTCTTATGGAGATGATCTGCAACCCCAGGAGACCTGAAACAGTCCCCCAGTTCTGCAGGGAGCAAGGTGACCCCAGCTACTGGTATATTTACCATATAAGAGGATGCTGTGAAACAAGAAAATTTTATTCCCTCTTGGGTCCTATTCACATCTAGCTTGGTAACCCCACTTCTTGTTAGCAGAAATAGTAAAGACTGAGAAAACTCAGTTTATGCTATCCTGCTCCAGACCTTTGGAGCAGCCTATATCACTGCGGCCTTTCCACTTTGTGCTCAGCCCCTTTCAGTGTCGGTCCTTCTCACTGGGAATTTGTTATGAAGAAAAACCTTAAATGCAAACTACTTCCCAGGCCAGTAAGAAATATTTAAACACTTCAGGCATTCAGTCTGTGATTCAGAGATTTATTTATAAAACTGTTGATTTTGGGACACTAAACCATTGCATTTAAACTGCAGAAGTGAGTCATATTTGTGGGAGGTAATTACTACCAGAAAGCACAACCAGCTTTTGTAGGTTTCTCTGTAAAATGTCCACTTATGATCCGCAACTACTAAAAATAACCAGCTTTGTTGAATTTCAGCGCAAGTTATCTTTACAGAATTATGTGGCTTTATACATGTATTCTGTTTTCCTGACATATGAAGAAATAAATGACTCACATGCCTGAGAATTTATTTGGGTATTTTATATGGACTGTCCTGGCCAGGTAACTTACTCTACTTATATGATTTTCATGAAATGCAAAGACTTTGTGGTAACTTCTAGAGAGAAGGCATTTAGCATGGTAACAGATTGTAGCAAGCACTTATAAGCAGTGTTTGTTCATCAGAAATGTCTCTGATTTCTTGTTTCATCCAAACCCACAATAATCTGCTCAGTCTGTTCTCTTCTCTGTGGTTAATAGATTTTGGGAGCTGAGGGAGTTCCAGATGTCCAACACCTGCAGAAGCTACTTGCAGAGCTGAAGGGAACTTTCCTCATTATCCCTCAGTCATGACTGAGGAATTCAAGTTTATTTAACTTGTGGTCACTTAGCAGCACACCCTACTAGCAGATGAGTCAGAAGGTATGCCACCTATCCCAAGAGAATACCCTGCAACTGGGTTCAGAAAAATAATGTCATCCATCCTGGCATGCTAGGCTTTGAACAGTTTTTCTCATGTCAGTCAGGGAGCACTTAAGGTGCACCATGAACCCAAGCAGCCTTTCATTGGTAGCAGACCAAAAATGGAGCTGCTACCCAGCATTTAAACCACAGTGCTCTCACTACCTCCTTCCCCTTCAGAATGGACAATTTTAGAGGAGTCCTTCCTTTAAAAACTGCTATTACCTGTTTGTGCAATTTGCCAGGAATCAGGTAGTGTCTGCTACATTTCTCAGGAATCTTGTGTCAAGATCATGGTCAGAAAGCCTTTCCTGTGTCCTTCCTGCTCTTCCAAAGAGAATCCAGCTCCCACCAACTCCATAGCCTTGGTGAGGTAATGGGGTCAGAGATGGGATGCATGGACCTGCACTTGCCTTTCCGTGGCTTTCTGAGGAAGAAATCTAAATATTATCATGCTAAGCTATATCCCTTTGAGCAGCTCCACCTTATTCTACCTTTTTTTTTTTTTTTTTTTTTTTTTTTTAACAAATAAGCACTTAGTTTATTTTTTCTGGCTTTAAATATATAATTTTTTCCCCCTTAGGATCAAGTTTTAATTACCAGCTGGCTCTGAACAAATGTGCTGTACTTGACCATGGCAGCAGGGCTGGCTACCAGAGGGTTTGTCCACATGAAGTGAGATCCCCACGCTGCTGGGATGCCACTGTCATTTATCCATTCAGGAGGAGGGCTGAGGGGCTGTCACCCCACTCTTGGAGACACCACACATTGAGGGACATCAGCTGGTGGTCAGGAAAGGTCAGGACTGCCTCTCATAACTATGACTACCTCAGCTGGTAAGAGCAGGGTGCTGATAATGCCAAGGTCATGGGTTTGTTCCCTGAACAGGCCACTCACTTAAGAGTTGGACCTAATGATCCTTGTGGGTACATTCCATCTCAGGATATTCAGTGATCCTGTGAAACCTGCTCCTCCCTGTGCTCACAGGGAGATTTCAGAGCTACCTCTCTTCACTCTTGACTATCAGCATTGAAGTGCTCTTGGGTACATTTTACACTTTTACCTTTACAGGCAGTGGTAAAGGGCTTTTCTGACTCCCTAACTCACCTGACCCTACAACACGGCCTCTTTGTTTTATTCCTCCCTCTGGCTGCAAGCTACTGCTCTGGGTTAGGGTGAGCTTTGCTTCTGTGGTGCTTCATCTGAGCCTCTCTACACCCTGACCCCACCATTTTTAAACATAATTACTTGGTACAGTCTCCTGTGTATTACTGGAAGTAGCGACTCCTTTATGCTGTGTCTCCTTTTCTGACAGGAAACCCCTTGGCAGAGCACTGAGGTGACACAGTCCAGATCTTGCACCAGGAGAGATTTACTTTCTGCTTTCTTGCTTCTGTGCCCTTCTGCCTTTGGTAAGGACTGTCTACCTGTCCTGCTGAGAGACTTGGGCCTGATATGGAGAAGGGTTAAGAAAGGCTGCCTGCCTGCAGGCAGACAGACAGACAGACAGAATGATAACTGCACTTAGGTACAGAATTTGGGCTCTGCTGTCTCCGGTTTATGTGTTTGTGAGGGGAGTCAGCAGCATTTTTAAGCCAGTTGCTACCAGTGATTCACTTTCAGGAGACCTAGAAGTGTTGTGAGGATTGCACAGATAAAGACTGGTCATAGATTACTCATAAAAAGCAAGATATTTTAGAAGAATAAATTAAATGCTAGCTGACAATCTGCTTGCCAAGTTTTAGTTCAGTAGAGTTGAAATGGCCAAGTTTTTAATGCCAGCAATTGAGGTTTGCAAAGGAAATACCAAACCGACCTGGTGGAAAAAGAAGTGGACATTAAATTACAGAGCAGACTGTCTTTGTTTTGTAGGTGGAGAAATAAACAAATCGCAAAAAAAGAAAATCAATCTGAGTTTTTCAGTTTGATTCCTGTGTAGAAGTAGAAAAATGTAGGATGTATAACTTATCTCAGAGCTCGAGGGGATGCTCAGCAAATCGTGCAGAACTGTTGGTGAGGGGACAGGGAAGAGGAGCAACATGCAAAAAGGCTCAGAAACTGGTGCTTGGTCTCATCATTTAAAGACTTAAAAAGAGCCCAGACCACAAATTCTTGACTGTTCTTATTTCAGCTAGTGCCAAACAGGCACATTCTTTCATGTATACAATAGTTTTTCTTGGCTACAATGTCAACAATATATACTTGTCGTTGGACATTTATGTAATTTTTCCTGTATAATGTGTAAGAGCATGTTCCTGAATTCCTGCAGCAGCAGCAGGCCAGCTAAATTCACCGTGAGCCCTATCTTCATCCAAGAGGCATTCCTCTGAAGCTGGAGAAAGTATTCACTGTGTGGGGACTGCCAAAGCACACTGGAGCAAGGAGAGCAAAATCTTCTCCTGAAATATTATTTCAGTCATTTCAGTTTTACAAAATACAGGAGAAAATGTTGTATATTGCATGGTTAGACTTATTTTTCTGCTCCAGGAAGCTGAATATATTTCATCGAGAAATGGCAGAGGTGCCTGAAAAATCACTTCTCAGAATTAGAAGGTTTATTCTGCAGTGAAGCATGCCAAACCACACCCAGTAATGGACATCAGAGAGGTCACAGCACAGAATGCCAAGGCACAGGCACTGGTTCTTACACGAGACCAGCCTAGAGACAACCTGATCAAGCAAATTCTGCACCATGCACATCCCCAACAGATGTGCTGCATTTGTGGGTCATGGCAGAGACTGGCAGCCAGTGACCAAAATTTCCAGACTGCTCTCTTCAGATTACCTGTGAATGACTGTCCTCCTGTTTTTAACTTGCTAGCTCAATGCAAGTCTTTCCCACTCAGCTAAGCAGATATTGTGCTACAGCAGAGCATTTCTGGGGGTTCTGCTGGAAATTATTCATATCTGGAAAAAGGCAGCACTGGGTACTATTTTGGTACTCAATCATGTGCAATAGTCACCCGTACCTGCCTTTTGTGATGGTTGCAGCCATTTGCAATAGGTTGCTGCAGTTTTGCTTGCTTTTTGTTATGCTTTTGTGTTATTTCTAAATTTTCCATTTATGAAAAATAGTTTTTAACATATTTAAAATAAATACATGTTTTATCACATGCACAGATGTAAATCTTGTGGTGAAGAAGAATATAAAGAGTATCATTACTCTTGCTTAAGCGATACACAACCTTTGTAATTTTAACCAACCAAATAAAATCAGAGAAAAGTTTTACTGGTTAAATGATCTGTAGCAGCAGGAATATGTTATTTAGTTTTTCTTATATGCTCCTTGCTAGAGGTAAATGAGATATCATTGCAATACTGTTCACTCTGTTACAGCTCTGGCTGTGTCAGCATTTACATTGCAAACCTCTTCTTCCAGGGGTTTATAACTCAGCCATAAAATGCACTCCAGTCTGAAACTTGGCATACAATGTCTCAGTCTGGCAGTGAATTTATTTTACAAAGAGTCAGAACAATCCAATATCTGTTTGGCTGTATCCAAGTTATAATTGTTTAGATTTTTAGCAACAGAGTGGGCTGCACTGTGGATCTGGAGAAGTGGCTGCACTGTGGAGCCACCTGCCTGACGCATCCATTCAGCCTCACCCTTTTAAGTTCACCATAAAATCCTATGTCAAACTATGTCAAAGCCTGAAATGTTTTGTGAAATTTTAATGCTGCAGTGAATTTAATTCCAAAGGTGGAGTTTCAGAAGTGTTGTGCACTGCGCTCCTCCGGGTAGTGCTGCCACTGCTCCTGCTGCCAGCAGAGCTCAGCCGAGCCCCCAGACAGCTCTTCATGGGACATAACCAAGCCCCAGACCTGACTCTTCTCTCCCCTTCACCTCTTGCACAGAGCAGGAGCCCAGGCATCTCATCCCACACCACTCATTGCAGTCCAGGGCTGCACAGGGAGCCAGGCTGCCTTCCACTGGGCCAGCCTTTGATCTCCTAGAAATCACATAGGAAACAGCCCCATAAACAGTGGAGCTGTTAAAGTCAAGATCTCATGTTCAGTTGCTGAGTTTGCCATGCCCTCCCCGTGGCTTTGCTGGGAATGGCTGATGTTACAGCCCCCAAGGCCAGGTTGGTGGGCAGTGGGGAGGCAGTGCCTTCGACACACAGCCACAAACCTCCTCCTCCTCCTCAGCAGCAGTTACCTCCACAAAGTCCTCACCCAAAGTTTCCAAGAGAATTCCTGGCATTATGACAAGGCTTTTTTTCTGCTGTTAGCGCTGGAACATAACTTGGGTGTTTACATCCTTGGATTTGCCATAAAATTACCACTTCCAAAGACATTCGTGCGTTAAAAAGTGAATGCTACTAGAAGCAGGCAAAGGACCTTTTTATGGAGCACATCTACTCTCTGCTCTTGCTCCGTGCCACATCTCAGGTTTTCTCCCTCAGCTTCAAGAACGTGTTTTGGCTCTCTTTCTAGCCAAACCGAGGAGCTGAGTGAGCACTAGTCTACTCTGCCAGGTTTGATATATGCTCACCAACCTGCAATTATAAAAACCATCTGAAACATAGAGGGTATGCCAATACATTGATTTGGAGTGATCCTGTTATTAACCATTTAAAGAACATACTTTATTTATATAGAAATAGAAAGGCTGATGAGATTTTATCCAGAATCCATCTTTAAGACAAATATATGAGATGTAGTTTCCAAATATTAATTCACTTTCATCTCATGATATTTCCTTTTGGAAAGCATCAACCCTCCAGGTTCTCTGTGTTTCTGCACTGCAGATGTTGGAAGATTGTGATATTGATTGCATCTGTTTAAAAATGAGCTGTTTGCAACACTATCTTTAATCTAAGCAATATAAGACTGTGCTCGGGGGAAAATCATAAATGTGGCTTTGAGCATATGCACACAAAAGTATAAGTTTAATAATGTCATAATCTTAAAATATAACTCAAATAGACACCTAGTATTCTGTAAAAATGAATTTAAAGAAAAACAGACATGATGTTCCAACTTGCTTAAGCCAAAGTTTGCATTGGATGTACATTCGGGGCATATTTTGCCTGAATTGTTCAACTATTTATGTCATTTGGAAGGAGATTATTTCCAGTCTCCAGCAATGAAACTGATCATCCAAACTCACTGGCAATTTCTATCACAGAAATAAAACCTCAGCAATTAGGTGATTAAGTCACTGAAACAACCAATTCAATCAAATATGTGGGCTCCAGCATAAAATACATGTTAAATGGTGGTCAAGCTGTTTTGCTGTCTCTGGGGAATATTAAGAAATGGGAAGGAACTAAATCTTAATATTAAAATATGCAAGCTGCCATAACAATGATTATGAATGAAAAATAAGCGAAATTAAAATATGATTCAAATTTTAAAAATTGAGCCAAAATTGTACATTGTACATTTATGGAACTCAACAGAGTTACAGTAACAGTTACAGAGTTTCGAAGAGTTTATTCCATTAGGGTTTTTTTCTGGCCAGGGAATGCATATACATTTTATGAGCACAGTAGAAACACACATTAAGCAAGTGTGCTCATGGTTACACTGGAAAAACAGGGCATTTTTTTTCTGTACAAGAACCTTTTTTTGAAAAAGCGCAAATAGCTAAAGTTCCTATTGTCACCAATCTCCAATCGTGAAGGAAAAAGATAGCAAAAGCATCCACCATGCAGATAGTGTATGAAATGCAACATTAGCAGAAATGTTGAACCTGTAAATATGAAAATATTTTCATGACAGCAAAAAATAAATCATTCAGAATTCTTATGAAATATTTGCTCTGATAAATTGTTTCACTGAGTCTGAAGTTGGAAGAGGTAACTCCTTTGTTGTGATGTTATGGAGATAAGATGTTTTTCTCAGTGCTTAAACTCTTGAAAATATAGATCTCAAGTGACAAATTGTATGAAAAAAAAGGCAGAGATTTTTCTATGAATGTATGAGATCACAAAACAGATTGACATTTTGAAGAAAATGAACTGAACAGTGTTTATTTTTTTGGCCAAGGCTTTTCCCCTGCTGGATTTAAGGTCCACATACAACTGACCTGAAATGAGCATACTGAAGGACAGATTTTTTTGCCCATCCACCAAGAAACTGCAGAGGAAACAGCTTTTTCCTCCCTGTCCCATAATCAGGACATCAGCCCTGGCCCAAAGAACTAGTGTAATCAGGATAGAGCCCTGTGGCTTTTGTGACATCCTTGGTTTTGTCCAGACACCCAAAGCAAAGCCATCTGGGCTGTGCTGGTCCAATTTGTGTATGACATGAAAGTAGCACAGCCATCAGCTAAGAACAGATTTTGATCACTACTAGCCTTTAACATGTGAAAGGTTTTCTCTTTACTTAAAAGTTCTCTGAGTCATTCCATTCTTCTGCTTTGTCTTTGGCCCTAGTTAGCAGTGGTGTATGTGAATTAGATTAATTTACTTTGCAGACCTTGGCCCTCTCTGTAAAATCTGCAGGCTCGGACTAGCATGAAATCACATTGGCTGTCCTTTAATTGGTGCTGCTACCAGGACTGAGAGTTATCACAATTCGGTTGCACTCTTTCATCCATTGCCTGTTTATGATCTCTCATTTGCTTTCTGGTCCCTGATTCTTGAGAGGTTTATTTGTCACAGAACTGCTGCTATCTGATCCGTGCTCCGACCCGACAGAAAGACAGCACTGTTTTAAAGTTATTTTATGCAACTAAAGAAACACGGATCAAAGAAGGGAAAAGATCTTCTAATTATTATTCCCAAGGTTGACAAAGACCTTTTAAGTCTAAGTGGTCAGGTTTTTATTTTAAAGGTAATCTCAGATCAATATTGCCCTATGGGAATTTTTGAGGGAACGAACTTAAACATTTTGTGCTGTGATCCATGCAAATCATTGGCATGTTATTTGAAAAAGTTTGTGTCATCAGCTAGGTGAAAGTCACTAGTATCTCCCAAAAGGATACCATCATCACTGTTCATTCATCTTCAGACTGGTGAATTAAGCTGAGTTTGAATGCAAATCCCACATGAAGGCCAGTGTCCAGGTCCCCAGGAATCATGTCTGTTGGTGTGAACTTCCTCTACCTCCTTCCTCTCAACTCCAATCTATGAATGGCTATAGTCCATATACTCACATCTCCAAAATGAAGATGTTGACATGGTTGCACAATGCCTGGCCACCTGCCCATAACTTTCTTAAGAATACAGAAACTGGGAAATTGGATCAGACCCAGGCACTTCAGCCCCCAGTCTTGTCCCTAGTGTATTTTAGGCCATGCTACAGCTCCATGGAGAAAGGGGAAACTACAGAATGAGATTCCGAGTGCCCTCGCATTTTATAACAGTGTTTTAAGGAATTTTGCAATAAGTGCTTTTTCACTTTGAAGCACGGGCTCATCACGCATAGATACACATATCAGTTCTGATAGTGTTCAATTTCAAATAAAAAATCAATTTATTTTTTCACTTAGCTATTATGTCAGCCCTGTCCTGTGACAACAGAGAGTAATTAAGAACTGTAAGAAAAAGGGCTGATGTTAGATTGTTTCAAACTTACTGTTGGAGAAGCACTTTGGCAGTCTCTAATTCTGTTGTGTTAAATACCATCTAATTTTCTCTTTTTTCCCCCCACAAACCCTTCATAATTTCAGAGATTTGCATTACAGCCATATAAAAGAGGAATAATTTCACTTCTGGAATCGAAAGTCTTAGCCACAGCAGGTTCCCCCCACAAATGCTTTTCCAGACCTCTGATCCACATCATACATCCTCTATTCTCTGCAGTTGTGCAGTGTTCTCTCTGAAATGAGTTAACCGGGCCCCGTGCAGACCCCAAGAGGCAGGAGCTCCGAGGGCTGAGGCAGTGGCACACTGATTTCTGGTCCTCTTGCTGTTTCTCTCCTAGGAGCTCTTGCAGGCTGCTTGTCCCTTTGGCTGCTGCAGAGCACGGCACTGGTGTGCTCAGACCTGGCTGTCTCAGAAACACCGAGGGATCGGAGAGACATGGGCTTTGGGTTTTGAGACAGAGAAGAATTTTGTGCTTATAGAGCTGCCCTTAAACTTCCTGTGATTGCTGATTTCAAAAAGTGTGAGGCCACCATATGGGTGCAGAAAGAGCTCTCCATTTGCCTGTTGAGATCAGAGCAGGTTTGCTAATAGAGTCATTAGGTGTAACGCAGCTGTTCACAATGAATCCCTGTGCACAGCTGGGTACCTCTGACCTCATGGCCAGGACAAGAAGGTGCATGGGAGAGAAGAGTGCCAAAGATCTGAAGGAACAGTCCATTTAATTTTTTATTTCAGTTTTGACCATAAAGCAAGGGTGTTCTTACTTGCTTTAACAAGTAAATATGTTTACTGGGAGAAATGGCTTCAGATTGCAATAATATTTTTCTTTTCTAAGAAAACATTTTATTAGTTTTAATTGTTCAGAGAGCTTTGGAAAGGTGATGGAGCCCATATCCTTGACCACAACAGCCTATTGTTAAACAAATTTAACCCTTCACCCCTGTAAAAAAAAAAAAAAAAAAAGCAATGTAAATATTTCTCAGTCTCCTTTTCTGTATTCCCAGTGTTGCTGTTTCTGTGTCACACAGGCCCTCCACATAAAGTGCATATGCTGAGAGGAACCCTTTGGCTCTGCCGTTTTTGTTATTTCAATGTTCAGGAATGAAATACACTGTTTATGTGACTCCAGGTTTTGCACTTGTTCACAGGCTGTGTGTACTGTTCATAAGCTGGGTTTATAAAGTGGAATGACCTCAGCCACCTAGTTTTCAAGCCCCAAGTCCAGATGTTGACACAAATCCTTCAGTCTTGAGCACATTTTTTTTCCTTTATGTTATTGATAGTTTTTATTTTAAATTTGTATTTTTTTCCTGCTAATTAGAAAAAATGCATAATAAAAACTAAAGAAACTTGATATTCAGCCTTCTTGTCCACTGAGACTTTAGAACTGCCTTAGAGGTCACAATTTCTTTCTTCCTTGTTTATTTACTTCTTCAAAATATGCTTCTAAGAAGTTGTGGTTTCCCCTGATTACAGAAGACAGACAGAACTCTGTTCAAGACAACAGCCAGGTTCTGCCCTAATACAAGACATGCAATACATCTGGAGTGGGATCTGCAAGCACCTGTGTTGCCTAGATGAAGTAAACAGATGAACCTAATGGAAGCAGCTTTTAGTCTATGAAATATTTACGAAGTCCAAATTTCTTGATGTCCCAGCATCCCCTTCCTACCACCCCTTCCACCCTCTAATATCCCTCACCCTCTGCCCAAGGAAATGTTGTTATCCTTGTTTTATATCAGAAATCAGAAATGTCTGACTTTCTCATCTGCCATGTTATCTGAACATCCAAATCTTTCTCACCTTCTATCATATAGGAATAAAACATTCTTCCCCTCCTTCTTATTGCTTGCTTTCATCCAAATAAAGATTATTTTCTTATTAATTTTTTTTTTTTTAATTTCCCCCTGAGTAAAAAGTTGAAATTCTGGAATTTGTGGTTCCCTGTTGGAGAAACAGACCCAGACTACCTTGGAAGAATGTTTTAATAAAATGAATGATTTCAAGGTAGGAGGTCATGCTGGTAGGAGGTCTTGAGCTAGACATTGGATATATGAACTTGCTTGGAAGCTGGGGGAGGAAAGCAGCCTGCAAGGCAGAATATTTTGGAGAAGGCAGTAAAAGGTCAGTCTGAGCACATGGCTCAGTGTTTGCCACAGGTGCAACAACTTTGTATATCACTGCCTTTTATTTTCCCAGCTTTGGCCCCAGCACTTGAGACATGCTCTTTGTAGGTTGTAGGATTAACAAATACACTCCAAGAGTAGATAAAGAAGGTAGAGAGTCAGGAGAGATACTCTGAGTAGGGGGAAAGTGGAGGCAAAACATGAATGCTTGAACAGAGCCGTGGCCATAGCCATGAAAAGACAAAAATGAAGGTAAAGCTTTTTAAATTTACTTTCTTGCTCTTGCTCTCAACAGACGCAGGAAATAACAAGGACTGAGTGAGACTTCAGCAAGGAATAATATCCGAACTACAGAACAAGTGGATAACAGTGTCAGACACATGGCCTGTTCCAGGCAGATGAAACTGCCCAAGAGGAAAATTGAGATTTATACTGCACAGATGAGAAATCTGGCACCACCCATGAATTTGGAGACATTAAAAATTCCCAGGTTAGTGACAGGATCATTTGTGAGATGTGTACTTTCAGCTTGCTGGAACGATCAATGAAAGAAACGGTCCTAAACCACAGTTAAATGCCTCAAAATAGCGAGGACCACAAAACTGTCCTGAGGAAAAAAACGGACACAAGGGCAGAACAGATATGGGACACCAGAGAAAGTTCTCTTCTGAACTGTCAGGGAAAAAAAACCAACCCAATTCAGGTTGTGGGTGCAACCAGGTGAATGGAGCACTGCAGAACAGCTGGATCAGGTGGAGAAAAACCACCAAGAGCTGGGTCACAAACCCATTCTGTGACCAGTAAGGTGATCAAGGTGGTCCTTGAGACAGCTAAAAACAGAGCTGTTGTCACCAGGATCAGCCACAGCTTCTGCTGGAGAAGAGAGGATGAGTGGAACTCTGGGCAGTATGTAAACAATCCCGGGAAGAAGACCCTGAGAATCACAGCCTCTGGGAGGCCAAGATGTGGCTGAAAGTCAAAATGGTCTCCCTGCCCTGCTCCATAGAGTGCACCCATGAGTGCTAAGCTGCAGATCATCTGTTTTTGCAAGACAGTGATAAAGGACAGGCAGGTGTGCAGAAACAGGCATCATTCATCCTCCAGTGCCATCATAGAGTCTGGGTCTGCCTGTGGCAGAGAGAAAACTCTCAGGTAACCACAGCACCTACTACTGAAGGCAGGTAAACTCAATATTGAAAAGAATGACTAAATAATATCATTATCCCAAGAGTGTAGGAAGAGTGTGCACCTCTTGTGCAGTACTGGGCTCACTGAGGTGGACGAGCCATTCATCTCCCTACCAGTGCCGACACAGCTCCCGGCAAGTAAAGCTTGGCAGAAACGCCCCATGGCCAGCCAGAGGGGTGCTGCAGCACCAGTACCTCGGGGGTATTGCAGACAGAGCTGTGTGACACAGGAAGTCTGTAGGAACGTGTGTCTGCATCCTGCAACCTCAGCACAATGGTCAGGAGGAGAACATTAGGGCAAAATTAGCCTGATACTAATCCTCTGCGTCTGATGTCTGCTGGTTTCTGAAAGACACTGATCGACAAGCCCCAAACAAAAGAAGAAATCTGACCCTTTGCACAGACAGGCAGCTGTCTTCCCTCTGGAAAGCCCAGGGACAGGAGTGGGGAGACCTTGGGTGCCTCAGTCTCTGTGGGACAACCAGAGCTCCAGCCTGCTGCCACAGAAGGATGAATGTGAACAAAGAGAGCAAATTTCAGCAGCCCTGGGAATTTGGTGACAAAGTCCCAGCATACTATTGGGTGGAGCAAGACCAAGAAAAGAGTTTCTCTCCTCTATTTTCTTTAGGTCCATTAATTCAACTTAGAGGTTTTGATCAGTGCTAGTATCCCAGAGAGGTCATAATGACATATGTAATTACACTAAGCAACTACATGACCTTTTCTCTTTTTTTTTTTCCTTTCTTTAGTACTACAGTGTAAAATAGAGTACTGTCCTTAGAAGAACTCCCAAGCTACACCTCTGTGAGGGAAATAAATAGTATTTAACACATGATGAAACCATGTTGGAAATGTCCAGGCATCGAACAATGTACTGAAGAGCTCCAGGTGCTGCAGAGAATAGAGCAGCTCATGGTCACTTGTAGAAGGAATAGTGCCAAGGAAACTCCCTGTTGCTGCCTGGTGAGAGACCATCTGTGACCGTGGCAATAGGCAGAGCAGTAGTCCCAGCAGACTGGCACCAGGAGACGAACACTCAGGCAAACCAGTGGGTACCTCTGGCAGCCAGAACAGGATGCTCAGCTGATGTACGTCAAATAGTGTGACCATTGAGTGATCAGGTCAGGAAAATACTAGGTCCAAAACAGAGTCAGAAAATTATTTGTTCCATTTTAAAGGCACTAACTACATGGTCATGTTAAATTGTTACTTCTTTTTCTAAAAAAGTGGCCTGCGTGGAATGCATTCAAGCAAGAACAGAGATCATGAAAAGCAAGGTACATTTCTCAGTAGGTTGTAATGCACTGCAGCAAAATTCAAATAATTCAGTACCAGGGGAATCTGAGCACAAGACCTCTTCCCCTGGGTACCTACAAAACAAGTGAAAGGCAGGAATGACAGTAAAGAGCCAGGAGCAAAAACTGCACAGACAAGAAGAGATGTCTACTCGGAAATACCATGCTCATGCAGCAATCCTCCCAGGGACAAAACAGCAGCTCAGCACGAGCCCAATGAGCAGCACAATCCAGACCCCAGGGTAAGCTGACAGACAGGCTGTCAGCAGCCACAGGCATCACAGTGCTGGGATAGAGCAGGGACTTGCAGCAACAAAGGGAGCTGAGGGTAAGGCCGCTATAGGACAGTGGGCAGTGCCTGAGTGGCAGAGCAGCCGTGAGGCACGAGGCAATGCTGTGATCTGCAGAGGCACACGGGTGCTGGTGGGTGCCTGCTGCTACTCAGGGCAGCAGTGGAGGTAAAACTGAAGACAGATCACCAGAAGGCAAGTGGACAACAAGGCAGACATAGCAAGATTTCAGGAATTCACTGATTTGACACAGTCAAAATTGGGGAAATGGATGTCCCAGGAAGCCAGAGGATCCTACATGACTGAAGCAGCCAAAGAGGCTCCAAAAGCCTCATCAGTAGCGATAACACAACCAAGATGGGGAAGGCTGGACTGAAGGGAGGCACACTTGAAAGACAGCAAGGGTCTAGGTACTGCTGGACAGCAGCAGCAGCAGCCAGAGCCCAGGCTGTGCAGGGTAACTCCTTGCTCAGCAATAGCTGCCAACATGGCAACAATAAACAGCTAAGAGGAGAGATTAATGACCTTTAAAGGTCACAGAGGAGCAAGTGTGGCTGTGGAGAGGGGCTTGGAGGGGGCACCAGGAACTGCATCTGCGTTTGCCTGGCTTGAATGGCTGCGGCGTCTCAGGTTTTACAAGTGTGGAGTCCTTTCATGTTGCTGTCCAGTGCCCAGGACATGAAACACTTGAGGTGAAATCCTGCCCCTGCTGAAGTTAATGGGAATTTTGCCTTGAGTCTGGTTTCTCTCTGCTCACACTCTCTGGTGTAAGGAAAGACAAATCTCACCTCAAGACAGAGGGAGGGGAGAGAAAGGAAGAAAAGAAAGCATTAGTGCAAGGTTGCTGTTGAGTGTGTGCTGAGGGGACAGGGCTGGTGTCCCTTCCTCTGGGGACTGAGGCAGGCCCAGGGCTTGCTAAGCTGAGCAGAAACGGGGAGTGGGGCTGAGAGGCAGGAAAAGCCTCAGCACAGAGGAAAGTAAATGGAGGGAGGAGGTGGCATGAGGAAAAAACACAAACTGAATTGAAAGATGCAGCAAGGAACAATCAAATAGCAAGGGGAGACCACCCCCACAGGGCAGGAGGGCGGGCAGGACAGGTCATCAAAAACACACCTTGGCAGCACCAGAAAACTCTCAATAGAGTTGGAAAAAGCACAGGGACAGATTTTTTTCCTATAATGCTTTATTGCTGTCTTAGTTTTACTGCATCGGCAAGGCAAAACACACACTGCTGTACTGCTGGAGTGGGTAACTTCAGGGCTCAGAAAAATGGAAAATGGCTAGGTTTATGACTTCATGAGTATCATGGGATATCATACATATCCTGTATGACACCTCAGCAGCATACCTAAATCCTATGGGTTAGTAAAAAACAAGTGTCAGCAGCAAAGAGATAGGAAGATCACACACAAAGGGAAGTTCAGTATCTGCAAGTTGTATAAGAACCCACCAGAGGAAAAGTAGCAGCTGCATGTGTCTGAGCAGTGCTCATTTCTTTGACTCAAGCAAGCAGATTTCACTATATCTTTGGAAGAGCCACTGTGGAAGACACAACGAAAGACCTTGCAGAAGAGATCCTTTCCTTTAGCTGAAAGCTAGAATTGTGATACTTACAATTCCTGATTGTCTCAGTGTTGAAAGTGCTACAAAATAGTCAGAGAGAAAGGAAATTCCCATAGAAGAGCTGCCAGTGACAGATGACAGCAATGCTGAGAAAGGTAAAAAAGAAGAGCCAGAGCAAGGAAGAGTCTATGGGCAGGCAGACCTGTTTAGTGTTTTTCTTTTTTCCTTTGGCTGGGATGTTTTCTGATGGGAAATGCTCATTTGACTACACGAACATTCCTCTTTGTCATTTCCTTCAAGACCATGTCTGAAGCCAGTTGATTCGATTCTTGCTTAAAAACCTCTTGTCTCTCCCTAGCCAAAATGGGCATGAATTTCCCAGGAGGCTGTGATGACCAAGTCCAGCAGGACTTTGGAAGCAGTGCCAGGGGTCCCTGTCCCACCACCAGCAGCATCAACACTGGGGCAAGGGGCTGGGCTGGGTCACCACAAGCTCTGAACAGAGGAAGTGGGCAGGCACTGAGGAAGCAGAAACCATTCCGTTTTCACTATCCTCATTCATCCGGAAAGTATTTTTTGGGAAAAAGTCTGGGTTTCGTGCTCTTTCCCCATGGACATAAGAGCAACGGTTCTCGGTGCAGACACAGCTCCCAGTGCCTCATGGCCACTGAGCTTTGAGTTGAGCTGACAGCCTGAACCCTGCCTGTCTCCTCACAGCCTCAGCTCATCCCTCTGCACCACTGCAAAGAGCTGTTCCCAGCTCCTCGGGCTGTTGTGAGACCTAATTACCAAGTGGTTATGAAGAACCTCATTCATTAGAGGAGCTTAAGCTATATAAGTGCGTATTATCATTTAGGATACTTCAAGATGAAAGGCACTTAAGTGCTTGACAAGCTGAGAAAGCAAATGTATACAGGAATTACGGCATTTGCCTCTGAAGCGAAGCATCTGGGCTGAGATGTAACAACTGTTTTGGGCAGTGGCGTGAGGTGAGAACAGCAAACCCCTCCAGCTCAGCTAAGGATCCCAAGGCAGCAGCAGTGCTGTTGCTCAGGGCCCTGGCAGGGGCTGCCAGAGGGATCCCAGCTCTGGGGCTGGTGTCTCTGCACGGGAAGTCGGAGCCAAGGAGCAGGCAGGGGCCAGCCAGGCACTGCTGGGCCACTGGGCCCCTGCCAGGGGATCGCACATCTCAAAGGATACCGGCAGCAGGTTTGCAGCGGAGAGCTTCCCGTTGCTGTTTCCCCCCTAAGAGGAGGAGGAGGGGGGAGGATGGGGATGGGACGGCTCATGTGCCATGTGTCTGAGCCAGAGCAGGTCAGCTGGAAAGTGCAGTGCGAGTTCAGGGCAGGAAAGATTCATCGAGCCACCCTTTTTATGACTATTTTGCATGCATAACTTTGAACTGAAATAAATAGCAGCAGATGATTTAAGTCCCTTCCAACAGGCCCTGTAGCCTTTCAGAGGTATTAGCAGTGTGCCTCCAATAAGGAGTGCTCTGTTTGGTGTGATAAATCCGTGCTACACCGCACCTCCCACGTACACAAGTACTAGATTTCTGCAGCAAGTGGAGATAGCAATGAAGAGGCCTGGAAGGAAACCAGAAAATAGATTACTGGGGAGTACAGACCATTTAAAACACATGCTGCAGTGACAGTGAAACTTTTTAGAGATCCTTCATGAACTACATGCATGGGCTGGCTTTGCCTAAACCAGGATGTAACAATTGAAAAGCATGTATTCCATGGTACCATCAGACTTGTATATTGTTTCTTAAGATATGGGGCAAACTATTCCAGATTTGCCACCTTATATTCATGTGATGTGGGTCTTTATTTCCCAGATGCTGGTGTTCCAATTCATGTTTAAATTCTGAGATCATCTATTTTTTCTCTCATTAACTGCATTCTCTGAGATCTTATCATTTGCATTGTTCACCTGTGCATGATTGCTCATTTTATGCCTTGCAGTCCTCTCCTGTCAACATCTTGGCCTGAGGCTGGTACATGATTACTCAAACTTCTACAAACCTGTGTGGTCAAATACAAAACCTTTCACTGGCCATTTCAACTTGGCTATAATGTATTCTGGGGTGTATCTGTTTTTCTTTACTCACTATCTCTTTGATGTCACAAAAGGAGCAGATGTTACCCGGCATAACTCCTGCTGAGCTGAGTCCAGGGCTGAGGACAAGGCAGGTACAGGGATCACATCCCAGCACACAGGACAGCCAGGAGCATCCTCACAGCTCCTGCCATGCACTCAAAGGCTTTGGTGTCTGGCTGTCATGACCCTCACTTTTATCATCTCTGTGGCATCCTCTGCTGCCTCTGACATCTCTCACCAGCCATGGCTGTTATCTTCCTCGGTGGAGGAGCCACAGAGGGGCTCTGGTTCTGCTCTGTGCGTGCAGGGGCCAGGGCTGTTGGTTATCTACAGCAGCATGCACGAGCAAGGCAGTGCAGACCTTGCAGCTCCCCAGCCAAACAGCCCAAGACAACAGTTAACATCTCGTGGCATCTGCAGTCTATTACATCCACCTGTCTTGAAACTCCCTCAGCTGTGAGTCTGGAGAGTATTAAAACTTCCCTAGTTCTTGTTCTGCTGAACATCTCCATCCAGGTGAATCCCAGGAGAGGCATTTTACACTCTGCACCTCTAAACCACAAACTTTTCACTCGTATTTCTGCATTTAGGACCAACAATGTTGGCCCACACTGATAAAGACACACAGACATGACAGCATATACAACAGTAAGAAATAATCTTACTGAATGCCACCTTTATGTGAAAAAAATTTCTGCATTATGTGCAGAAAAAGTAAATCAACCTTGTGTCGAATAAAATCAAAATACTATTTTACAATGAAAGAGTGTAGCACAACATGAGGAAACAAAGTACTTCTAGCTTGTGCTAGCTTATTGATGTAACTTTTGCATCGTATTAATATTTTTTAAATGAAAAATCAGCGATTGAGAGGATTTATAATAGAAAGGATCCTGTGATGCAACCAGAACCTTCAGCTCCCTGGAACAGGACTGTAAACACCTTTCTAGGAGTGCCCTACACAGGCAGGGACTTGTTCTGAAGAAGATTGAGCTCCCTCCAACATCATTGATATTGAGTTTAATTCAGCCTAATTCAGCAGGATTCTCAGATACAGGTAAATTTCAGCTATGTAGTATTTCTTGTAGCCCAAGTCTGAGGCTTTTGAGAAATTCAGCATCTTATAGAACAGTTTCTGAATACATTCAAGGCAGAAAGGAGGAAATAAGATGTTCCCCTCTAATGCGTAGACATTAGCAAGCAGGTGTCTGTGAGCAAAGAATAAAGTGAAGAAAGAAAAAATGTGAGGAAAAATCAGAGAAAATGCAAAACCCAGGCAATTATCTTGCCTGGGTGAAGGCAAGTTCACAAATGGTGTATGATAGAGTATTGAACCCCTAAAGCTCTGTAAAGTCCTGCGAGTCTGAAAGTACACAAGCTGAAGGCACAGGCTGACTGTGCTCTCACCAGCACTGCTGAAGCTGGAAGATATCTAGCTGAGCCTTTAAATGTTGACTGTTCTGAATGGAGATACGAGAATCACTCTTTATCTAACACGGAGCTTGGTCTGGTGCGCCAGCTTCAAAAGAACAGCTGCTGCAAGTGTGTTTCCCAGGGGCCGATTAAACATCGGAAGGAAATTTCCAGAGTCAGAATTTACATTGTGAAGAAGTAAATTTAAAAATAAAACACAGCCTAAAGTTTAACAGAATGATTCTATACCAGCTGCTCTTGGAAACTGTTGCTTAAATGCCATAAATATTTCTCAATAATATGCCATGCAGTTGCATAAAAGAAGGAGAGTTATTTTGAGCAGGCAGAAAGTCAAAATGAAGCGGTCTCTTTCTTTAACCAGCTTCACTGATACACAGGAGGGAAACAAACACCAAAAATTGCTAATGAGTGAATAAAAAGTTACAAGTTTTTCTTTGGATGAAACAAAAGGAATGTTGTTGCATTAGGGGTAGGAGTAAGAGGGGATGATGAAGGGAGATGGAATCCATAAAAAACATTCCACGTCCCTCAGAGAAACCAAAGAAACCCAGAAGTGGCAACAGGGTTAGGTCTGCAGGGGAGGGCAGGGATGGAGAATCCTGCTGTAGCCACTAAGGCTTCCCTTCTTGCCAGGTCTAAGACTGGCAGAACAAATTCCCACAAGTCACCAAATCTTGCATACTTCTGTGTTTCCTTCAATCCACCTTCATTTACTTTATTTTACATGGATTTAAATGTGTGCATCTTACATGTCAAGCAGCTGAGAGATGGTACAAGCCAAAGCAGCATGTAAATCACAGCAATTCATTTTCTTTGTGTCAGGTGAACCCAAGAAGTAAAGAGGAGACTAATTTAATTTAATGGGAAGTCTAATTTAATTTAATGGGGTCTAAGCTACACTGCTATCATACAGACACAGTCTAATCATGCCCAGTGTTTCTCCAGTCCACGCTGGTACAAACCCTCTGTGGGCATTTCTCATCAGTATGACCAAGGCTGATAAGCCTTCAAAGTAACAGAAAGGGACATTTTTCCTAAAAAATTGTACTTTTGATCTTTACCACAAAAATATATTCCAGTGTTTTGTGTTAGAAAACCTATGGCCATATTCAGTAGAAAGAGGACCTAGAAACCAGCCTCCCTTTAACCTGAATGAGACCCTTTTCTAATAGATTAGTTAGAGAGGTTTTTCTTTCTACCCCAGGATCAAAGCCAGTCAACTAATTTATAGAGTGACTCCTGGAAAGCAGATCTTCTTGTCTTACACACATAGAGTTTGGGGAAAAAAACACAACCAAAACCAACCAACCAACCAACCAACCAACCAACAACAACAACAAACCCCCCCCCCCCCAAAAAAAAAAACCACTAAAAAAACCCACAAAAACAAAAACAAAACAACAACAACAGCCAAAAAACAACCAAAAAAAAAAAAAAAAAAAAAAAACCAAACAAAAAAAAACAAAATGGAAAAGAAAGAGAAGACATTTGTCAGGCTGTGCTTAAGGACAGGCCATTTTCTGTGCTATGGGCATGTGGTGGGTTCAGTCAGGGCAGAGAAGAGTCAGAGGTCCTGACAGCAGGGCCTGGCAGGGTGTGTTCTTCCCTTCCCACAAAGGAGGAGACACTTTTCCAGGGACATTCTCCAAGCAGAGCAAACCGTGCCCACTTGATGGAAAGCAGTGGATGCTGTGTTTCCATTTGAGGCAGCTCCACTTTCCACCTGCCACGCACCCTCAGAGCACCACGGCCCTGATCCTGCCATGACGAGCCCTTGGGCAGGAACCCTCCACTGCAGGCAGCTGCTGCAGCTGCCTGTGGGAGGAAGTGCCGCAGCAGCTGCTCCTGGGGCCGGCAGCAAATTTTAATTGTCCAGAGTCCATCAGCAAAGTCCTTTCCATGCAATGCAGGAAACAGACAAAACTAAAGGGTTTGCAGGAAACAAACAAAAGGAAAGGGTCTGCAAAGCCCAGTTTGCAGTTTAGTGGGTTCATCCTTGCTTGTACAGGTGAGAAAATGCATGAGGTTTTATGTGCATCTGGGAGAAGGTCTGTCTTATCATTTGGAAAACCACACTGGGACATCTCCCAAAGTTTCTTAAAATTTACACAGCAAATGAAGCCATTATGGAGATGTAAAGAGTCATAGTCACAGTATAAAACACTCCTTCAGGAAAACTTTGGGAATTTCCCTATGTATTTGCGGGAAGACCTTTAGGGCACATCTAAAGGCCCTCATATAACAAGTCTGTTCTTTGGTTTTACAACAGAATAAAGTCTACATCTTCTGCAGTTGAAGGGCACTAGGAATATTTACCACACAGATGACCTTGCAACACAGATGATGAGGTTCAAATACTGCAGACCTTCCAAAGATTAATGAAGAGCTTTGCACTATATTTTTTCCAGCTTATTTTGGGTGTGAATAAAAAGTAACTTCATTAAAGTCAGTGAATTACAACAATTATCAGTATGGGAGAAGAATGGACTCTCTGGATAGACGCCAAGGTTTCATCATACCACTTCATAGCCTGTTTTCTTACTATGACCCCCTTTTTTGTTATTTTGTCAAGTCAGGCTGAAAGAGATTAAATCCTAGCTCCAATAACTGTTCAATAGTTTAAGATCTATAAAATATTTATGCACTCAGCAGCTTGCTCCTGCATAATAACTTTCAAAGATTGATAATGTTCCATCTCTGAGGCTTTTGACTGATGGCATTAACTTTTAACATGCACTTATTTACTGCCCCTGCTGCTTTCCTTCTCTCTGGCTGCCTCCAGCCCAGCAGAGCCCACGCCATTGCTGTGCTCCAAGGAGTGCTGCAAAGCAGGATGAGGCATGGAGCAGGAGGGACGTGCATCCCAAGGGAGCCCCTTGTGCTGCTGGCACTGGGGTCACTAACAAGCTGCAACCTGAGACTGGTCTAACCTGGGACACCGTGGATGTGGGGTGTGCTCCAAGGAGGATGGTGATCTACCTGCTACTGGAGATGGCTTCCAGCTCCATCAGGGCTGGGAAAGGGAGCATGAGATTTTCTTTTCACCAGATTATCCTCTGGCTCCTGGAGTTTCACAGCCCACCCGGGTCTCCTTTCACATTTGGGAACAAGTCAGCATCACATACCGATAAAAACACGGCCAGGAAAAGAAGAGAGCCCCTACTTTAAGGGAGCCAAAGCAACAATGGGCTCAGCGAGTCGTTTGTGGTCTGCTTGGCAGGACCCAGATCGCTTTTCTTCCCTGGCTCTGCACAGCGATAGAAGCAGGGCTGCAGCACTTAAGGCCTTGGCACTGTCATCTCAGTCGGGATTTGGAGTTATTCCAGGAGGCCCAAGAAACCTACACCTCGGGCCAAAAACTGGGAATACACAGGGCCGTTCTGGATGATTTAAGGTAGATAGCAACAATTTGAAAATGCCTATTGCCAGGCTACTCCTTCAGCCTGTGAAAATGTTTGTGGAGAGTTCCAAGGTTTCAGCTGTTGCAACAATGCAGCTACTTCTCTTTAGGAGCCTGTTTTTTTCCCAGGAAAATTTCCACCTGCAAAAAGCTCAAAGGACAAAATCAGTAAATTCAAAGGAATATCTGCAGAGGTCTTTGAACCGCTTAGTTAAGAAAGAGCATGGAAGCTCCTCACTTTTTTCTCATTTCTTTTGAGAAATACATTCTATTGGCTATTTCCTTATTTCGTGTTGGGATCATAACAAGATCAATAAAGGACAGAAATATTTTTGACCCAGGAACAAAGCACATAAAGCTCAGCAATGCCCTTGAACTCACACATTATCATCTATTGTTTGCCATGGTGACCTCAGTGCCATGACAGGATGTCTGGATGATGTTCAAGCAAGATATTTAACCTCAGGTGGCTGCTAGCAAAACTGCTGTGCTTATGGTGTTTGCCCATTCTGATGACACAGTCTTGGGTTGCTTATTCCCAGAAAATTATGAATCATCATGGGTCACTTTACTCTCTGCAGATTCACTTGTAGAAGAGACTATTAGTTTTTTTACCATTTGCAGTGTTAAGCAGCATCCTTCTTGTGAGTTCTATAGGAAAGCAACCACACATATTTCCTCACATATATTCCTGAAGAAGTAAGTAAATCCTGAACAAAATTTTTCCTTAAAAATTTGCTGCTGTTGCTCTAATTTCCAAATAATTATCAGCATTTGTAAGAGTGCAGGAAAATATTCAGGATTATGGGAGTTAATTGCTTTACATGTGAAACAGAAACTCTGAAAGCCGCTTGTAAACGAGAGTCCCAGTGTCATGAATCCACTCCTTTCCTGCAGGTAGGGGGAAAGGAATATAGGTATGCCAAGATATTCACTGCCTTATTCCGACACATTCTGCTGATGCCGATTCTGATATCTCAGATAAAAACTCAGATCTGATACCTGTAACATAAATATGTCGGTCTTACACAAAACTTTTAAGAAAATACCTTATGGAGAAATATGTTGGCATTCCTTGCAAGAAAATGAAGGACATACAAGGGCAGTTTAAAACCACACCACGCCCATGTAATGTTGATGTTTGAAGATGGAAACAGAGATGTAATGGAAGCAAGACATTGCAAAGAGGAGATACAGGATGTGGTGGGAGCCACGACATAAAGGCTGCAATACTGTCAGCGAGGGCCTTGATGTCTGGGTCTCCCTGCTTACCCACAACATTTACTATTGGCTCTTCTGCCTACAGTCACACATTCCAGGTAAATCCTGGATTGTCAGACCTCTGCAAACATTACACTGGAGGCTTTAACTGTGAGATAAAACTGATCTTCAGATAGAAAATATGGCATTATACCAATGGAATTGTCTATAAGTGGAAGGGCGAAGTGTGATGCTTGGTAGCACTAATACTGCTGCTCTCACCGTGCATAAACCCACAAATCTGGTACTAGGAGGAGGAGATCCACGT
The DNA here is from genome assembly GCF_015227805.2 of Hirundo rustica. Lineage (NCBI taxonomy): Eukaryota > Metazoa > Chordata > Aves > Passeriformes > Hirundinidae > Hirundo > Hirundo rustica. The sequence goes on along the minus strand of NC_053450.1, from coordinate 141,669,875 downwards.
TCCAGCCCAAATGGCTTTGGGGATACCTGGTATGTGGGATGTTTTCAGTCACAGAGTGAGAGCTCCATAGAGAGACTGCCAGTCTCTTACTGCAAGCTGCATGTCTGTCTTCTTCCACTGTAATGCCCATGGTCAGTACCTAGCAAGTCAGAAGCTCTTTCTGACTGTTTTCAGTACAACATTTTATAGTTCTGGGCAAGTTCTAAACTCTCAGTTATGGTAACTTATGCTGTAATTTTCTTGACATTCACTATAAATATGTGTGTACAAGAGAGAAATGGAAAGAGAACGGGGAATATTTCTTTTTTGGCAACACTGTTATGCCACTCCCCTTAAAAGGGGAAAATACATGATGTTTATAAGTTCTGGCTGTTGGAAAAGTCCTATTTTATGTACCGCATTAAAAAAAATCTGGATTTATATTATTTCAATACTAACATTCCTGCTAAATTCAAAGGTGTAGACTCACACCCTAAATAAATCTCTCTTTTTAGGGAGCCTTTTAGAGAGAAAATCTCTTGCAGGTTTTGTGGACAGATGAAAGGAAAAACAGTGCTCAGAATAACACTCTAATATGTATTGGAAAAATAATAGTCTTTAGAGAATTGCCTCAATAATTTCAGGATTAGCATTTGGACAAGCTGCTGATGTTCAGAAAATCCCTCTTTAGAACAACGAGACTGTGTGTTGGTGGGGAATGTGCTTCACTCCTACAGGGACAAGGCAAACATATGTTCATCCAGAGCAATGACTGTACCACTTCAGAGAGCTTTGCTTCAAGAGACTCTCACGACTCTCACTGAATTGGGCTTTTCAAATCCTACCAGACTCTTCTCTCAGCTTTAATTTCAGCCACAGCTTCTATAAGGATTTCATTAAATATCTGAAGACACAGCAAACTTCAGCAGACAGCTGTTTCCAGGAGCTCTGCGCAGTAGCAATGCTTCACTTCAGAAAGTCTCCTGGAAGGATGTCAGTGGAGAAGAGCATCACCATCTCTGTATGTGACCCTCACTGTGGAGAGACTGTTACCTGAAGCCAGGACGAGATGTGCTTGTGCACAGGGGCTAATGATCTTGAACATCAACCAGACACTTACTGCCTTAACAGGGGCTGGTAACTGCAACTAAAGAGCATAGCTCTGGTTTAAATTATCTGTTAAAGCAGGTAGAGGAGCTGAGTTCAGCTCTGACAACACAGATGAGCCATCGGTGAATTTGAAAGGCTGTGGGGCTCAATGGTACATTGTGGTGCCATCCAAAAAAAGCCATTTTAGTTGATTCAAATTAGGCAATGCTTTAAAATAAGATGATTAGCGTAGGAACTGGATGCAGAAGGAGTTAAATCCAGCCTGCTTGCAGCCTAGAGAGAGCATGGAAGGGTTAGGTCTTGGCTTCTGAGGGAGATACCTAAACCAAGGCAAAAGGAAAGAGCAGAGGTGCCATTAGAGTTGGCTCAGAGCTTCATGTCACCAGTCCCTATCTAGGCATGGCCCAGAGGTGGGAGCCTACTCCAGAGGCTCAGCACCCACCTGTGCAGTGCTTGAGAACCAGGTGGCCATTTTTTTCCTTGACACCAGGTTTTACCAGATTTTCGTGATGGCGGGACCTTCCAGGAATGAGAAATCTGATTTCAGATGCTGTCATTGCCTGAAGGGGTTCTGACCCTCACCTCCTACTTTGAAGTGTTCCCAGTTGACAAACTTAGTGGGACAGGGAGTATCAGGGACACTGTGGAGTAGAAGAGCATTACAGTGGCCAAACTCCTGGATTTACCCCTCACTCACCAGGGATCAGACCCTTGATTTGTGGAAGGCTGTTGAAAATATTTTTCTCTCAAACCTACCAGAAGTTATCAGAATTATTCTTTTAACTGTATGGATTTGAACAACATGGGAATCTGGCCGCATGGTAGTGAAAGACTGTTCCCTGCAGGATACATTCTGGAACTAATGCAATTTTCCTGCATGTTTGAATGAGTTGTTATTAATATGTATCAAATGTTCACTTAGCAATAATTGTATCTACTTCATTACTAATGACAGTAATGTTGCCATTCAGCAATTTTATTAAAAATTTGCAGCTGAGAGGGTAATCCCAGTTTAAATAGTGCATTCCTACTTAACAGATCTCAGATCAGAGACAACCTCTTCAATGGTTCTTGAGAGAGCAGAGAAAGTTGGATGCTCACACATCATTCAAAACCATTTGAAAAGCCATACAAGCTGCTTTAATAACTGATCCATTCAGCAATTAGAAGAGCCAGAGTAAAGGTGAAAATCTATTTGTAATCCTCTGCACTGCCTTTGCTGCTCCACAGAGCTCCATCTGAGTTACAGGACCAAGGGCTCTTCCTACCTCTCACATTTAACTATAGAGCCAGTTGAAAGCCTAAACCCTTGCAGGGGTGAGGGTTGCATTCATTCTTTGTCTGCTGAGGTTTCCAAAGAACAGAAAAGATGAAAGAAAACTGTATCCCAGTGCTCTGGATGACAGATAATGAGTGCACCAAGGAGCAAACCTGCCTTGTTCAGCTGGCCAAGCCTCCAGCTGCTGAGCTCTCCAGGTGTGGATCCAACCCTAGAAGCGAGAGACAAAATTTTTGTCTGCTAACCCTCATACTTCCACAGAGCTACAAGGTCGAGTGTGTCCTGCAGGTGTCACAAGAAGTAAAACACCTCAAAGCCTGACAGAATACTCTTTGGTAATTAAGATACCATCCCTTATCTGGTTCTTTTTTGGTGGTTTTGCTGCCAGGATCATTGGCCAGAGCAGTGAGAAGGCTCTGCCCAGTGTCTGCATGGCCCTTCCCACCTAAGGTGGCCAGTCCCACCTCACATTTTGTGACCCTGCACTCTTCAGGTGGCATCTACGCCTCTGCTAATAATAGCCTTCCTCTATCCGACAGAGCCTCACAAGGTGCTCTGAAATTTTAACTAACATCTCACATGCCTATTAATCTCTTGACAAATCAAATAAATTAATGGTGAAATGAAATCTTGTGCCATAAGTGGATGGGCCTTGTAAGGCTTAACTCAGCAAAAATACATTGAGATGTCACTCAGGCAGGCACCGCCAGGATAAGAGGGGACTTTCTAATAGGATTTTTCTCCCTCTTCAGAGTTTTCTCCAGCACTGGAGTAAGCATTTTATTGGTCTTGCTGACTCACACTTTAATTAGGAAAGAGCAATGTTTTCTGTTCTCCGAATAATATGCTTAAATAAAATGTTACAAGTACTCAAATGTATTAAAATATTTAAGAAAATATTCCATAATTTAATGTCATATATATTTCTTGGCAGCAGTGAACTCCAAGAGCCTGAAGCTGTAATTGAACAATAAATTTAAACCATGATTTCAGCCCATGTATTATAGATGTGTTTGGGATCTTTACCAAGCTACTTGCTGATACCATGTCATCAGAATTCCTGTTTTTCAGACAAATTCTTTCTGTTCATTTTTTTATAGACAAGTCCTTATACTGCAGCAGTAATAGCTCCAAAGTCATATTTGACTGTAATTTTGAGGTCTTAACATGTAGAAATTGGATAGACCTATGACACTCTTTCCTTCAAAGCTGAAAAATAGCCACTAAATTTATTTTTCTGATATGAGAGATTTTTTGCTAGGTTATTTTCTGGCTTTTTATAAATGCCTTAATAGCTTATTCACACACAGGGCTGGCCGTCTGCACACCTTGCTAGAACTTGATATTTAGAATATTTACCATTTCAAACCTTCAGAGATCTTTATCCACTGCTTATAGAGTCAGATTTAATAATTACAGACACTCTGTAAAGATTATTGAGAATATCTTTCAGTAGTTATTCAGCACGCTAAAAGAAGGCTCCTTTTCCTCTGTTGTGTGAGAACACCCAGATTCTGGGTCTGTACTGGATCTATAGCCAAGTTAATCCAAACTGCCTCCATTCAGTTTATGCAAAGTACCTCTAGCTCAGGGAAATGCATTTGTGAATTTGCAAGCATGTAAGCTTAGATCTGAATTCTAGCGCTCATGTCTGTGGTGGCAGAGCAACATGGCAAGTGAACAAATTTAGAGTCAGATTCTGCTTTATTTTTTTGGCTAATGTTTCTCCTTGAGGCTTCACAGGGCCTCAAGAGAAACTGCTCTGCAGAAAGTCATCTGTGCCCGTGCCCTCCACAGCATACAAAAACTGACCAGAAAAAGGTGCCAAGCAATGGAGGTTGCCATGTCCACATTAGGGGAAAAAAATAGCTCCTGCTATTTCTTACTGAGGGATTTGGGAGCGCTCTCCTCCAAAACCAGCCCCTTGAGGTTGACCATCTGTTGTTTCTGAACCTGCTCCAAACCCCCTGTTCCTGATCAGGACTGTCGAGAAACTTGTGGTAAGACAGACCCTGCAGCCCGGACACCCTCGAGTCCCCTGTGCCCCGAGGCTCCTGGAGAATGTGACAGGCTGCCTGCCCTTCCTCAGGGGTCAGGAGGGGACAGGCCGCCCTTCCTCAGGGGTCAGGAGGGGACAGGCCGCCCTTCCTCAGGGGTCAGGAGGGGACAGGCCGCCCTTCCTCAGGGGTCAGGAGGGGACAGGCCGCCCTTCCTCAGGGGTCAGGAGAGGACAGGCCGCCCTTCCTCAGGGGTCAGGAGGGGACAGGCCGCCCTTCCTCAGGGGTCAGGAGGGGACAGGCCGCCCTTCCTCAGGGGTCAGGAGGGGACAGGCCGCCCTTCCTCAGGGGTCAGGAGGTGACAGGCCACCCTTCCTCAGGGGTCAGGAGGTGACAGGCCGCCCTTCCTCAGGGGTCAGGAGGGGACAGGCCGCCCTTCCTCAGGGGTCAGGAGGGGACAGGCCGCCCTTCCTCAGGGGTCAGGAGATGACAGGCCGCCCTTCCTCAGGGGTCAGGAGGGGACAGGCCGCCCTTCCTCAGGGGTCAGGAGCTGACAGCCAGCACACGGAGCTCCAGTGATTGTCCCACACGTACCTGTGTGTGAGGCTGTTGTTCACAGGAGGATTTTATGAAGATGATGCTGATTGGGCACCCATTCACCCTGGAGCAGAGTCTAAAATGTCACCTCCTCTTGCTTTGCCCATACAATTTTGTTCCATAATTTAAAGTTGTTTTGGAGACTCCTTATCACTCCAATCAATGAGAGATAACAATTTTGTTATGCTGGCATGACTGACCAAATCCCATAGCTGGAAGCTAGGACTGGTTCTGCATGAAGATCTTTTGTTCCCAAGAGCGTGAGCTCATTTTTGGTACCGTAGGATTTCATCCCTTTCCTATACTCCAGCCTCGAGGGCCATATAATTCTTCTTTTGTATGGTATTCTGCTATTCCTCTGTACTCATGATGTTCTTTAACATTAGGTCACTAGATAATTCATCTGCACAGTTCTAATGGCTTTGACAAGGTCATTATCAAAATATTAAGAGTTTGGAGTCTCTCCTAGTAACCTTCCTCCAGCCCCATATTTCTTGCAGGATTACTCATTGTCTCCTTTTCCTCCACACTCCAATTTCTAAGCCAGCTTCTTACTCACCGTTCACTTTCCCAACTGACCCCAGATTTCCAGTTTAAAGAAAGGATTTCCATATGACCTATAGTAAAATATCCTACTAAAGCCTAGAGACTTTGTATGGAATATTTTCTTTATGAAATAAATTTAATGTTTTATCTAAGGCAATCTGGCAGAAGCTACCTTAAAACACTCCTGTTGCGTTTTATCACTTTTTAAATTATGATTTTCTTCAGAATCTGTTTTAAACCATGAATACTGCTGAGACAGACTAATGAGTCTAGAATTAATCTGAGTACTTTGTTTTCCTTCTGAAGCACCCGTCTTGCCATTTTTTGTGCCAGTATTTTTCAGAAGGCACGGATGAGATCATACTCTTTCTCTGAACCAAGTGCATTCAACTCCTTGAGGTTTGTTTCCACCGCGATTTCCAGCTCTTTTTACCATCATCTGTCTTTTCCTCTCATGATTATCTTATAACTTATCATGCCTGTGGGAAACTGAGGCAAAGTCTGGATCCATAGTATCTATCTTCTATTTCCTTATGTTTTACACTGCTGAAGAGCTCCTGCTCTTTTGCCTCAAGCTTTGTGAGATCAATCTCAGTTTTCCTTTGGCAGTACTAAGAATACCTCTGCTCCTCTCTTTTTTTCATATTGGTTCTCTTTCCAATTTTTGTACAGATTTATTCTCTTTCTTACGTCTCTCTGTCTAGCCTAATCTGGAGTAGAAATCTGTCTTCTTGCATTTTATCCTGTTTGGGATATAGATTTCTGATCTGACTTTTGACATGTTAATCCTGAAAATATTTTCTTCACCTGCATGTTCAGGACTCAGCCTTAAACCCCAGCTCCCTGGACTTCTGGAGGCCATGGGATGCAGCTGTAGCAGACAGTGGTGTTCAGCTCTGCTGAGTACCCAGACTTCTCTGCTGGGGTTCCAAGCTGCAGCCGGAGGGTTTTGGGCTGTGGCTGGAGAAGGAAGCAATTGCTGCAGGTGGCTGCTGGAGGAAACAGCCCATACTGTGATCCTGTCATGTTCCAGTGCACACACACTATCCCAGTCAGTCCTCTGCTTTGAAATTAAGGTAGAAGCTCTAGCCAAAGGCTTTCTCAGTCATTTGTGCTCTGCGTTTGCACATAACAGAAAGGAGAACTGGTAACAAGGTTCACCATGCAATGGGATGGGCATGAGACACAAAATACTCATGGAGCAGGTTTTTAATCTACGCTGTCTGTGAGGACTATTGCAGATGATCATCTCAAGCTTCCTGACAGGGAAAACAGCAGGAGTTCATGCTGAACCAGCACTCCAGAGGCTGCAGGCCAAAGCTCATTAGTGGCCAAGGTGCAACCAGTGCAGCACAGGATGAAGATGAAAATAATGGAATGGTGCCATTCATAATGATGTAAAAATACTCTGAGACTTTCTTTCTGCTACTCTGAATGTTCCAAGGTCCATGGCAGTGGCAGAACACTGGAGGGATTATAGCTACATTCTCAAGTAATTGTTGCTCCTGTTTTGAGCTAGGGAGTGGAGGTGGTAAAGAAGTTGGTTTTAGTACTAAATAGCTCCCCTATTGAAGGGAGTAGAGGGGAACACTGAAGAAACGTTTCCCCCAGTAGAGGGGTGAATCCTATCCTTTCATGGATTTCTGTTCCAGCATTTGAGTCATTTATGCCACAGCTGAGGGCTGGGATGACTAGAGCTCAGGAGTTTTGGTCTGCCTGGGTGGCAGAGGAGGCAGGAGGTGGCTGAGCTGCAGCAGTGGGACCGGGCTGGGACGCGCCGGCACCGCGCGCTCTGCAGCCAGCGCCTGCCGCTCCCCCGGGGCAGCCCTGGTCACCTCAGAAATAAAAATAGTTTCCCAGTGAAGGAGTGGTAAGTGAGCACTCAGGAGCTTCTGAAGAACCGCTGGCCGTGTCAGTGGGTGTAAGCACAGCTCTGTGTGTGTTCTCAGGTGTTGTGGTGCACAGGGAGGGCTGATCCATGAGCCCCGCTCCTGTCTGGTCCCAGCTTGTGTGCTCTGGTCCTGCACACCCACACAAGGGCTGCTCCTCTGTGAGCTCAGGGAAAATGCATGTGCTGGAAGCAGGGCAGGCTATGCCCAAGCCCCCAGCATGAGGCTTAGGGACTCTCTGGCAAATGAGACTTTGGAAAGATTTTCCTTTTTTCCCATGCAGTAGTCACTGCAGTGTCTAAACACGGAGAAACATCTGTTCTGTAGAAAAACACATCTTGTTTCAACATCAAGTTCTTTAGAAACATTTGTGTAATCAACAAAACTACAAGCATTTAAATCTGTAACCCACTGTATGCTACAGAGACTTCATGGAAATCGTGAAAGCTCAAGTCCCACCTGATGTGAGGTGTCAGCAGGGCCATCCTGGCCCATACCAGGTGAGTGTCTGACCCAAAAGCCTTCAAAACATGTGATCGTGTCTGTATCTGGGACTTGTGCAGCACTGAGAACATCTTTCTTATGATTTTTTTAAGGCATCTTTCTACAGAAACAGTATTACATCGTTAGAGACTTAAGCAAGATAATCTTACACTGAGCCCTTAAAATATTTCTGTATCTTCTGTGATCTTTGGCTACATATTTACTCATAGAGAATTTTCGTGCTAGTGCTGCTCTGATGGAAAGTGGATTTTTTTTATTAAGCCATCTGTGGTTTTATTTCAGCAAATGAAACTTCATGTGTATCATTGGGGTTTTGCTTACTGGATAACTTTTGTAACACAGTGGAAAGCCTAAGACTTAAAAAAAGAAACATTACAAAAATGAACAAATTATAAAATTCTTGGGGAAAAAAAAAAAAAAAAAAAAAAAAAAAAGAACTTTACATAAGAAAGAAAATATAAACCCCACAGCAGTATCTTATATAAAATAGCAGCAAGAAATTCTGTGATAGTTTCCCTGGGAGGGAAAAATGAAAAAATCTAGTTGTATAAAACTGTTTTGCTGTTTATTAGATTATTATTTCTCTGTCTAGTGCAATGCCAGACCATGTTTGATAACAAACACAGGCTGAGAGCTGTGAAGATGAGAGGGTTTAAATTTCTGAAATAAAAATGTAACAAAATTTCTTAGTTATTCAGAGCCATTGAACTAGAACACCATAGTACAGAATGTTACATTCTATCACAATTTATCTACCTTTTAGGCAAATGCATTGTTCTGCTTATAAAAAACACCAACAGTCCTCTACTTGTCATATTTGATCATACACTGTATTCTTTAATGCCACGTGTGTCGCTGTGAGTGCCTGTAATTTGCCATCATCCCTGAAGATGTTCTTGAAAATGAGATATTTCATCTCAGTGGTCATACCCTGCTGACATATTTTAAAATAAATAAATTATCAGCTCTGTAGTACTGTTGTCAAGGTTTAAGAGGAATTTACATAGAATGTTATGCTTCCGTGAGAATTGTGAAATCTTAATCTTCCAGTAAGCTACAAAACTATTACTATCAGATCTCTAGGTCATTTGTTTGGTGTTGATCCTCAGTGGAATACACTTTTCATTAAAGTTTGAAAGCAGTCCAAATATGCTTTACTCTCAGACATAGCACTAGCTGTGTTGTTTCTTGGAATGACTGCAATATAGAAATTAATCTAGCCTTACTCAAATGACTTTCGTGTCCCTGTACAAACTCTGGACTCTTTTATGAGTGACAAGATGAATGGAGACAGGAGGAAAAAAACCTTGGGAGGCAAAGCCAATAAAAATGTCTGTTAGAGCCAGAGGTTTGAAAGCAATGAGGTGCTTCTCAGTGATGAGCAATGCAGCTCCTCAGCTCTCCGTGCTCATCTCATCTGATCCTGTGTTGGTGAATCCTCAATTCAGCTTCATCACAGGAGTGAGCTCTGGGAGTGTAGATATGAGGCTGAAGTTGGCTCTGGGACATGGCAGGGTGGTTCCCACTGTGAGAAGAGCAGGCACCCTGTTTGTCAGAGTATGAACACACAGGCTGAGGCTGGGTCCCTGCAGCTCCCTCTGCCAGATGGCCAAGCAGAAAGACTGAACAGGTGGTTGGAGCCATCCAGGTATCTTTCAGAAAATTAAAACCCCTCCTCCATACATCCACAAAAAGAAATATAAGCAGCCTAATATTAAAAATACAGGAAATATTAAATGGTTATAAATATTAAATGTTTGCAGCAAAAGTAGCTGTAGAAATAATAATGACTTTTAAAAATTGTAAAAAAAGATAAGTTTTTTTCCGGTGTTTTGCCAACAGTCTGCCTTCAAGGTATTCAGTGAATTTATGAGGAAATAAACAGGACTTTTTATTACCATGTGGATAGGGAAAGGATAAATTACATATGCCCCTAAAGTTTGGAAAAGCTTTTTCCTAGCTGATCAGCACAAATTTGGCCTATGTGAATTCAACCTAGTGAGAAATAACAAATGACAATAAATATTTAATTTCCACCTGGAAAAATTTAAGTTGTGTTAAATCAAAATGCTATTCTAGAAAAACAAGTGATTTAAAAGTGTATTAATTACACTTTTGGAGTTGATTGGAGAGATGTCAAAAAAGTAAAGGCAGGCAGGGTGCAAACAGGATTGCAAGGAGCTTGAAACATCTTAAGGCAGTTCATGGGCAGCCCTACAGAGAAAGAAAGTTGCTTCCAATAAACAGAAGGCTGAGCAATGTTAACTATGGACTATTGCTGGCCTCTCAACACACCATAACCACTCAGAAAATAAAACCAGGAGTGAGGGAGAAGTTGGTAAAATCCTTGGAGGAGGAGGAAGTTTACACGGAAATGTGGTTTTGAAACTTCTGAATTGACTTATGAGTTCAGCTCGAGGCACTCAAATAGTTTCACTTAATTTTTTTGTTGTTGTTTGTTTTGTTTTGTTTTGTTGTTTTTGGTAAGAAGGTAGGAAGGAAGGGAGGAAGGCAGGAAGGAAGGAGCCAGAGGGGGAGGTGTCATTTTATCCTCTTCCGTCTTCTACTCACCTTATCTTTGTCTGGGCCATGTCAAGACCCAACTGTAAATCCCTTTGCCTTCTGAAAGGCCCAGACCTTGCAGAAATGTCCAGAGAGGTGACCATAAAGTTCTCAAGGGGACTCTCAGCTTCGTGCCTGGAAGCACCAATGGCTGAGGCCTCAGAGAGGTGTATGAGCAGAGGGATGGTGGTCCCTCCTCACACTGGCTCTGTTATAACTCTCTGTCCTCGCTGCTGTTTTCTCAGCCAGATGGGACACTGGGGTGCAGCTGGGCACCTCTCTAGGCAGCAGGAGCTCAAGCCTGGTGGGGGTCAGCTCTGCCCAGCAAGCACCTTGGCACTGCCCAACCGTGGTGTTCCTGGCAGCTTGATAAAAAACTGCCTTGAGCTGTGTGAGATTATGTGAGGGAGGAGAAAGAAGGTCCATTTCTGCAGGGAAGAAAAAATAAGGAGCTTTGTGTGTGAGGGCTGATTTACCTTCCTTCCTCTCAAAGGTGCAATTTCACATACCGACTCATTTTGATCTTAGTCTTTTGGAAGAAGATTGCTATCCTCTGATGTCAATCAATAGCTTTCCAAAACTAACCTAAAAGAAAAATTAAATATTTGATAACACATTCTTCCTTTTTCCTTGTTTGTCCTCCACTGTTCCATGTGAACAATTTCAGCTTTTCTTTTTAAATCTCACAGCCTACAGCATGCAGTAATAGCTCATTCATTATTCAAGTAAATGTTTCTGTAACTGGGTTAATAATAGTCCTCATAGCTAAGTACAGCAGTCTAGCTGGTAGAGTTAAAGTTCCCACAGTGCTTTTGTTTTCCTCAATTTGTGGTAATATTCCCAATAAAGCCATTCATGGAAATGATGACTGTGTCACAGCAGCTTATGCATAACAACACCCAGTGAATTATTATAACAAGATTTGTTAAAACTGTGGAGGAGGTTTATAAGACAGTTATCTGAAAATAATCTTTAAAAAAAAAATGTTGAAAGCTCTCATTTCAAGGTATGCTGCTTTCTCCACTGCAGCCAATTCCAAGAGCTTCTGAGGTTACTGTCATATCTGAAGGTAGTTTGTGATTAAAAGCTTAGACAATTTTCCTTCACATAAAGCAGAAACTGAGGCATCAACACAGGCAGAAGTGCTCAATATGGAACCCACATTTAAAAATTGAGCTAAGGATAACTTTTGAATCAAATACTTCAGTGTCTAGAAAATTGAGAAAATAATTAGACTAATAAAGCACAAGAATCTTTATAATTTGGTAAGAACATACTAGCATGGCACACATAGAAGCAAACGATGGTTCCCCTAAACTCACAGAATTCTCTGAGTTTAAAAAAAAAAAAAAAAAAAAAAAAAAGCACATTAAAGCAAGATGATGGATATAATTTATTTAGAGTGTTGAAAAGCTTCCGATATGATTCTGCCTGTGAGAATATGAAAGAAGTCTGGTAACAAGAAAGTGAGGTAAAATCTTGTCCTGGATTAACAACTGCTGAAGAGACAAGCTGGCAGTGGAAATAAGTGTCTGAAACCTGAGGCTGAAAAATATAAAGAGTGAAGCACCCTAGGGATGTCTATAAGGACTATTTTTATCTATCCATGTGCAGGTGACTATGTTGTACATACATTACACTGATTTCCTTCAGTTTCTATGAGGCTCTGTTTACAACAGACAGCAGATAAATATGGACTTTGAGATAAGGAACATATCCATTAGGTTTATTATAGATTTTGTATGTCTTAAGACAGATGTCTTAAGACTATGATCATCGTTTCCGTGGATTTGCTAAGTACTGCATTTCCTAATAACACTAAGAGTATGATGAACAATGAAGTGTCAAAATATGCAGCTGATAAAAGCTTGATCAGAAAGGAAAAGCTGCAAAGGATTGTTTGAAACACCAGACAACTCTAATACCACCAGTGGTTGTCCTAACATGATGGCAGATGAACTTGAACTAAAAGGTAATGCATTTGGAAGAAATAATTTAAACTACTCTGACACACTGATGGCTTCTGAATTAACCGTAATCTCTGGAGAAAAGACCTGAGCATTATTGTGAACAGCTCAGTGAAGATACTAAGCAGCAGAAGCCAAAAAAAAAAAAAAAAAAAAGTGCCTGAGATGCTGCTGCGAGGGGATGCATTAAGAAGAGAATAAGAATGTACCTACCCTGGTGTGCAGATGTGGCTGCAGGTGTAGCCACATGTGCACTCAGAGGGGTGGCTCATCAGCCTCATTACTGTGTGCGGCTTCAGATGCCACATGTACAGTGTGAACCTGCTAAAAGAACCTGTGAATAATTCATGGTTCCCAAGTGAGAAGAAGGGCTGAGGATGATGAAGTTGGTCACTCGTGTCTAGGAACCAGCCAGTCCTTCTGGCAATGTACCAAAAGTTGAGAGAATGGGATGGTTTGGGTTGGCATAAGGGGTGTCTGAGCACACAGACTCCTCATCAGCATTGAGCCTGCTGCTCCTTTTCAGGATATTTCCAAGTACTTCCACCAAAATTTGCCCCTCTGTCATTTCAAAAAAAGATCATGGCCCATCTTGCCCCTCATACTACTAATTATTGTCACTCTTATGGCCTGGGTGCATAAACCCATATGGAAAACTGAAACAGTGCTAGTCAGGACTCATGAAGGGACCATGAAAGGAAGGGTTGGGCGATGAAACTTCAGGAGAGCAGTGGCAGTGAGCAATAAGGAGCGGAGAGGAGGCAGGAGATGGCAGAATCCCATGAGACTCCCCCAACCCAGACTGGATCAACCCCTCACACAGCCTCTCCTAGCAAACTTTTCCTCTGTCTCCAGGTCTGTGGCTCACCAACATCTCTGACACATTGCTTTACACCTAGTTTCCATTTAAGATAAAGAGAGGAAGCCTGTAACTCTGGTTCAGTTGCAGTTTCTCTGGCTTTGACACAAGATAACCCGTGCAAAATGCAAACTGCAGCATGATTATCTTTGCTACCAGAAGGGCTAAACACTTCATTAGGTTTTTAAATGAAAGCTTAGTTTCTGGAGAACACAGTCAAATCTTCAGGAAGGACCTAATTCTTCCCACATTTTCATGAACACAGGGGATCAACATCTTTGCCAGTCAGATGCTCTTGTTCTGCCTGTCCCAGAAAACAAGGAAAAGGGGAAGCTTGCATTTAGAAGATGACATTTTTAAAGCTGACAAAAGAGAACCATGATTAAGTAAGGTAAAGTATACCTGTAGAATTCACTGAAGAAGGTTTTTAATGTATTCCTCAGGATTAGAGAAGCACCAGCGTTTTACAAAAGTAATGTTTGCACTGCAGTAGTTACAGTTGCTGCAAATGATGTTAAGACCCAAAATGTTTTCCCTGGCCTGGCATAGTGGATTGAAGCCAGAGAGGCAGTAGCAGGTACTTTTTGCTCTATGACCCTCCTCATTTATCATGAACCTTGTCCCAGAATTGTTTGCTGTGTCCTTTCTCTCTGACGGTAGCACTGTGTGAAAATCAAAGTTTTCATTCAAAGAAAGAAGTGAATTTTCTCATACTGTATAAACAAAATTGAAAATCTGACTCCCAAAGTTTAAAAAAAGCAAAAAGAACCCAACAAAAAAAGCCAACAAAACCTGTACTTTTTTTTGATAGGTCATGATATGTGAGTGGCTGGTGTCAGCAGTATTGAGAATGGCTTCTGGAGCTGATGGGACCTGCACGGAGTGTTCCGATAGGCATGAGGAGGCACAAGTAGCCGCTGACACCGAGGAGAGACTGAGGAAACAGGGAGGGGCTAGGAAACAGAAAGCAGCTTTACATTTCCCTCTTTTAAATAATCTGAAGAAGGTAGTGAAAAGCCTCTGAAAGAAGCTCAAATAACCCTGGAAACAGCAAGGGAGGCTGGATTTCAAAGGACTGCTGAGAATGAAGATCAACAGCACCAAGGAGGACAGCTCAGTCCTGTGGTAGATCAGGTAAAGGCTTCACCAAACTGGGTTATTTCATGATTTTCCTGTGTGCTCACTTGGAGGGCATGGAGTCCTGATTTAGTGGGACAGCTAAAATATCCAAATAGCAAGAAGAAAGTAGTCATTAGCCAAGAAATCATGATAAAAACACTCTTTTGTAAAAGTTGTGAGCTCCTCTCTTCCAGAATTACCACCAGGGAACTAGCAATACGTGTTTTCTCTTTACTGATGAAAGCGACAAGAGATTGCTGGAGACAGTGTGCCAGATTAGGGAGACCCATATTCCCATGGATCATCAACAAGGATATCTGAAACCTCTGAAACCTGAAGCGTCATAACTCAGGAGCTGATGTGTCTTTTCCTATTAAAGCAAGTGACACCAAAGGGGGAAACACTTTCTCCTTTAAGTTCTTCAGGAAAACAAGCTAATGAGGAATTGACATAGGACCCCACTTCGAAGCATAACTCAAATAAAACCTTGTAATTGAAGCTGAGTTAATGGGAAATGGCATGCTGGCTTTCATAATGCAAACCATGCACCTGTCTCTATAATGCCATACCCCATCAGAAGATCCAGTGGTGGAGTCTGATAATGAGCCAACATCACACAGCCACACTGCTGCTGGATGTACCGCACAAGGCGCCAGCATCCTGCCAGCTTATTCCTTGAATAGGCATGGCTGATGTTTCCAGGAGCTGTAAGACATCTAGGAGAGTCGCCAACAGAGAGCAAACCCAATGCTGCCAGTAGTAGGATGGGATAGTGCCAAATTAGTACAGAAGTTCCTGTATGTGCCAAATAGCTTTCTAATTACCTTGTGATCAGCAAGACAAAACTGTGTCTCTTTAAAAAACATATGTCTGTATTCACAGCGGGTCTTCAATGCAGAAGGGGAATTTAGATACAAAATGGCAGCTAGGAAAGGCTTATTTGTTTTCAGAGGTTTCTGTGCTTCCAGGAGCCTAGTCCATAGGACTGATGCCTTCGCTCCAAAGAAATCAGAGGACACAGAGGAGGTGGGATCTGGCAGAACAGAAAGTGGTGGGGCTATTTAATGTACAGGCACACATTGAAACAAGTGAGTCTGGCAGGAACCTTCCCACTAAACATCAAACAAAACCCATTAGGGTTCTGTTTGTCTGCTTTTGGTTGAATAGCAATTGTTCCAAACATAGCACTGGACCACTGGGCCCAGTTCCTTTGGTGGATTTGATTTCAGTGTAATTTTCATATGAATGTAGGACATATTTCCAAGAGCTGGGCTGCAGAAGCCTGAACTTGATAAGCTGGTCCAGATTACAAGGATGCATCTGATTCTCATTAAAAAGAGGATGCAATGGCTTTTGGAACAGATAGCGGATAGGACTACCTCATGGGGGATTTCATAAAGAACGAAAAATGAATCACATTGCTTTAGAAATAACTATTTAAATATGTGGTAAGTAAAATTTCATCTGGATCCTTTGTACTCGTTCAGATATTCTTTGAGCTCCTCTAATGGGTAATGAGGCCACCATGCAGCAGAGTGATGAGCAGGCTGACATGTACACAGGCTTAAGCCTCTGCCTCTTCCCCAGGCCTTTACCCTTGGGGGCCAAGTATATTTTGTATCCAGCAAAAAAAAATTAAAAGAGGAGAGCATGTGAATATATTGACTGCTCTGTGGATTTGACAGGTGGTTATTTTGCTTTTAATGCACAGTGAGCTGCGGTGTAGATCTGTGCTACAGTAGCTACACTAGCTCCCTTTTCAGACTCCCAAAGTCACACTACAGCAGAACAGTTTTCTCCACTCTCAGTGCCTTCCATGTGTAGGTTTTATGTGTAGCTGCTCCTGTCCCACACACCTCCAGGGGTTTTGGGCGGTGTTCAACAGCTGGGTTACAGCACATGGGCACCCCCTGAGCTGATCATGCAGGTTCTCTCTGTGGATATGAGTATTTTGAGAATCAACAGTACCTAACCAGGCTGGAGCTTCAATCTTTTCCCACTTCTTCACGTATCCTTGGTTGAAGTGCGTTAAACCCTGTCAGCATGTAAAATAACTACATGGCTGGGATAAAACAGTAACAGTGCAGGCAGAAATAAAGCTAATAAATGTATTCAGTACGGCATTTTCTATTTCTGGGTACACAGGGTTTGTGCAGGACTGCTTGGACATCGGTATCATTTACCATACCTAAAAGAACATTTTTTGAGTTAACCAGTGTGCACCTCATTCTGTGAGGCCTGTATGCAGATCCAGCACCTCACAGCAGGTCCAACACAAAATTGTGTTGGGTTTTTTTGTGTTTTTTGTTTGTTTGTTTGTTTGTTTTGTTTTGGGGTTTCATTTGTTTTTTTGTTTTGGTTTGGTTTGGTTTGGTTTGGTTTTGGTTTTGGCTTTGGTTTTTTTTTGTTTTTTTCTGTAGGTTCTGGAAAATTTTGTCACTGTCAGCTAGTAACTAGAGAAGGCTAATTCAGGAGGCCACCACTCCCCAGACCCGATGTGTAGTGCTCTGACAACCTGTTTTCTTTGAGATTTCAGGTATTCCAATATCGTGGGCCATTAATTGTAGAAATCTACTGGCTTCTGTTTGAGGAATAAAAACAATTTACTTCAACAGGAGGTAGTCCCTTATGAGATACATCCAGCTGGCCACAGCAGGGATCAGCCTCGTTGTCTTTACGAGCAGGATATGTTCACATGCCAAAGTCAGCAGAAACAAAATAGATGACACATCCACACTCTGAAGGTTTGTATTCCCAAAAACCCAAGCAGAAATAAGACAGGATGAGGAGCCAGGTCCAAATCAAGCATTTAACTCAAACATTTACATGCCTGAGATCAAACCCTTGGATTACGGATTAAATCCCTCAAATGTTTCGGAAGGCAGGAGCTGCCTGTGAATGGTCTCTTCGATACGTCTGGGGACATTTTGTGACATCTGTTGTACAAGCTTGGGTTTGTAAAACCCACGTGCAAAGCAGTGGGTTTAGACAAAACTGCTGATGTCTGAAATTTTCACTCTGCTTGATACAAGACATTGCCAAATCTCCAGCAGTATCTGTGTCTGAGACTCTTTTACCTCTCCTCCCACACACCTTGAGCTGATTTTTACTCGGACAGCTTCTTGCTCTTTATACTTTGGGAGCCATATATCAAGGAGAAATCTGCTCAGGAGGAGAGGATAGGGATTCTGTCTGTTCTCTGATCCTTAATGCAGTTTTCATCTTGAGGTGATTTAAGTCCTTCTGTTCAAAAAATCTGACATCAGTCATGCACTCAGCCAAGTGAAGTTACTCAGGATTTATAGCATTCTGTTGTGTGACCACTGAATTTGGAGTACTTTTATGAGGATGATGTTTGCAGTTGTGATTTGGGGACACTTCTGTCATATCCTTTTTCTTTGAATTTTGTGTCCCTGCGTCCCTGCACAGAAAGAAGTAGAGCAGCTCAACAGATCTTTTCAGCAAGCCCCACCACCTTCCCTATTTTCTCTTGGATATTTTCAGACAGCAATGTGGTCCTCACAGGTCATTTCAGAATTTCTACTGGAGTTTCTTTTAGCTTTGCAGAATAAAACCTGAAGTCCTGACCAAAGAAAGCTCCATAAGGCTCATGCCTACCTGTGTGCCTGAGTGTTGGGCACGTCCCAGCCTTTCCTCCGGCCCCACACAGCTCCAGAGTGACGGCTCTGAGGGTACTGCATAGTGCTGGGAGAGAAAACTCCTTTCAGTGGCACCTGGAGGACCTAAAGGTGACTCCAGATCACTGCTAGGGGCACTTTCTCCTGCTTTGAATGAACCAGAATGGAATTCCTCTCTTGCCACACTGTTGTGCTTGAGGAAAAGCCAGTGTCAGCAGCTGTGCATCGCTGAGAGAAGAAACAGCCAGAACAGGCCCTGAAATGGACCTCTGTACAAATCCGGCATTTCAGCTCTGAATTCAGTGGGGAACAATTGAGAGCTTCTGTATGCTCAGTGGATACAGCATGAGAGAAGGTGTCCTAGCACTGGGAACTTGGTGCATTCAAATCCTTTCCAAACTGGCTCAAAGGGGTTGATGTCTTTCATGGCAGTTATCCACCTTTGGGAAATCTTGTGTGATAAAAGATTCCAGATGGGAGAAGATATTACACTGTTATTGTTGGGTAAGGCTGTTTGTGCCAGTCATGAAAGATACGTCCATGCTGTGCTGCTACAGACAGCTCCCTTGCCAAACAAAATCTCTGAAAACAAGGGGACTTGAGGCTAGGAGTGGGGACTTCCACAAAAACCAGTTTTGCTGCTTGAAAGTAAAGAATTATGATCAAATGGACTATTTAATATGATTTTCATGGGTTGAGTGCCTCTCTTTTCTGTGCTTACTATTTTTTAAACTTCTCTGTTCACAGCACCCAAAGTATATGTTAACATTCTTTCCTCTGGATGAGCTAACAAAACATCTTCTCTGAATTCCCCTCAATCTGTGCAGCTACATTCCTCCTTGACTTGGTAGAGCTCCAAGACACCATTCCACAGATAACTTGCCATGCAACCTGTGGCTGTGTGTAAATAAATGTGTATATATAGTGTATGTGGTGCCCTCTATAAAGGCAGAACTGTACATATTAGGGCTGTTTAGAATCAACAAGGACTTGGTAAATAGATGGGTTTTGAACTTCATTTTCTTTCTCCTCTCTCTATCAGAAAGAGACTAAGTAGCAAATGCTCATTTAAGCAAGATTCATCCCTGTTGGATCCATTCTTTACTCTGGGGGTTCTGTCTGAACTTCGAGTGAAAGCTCAGACCTGAGGTTGCTACATTTGTGTAAATTAGGCAACCATGCAGGAGCAGAGTCAGGGCTGCCAACACCCAGCAGTGGAGGAGGAGGGGGACAGTGCCTGCCTGTGGGCATGAGGGCAGGCAGCATTCCCCCCCAGGCAGGATGAGGCTGGCTGGTGCCCACAGGGAGGTACAACTCTGCAATACCTTCCCTGTTCTTTGGGATTAGAAGCACTGACAGATCTTTTCCTTCCACTTAGAAAAACTCAGCCAATAGTGAAGAGTGAGCAGTGAATTCTAAATGGGCCCATTCCACATTAACTGCTTTTCAGAGGACTTTAACTATTTGTTTGAAGCCTACTACTGCTTTCTGTAACCATTCTTCCCCTTTTCCCAATCCTTTGAAAGTTTCCCTGCCTTCATAGCAGACCAAACCAGGCAGCTCCAGTGTTTGCTCCGTGCTCACCCAGAGGTGTGCAGGGCTGAGCCCAGAGCTCCATCTCAGCCAAGCTGCACGGCTCAGCTGGCTCAGGCCCAGGATGCAGCTCATCTGCCAACAGAGAAGCCACCCATGGATAATGGAAAGTGACTGCAGCAATGGAACGTGTTACAAAACTCCTACTGACTTCAAGGGAGCTGACCGGCAGAAATCACTGTGTACTTATACTAGGGAAGTAATCTGGGACAGTAAATTAATCTCAGCAGTCCTAGCTTCAGGGGTTCTTGAAGCTATTTTGTGCAGTTTTCCTCTGCATGGATTTTTTTTTTTTTTTTTGCAATTAAATTAGTAAGATCGAAGCCAAACTTCTCTCAAACTGCTGAGCTGTGCTTTGTTTTGGGATTTCCAGAAAAACAGATGAAGCCAGAGTTTAGTCTGACTCCCATCTGGAAGCAGAAACTGGCCCATGTCTGCTGAAAGCCTTGTGACTCTCTGCAAATTTGAATCCAGCCTGGCCTGTGATCTTTATCTGTGTCCACCTGTCTTCAAGTCTCATTACAGAAGATCCACCCAGCTGTAGTTCAAGGGCAGAACAAGTCAAGCTTTGTGTATGATCTGGACCACTTCTAATATCAGTTGAGTCAAAATGCAAATATAATAGCCATAATCACAGCAAACATTCTTTAGTCACAGATGTGTGAAATTCAGGGAGGAAGGAGTAGCATTTCTACATGAGGCAGGGATCATGCATTTAGTATTTTTACTTTTTGCAGCTTAAAATGGGCCCAGCCCAAGTATGTCCAGGGAAGATCAGATTTGTGTCCAGACCCATATTGGTATTCCATTTTTGAGTGTCAGTGGTACAGAAAACAACACTTGTCTTTTAAAACTGAATTTTCAGCTGTGGTGCTGTGAGTACCAGCTCTGTGATGAGCCAGAGAAGAGAGAGGAAACCTCTTGTATTTCTGTGGATTATCATGCAGCACCAGGAGCAAGTGGAGGAATGCTCTCTTTATAAAGGTGCCTGGGCAGGGGGCAATGGTTTTCCCTCCATGGCTGCAAGGGCTGTCTTGGTTCAGCATGAGCTGGGTTGCTCCTTAAGAGTTGCCCCTCACTTCTTTCCTCCCTCCCACAGAAACCTCACTTGGGGCGACCTGTATCCTGGCAGGGAATATGGGCTAGAGAGAAGATGCTGCTTTCCCTCTCCCGTGCCTGCTTGGACCAGCACACCCCTTGCAATGCAGTGACTGGTAGGAGATGGTTCTAGAAATGCAGGTGGCACAGGAGGGGAGCACGGCCACAGCAGGGACACCATCACCCAGGTGGGACACTGGCAGGGCAGCCTCAAGTCACCTGGGATAATGCACCTCTGGGGCTGCAGCTTGGCAGGCACAGCCCTGCCTGCAAGAGCCACCACAGGCAGCTGCATCACCAAGAGGAACAGGGTCCCCATCTTGACTGAGCACTCGAGAAGGAAGCCCACCCAGTCCTTCCTCCTCTGCCCAAACCCACCCTCTGCACTTCCAGCTTGGAGACTGCCAGGCTTCCTCCGGGCTGCTGAAAGCTCTCTGGCTTTCAGGAACACAGCTGTTAGTGACCTGACAAAGGAACAACAGATTTGTTATGCCTATTTTATATTTTTATTGGCACTAGAACTTCTGTGACGGGAGAAAGGGAAGGCTGTACTTCCTAAGAGACTGAGGAGTGAATTACACACTCATACATTGTCACTGGTATGGCTGAAAAATGGTCACGAGAAAGTCCTCACTTGCTACTTAAGGCCTCTGCCTTGTAACCTGTAGTGGAAACAAAATGTACAGTCCTGGAAACTTCTGCTTGCTTTCACCTGAACTAGCAGCAAGGCAAAGATCACATTCTGCCAGGTCTGGTTTTGCTTCAGCACTGGTAAAAGCTTTATTGCTTGTAGAATTAAATACAGATTTCAGATTGCTTCTCTTAAAGCAGTTTTTTCTCTTCATGCTTCCTTGGCTACTCTTAGAATGATGCTAGTGGTCGGATGCACACATTGCAACAAGCATGAAGATTTGTAACCTTCTGTCAGCAGACACACTTTCCTTTCCCCTCAAAGGTTCCCACAGATGATGCTCTGGCTTCCTCTCCTGTATTCCTACTCCAGTGAGTCATCTCCCTGTCTTCCTTCTGCCTACACACACACACACCAGGTGATGATGCCTTCTGGGATGTTGAGCATGAAACTAAAGTGATTTGCAAAATCAAGACTACAGGAAAGTACTTCCTTTGTGTTGACTTCTTCAAAGATTTCCCATATCTTTTTGGGTTTTTTTTTTTCCTCCATATGTCTCTTATTGTAATGCTTCATGATATCTACAAATTAGCTTTGTTTGCAGACTAAGTTAACTTTCCATTGACAGCCAGGCCAGGGAGGTGCTTTCAAACAGTTTTCCCACCTCTCTGCAGTGGGAGAGAGTGATGTCAGCTGGGGACCTGGAGAAGGGTAAGTGAACTTCTGCAGGGAAGGGGCTCATTTGAACGTGGATGCAGAGGGGTTGGCAGATGATGAGATCTGGGAACACACTTCTCTAAAGGCTCCGTACTTCCATGGAGAATCTGAAGGAACTGTGACAGTAGGATCCAAACCTGAGCACTGGTGCATCTACACCAGCACCTTAGTTTGGGCCAGGAGCCAACTTCCAAAGTCTCCCAGCAGTCCCTTCTCCCTGTGCTTTCTTTTTGTTTGGGGAGTGGATCTGGAAGAGATGAACCCAATGCCTTTCAGGTGAAACACACACTTAAAAACATGCTCTGGAAGCCCACAGTGCACAAGAACATGTTCAGTCTGTGCCATGCTCCAGGTAGCACACTGTTCCCATGGCGTGGCTGCTGAAGGGCCTGAAATTTAGGCTAAAAATAATAAAACATCAAACCTTCCACATGGACAAAGGAACAGTGGCCAGTGCTCCACTGTGCATCATACAGAGAAAATTTAATGATATTTAGAAATAAGACCATCTGTATTCAAAAAAGAGTGTTTAAAAAAAGGTTGTGAAGGGACATATTGCTTGTGAGAGGGTTGTCAGTACAAACAGAGTTCTTGAAATGATGCTACATATATTGCATATGAAGACTTTGTACACATGTTAGAATATTTTTAGTCTCACTAAGCAAAAAAAAAAAAAAAAAAAACAGAAACCAAAACCTATGCAATATATAAATTACAAGCATTCATATATATTATATATACACATAAAATCATCTCCCTGTATATGCTGTGATTTCATATGCAGTAAAACTCATGCTAATCTCTGTAAGGGAACACATACATTCTATAACATGTTATTTCATCCCAGTCCTTTCTTTGTATACAGAAACTGTAACGTGTATAACCAGTAAGCAAATAAATCTCAGTATCTGAGACATAAACTTTGCTACTCCTGCTCTATCTTGCTCTAGAAGACACAGGTTCATGAAAAGCAGTTACAGTAGTAAAAGCTTAATTTATTCTTTATTAATTACTGGATGAAACACATTAAATGTCAAGGGTGTCTGTAGTAAAAAATGACATCATGTATGATATAATTAAACACACAAAACTATGTTTAAATAGCTGTAAGTGTTTGGCTAAACCAAATCAACCAAAAAAAAAATCAAAGACAGTATTGACAAGGGCCCTTAAATCACACTGCTGTGTATAAAGGTTTTTCACAGAAATCATGTTAATTTTAATTACAAATTTTATGGTGGGTTAAAGTTTACTTTGCATTTTTATAATTATTTATTTCTTTTTCAATGGTAATAAAAGCCAATGATTATGTTATTTTGAACAGTGGTATATTTGAGAGGGGGATAAAAATGAGTGGATCAATGTATAATATTACCTTGTGATATAGCTCTAGCTATGGGAATAAAGTTACCTAAAGGCCCTGGGAAGAGCCAGCTAATCTATGGTGTGTGACCACTACCGTGGTTTGCGTCTGCAGAAATTATGTGGTTACAACAAAGTGTCTTAAATTGGGTTTTCTTGATGTCAGGATAACTTTAAAATGTTTGTGCAGTCTGACCAAGGTGTAGGAAAGGCTGCGGCAGGGCAGGAATTCGCAGTGGCTCCAGGGGTAGGTCTGATGGTCAGCTGCAGCTTCTCCCTTCCTGCAGCTCCAGAGAATCTCAGCGTTGCTCTTGCCGACAACTTTTCTCCTAGGTTTCAGGATGAAGCAGACATTACTTACATTAAAGGAGGAACTTAGGTGATGTAAATGCTGCCAGACCAAACAGGAGCGGCGCGAGCGCAACGCTACCGTAATGAAAATACTCAAAAGAAGTGTCATAACTCAAATCAACCATCTCTACGTTATTTAATAACACAGACCTTGAATGACTTTTACTACCCAGTGACCCACCTAAGTTTTAACGTCAGGTGTTTTCAGCTGATTTGAGCTGAGGAAGCGCAGCCCCGCGGCAGAGCGTCCGGCGGCGCTCGGGCCGCAGCAGCAGCGGCAGCAGCAAGCAGCAGCGGCAGCAGCAGCAGCAGCAAGCAGCAGCGGCAGCAGCAGCAGCAGCAGCAGCAGCAGCAGCAGCGGCAGCAGCAGCAAGCAGCAGCGGCAGCAGCAGCAGCAGCAGCAGCAGCCTGGCTGCCCCGAGCTTTGTTCCTTTGTTCGCCCAGCCCCGCTCCGCTCCCCGGGCCACGCCAGCCTCCGCGCAGCCTGCTCGTGGCTTTGCCTTTCCCCCCCGGCTTGCTCACCTGCAGTCTCTGTTCATATTGTTTTATGGTTCTTTAGACAACGGGTTTTAACAGCTAAACATAAAAGCCACTGAGAGCATAAACAGGAAACTTGTGTTTAGGTGGGAGTGCCTAGGAATTTTATACTGCTGACCACAGAGGCCATGGGAGAAAGGAAATAGGAAAAACACTGTAAATACCTGGGTGACTAATGACTTGTGCTGTTCATCTGGCTTTTCAGAACGTGAAAAGTTCAGCCTTTTCCAGGCAAAATAGCGCAAGGCAGGCACAAATTCTCCGGTCAGTACTCTCCACGGCCCTCCGCTGTCTGTTTCCCTGCTCGCTCCCGTCACGGAAAGCGTCCCGTTCCTACAAAGTCAAACCCACAATAAATTGTCGCAGGGCACCCGAGGCTGCGTGCCCTGACGGCCGAGGGAGGGAGCGTGACACGCGAGGGTGCTCCCCTGCCCTCCGCGTTCGCAGCGCCTAAGAGGATTTAGATGAAAGAAACCGAATTTGCAGTCCCGTGTTTTGTGTCGAGGCAGCAGCTGGAGTTCGGGGGCAGCGTGAGCCTTTATCCAGCTCTGCCTCGCCGGCTCCCGAAAAGGTTGCCATTGTTCCCGAGGGGCCTCCGCAGGGCTGCTCCTGCGCCCGCTCCCTTTTATCGCCAGCCGCAGGGCTCGGGAGAGGTTTTGTCTTTGGCTGACAGCAGCAGATTTGGCCGATCGGCGTCTCCCACGGGGCAGCGCTGGGGTGGGATTTCCAGGCTGGCCATCTGCGCGGGGGGACTGGCGGAGCGGGGCGCTTTGGCCAGCGGGCCATTCCCCTCCGGGGGCCACTGCTGCTGCTGAAACCGCGACATCTGGTCACCTTCGCCGGGCGGGCGGGCTCCGGTGTCGCTGCAAAGCCGGGGAGATTTCTCACATGGCAGCTGGACCCGGCAGAGGAGGGATGGAGGCAGACGAGGATGCTCCCCAGGTCACGATTCCGGGGTGGAGCAGCAGCCCTGCGGGAAGGCACGGGCCCCTCAGCATGCGCTGCCTGGGAACCCCGGGAACCCGCCCGCAACGCTGGCCAGAGCGTGCCTCAGTGTTCCGGGGAGCTGGGCCCGAAGGGTTAGCGCTGGGCAGTGTGGGCTCCAGCAGCACGATGGAGGGAGCTCCTCTGGTGTCCTTTATTCAGCCCTTGCTGCTTCTCTCCCACAGCACAAAAACTGACAAAGAGCAACCGGTCCTCTTTTCATCAAGCTCCTATAAAAACTCAATAACCTGCAGGTAATTCCGATGTGCCCAGGCTGCTTCAGAGAAGGACCAGCACAGCCAGGAATGTCAGCCCTGGAGCAGCAGCTGGATCTTGCTGAAATCAAGCGTGTTACTAAATAGGGGTGGAATTTCACTCATGGAAAGTTAAGCACATCTGTAAATATTTCTCTGAATCCAGGCTGGGGTTTCATCCACAATTTGATTGCTAAAGCGATACGATAAGCCATGTTTGATGGTGCACTGGGGAGAACAGCTTTGTTGATAGCCAGGCATGATCATTTCCAGAACGTAAAAGTGCTGAATTTTATCGACAGAGATGCATGTGTACACTTGTATGTATATGTTATGTGATGTATACATGTATCTATAGTTACAAACAGGTGTAGATACAAATTGACTAGAGTTTATAATAACATAGTCACTTGTTCCTACAGTTATAAAAATATGTAGTGAAGGTTGCTGTGATCATAAAACAGACTTCCTTTTTTTTTTTTTTTTTTTTTTTTTGACTATTGTGGCAGTAAAAGATGTGGGACTGTCTAAAATCTCTTCTTTTCCCAAGGGCAGCCACAGACCAAGAACACAGCAGTAGAAGCTGTCCAACACTACAAGTCCAACCCCATCCGGGAGGACCTGCTCAGATCCTGTCCTCCCAGCTGGCAGCGCCTCACCTGCAGCAAGCGCACAACCTCACCGCCGTCCAAGGAAATCGCCGAATGTTTCTCAGGAAGGTGAAACGCGACACTGCTGAGCGACAGCCGCAGCGCCAAAGCCACCGAGGGGCTCAGGGGTAGCTGTGTGGCAGTGGCACAGCCCGTGCGGCGCGGACCGTGCCCGCTGGCCCGGAGGGATGGCAGCGCTCGGAGCGCAGCAGGGCACGCACGGCTAATTGGGGTGGGAAGGACAGCGCTCCCTCCTCCGAGCTCACTGCCTGAGCCAGCTCCCACACCACGACCCTGGAGCTGTGTCCTGAAGACTAGCTGCCAAAGCATTTCTCAGGGTTTTTGAGTCTAAATCCCTTCTCCCGCACAATACTGAAAAGGGGCTCTGACCCAAGACTCTTCTCGGCTAAATACCCGAGCTGCCAAGCTACAGATTTTCAGGGATTCCTTTTGAAACTCTTCCGCTTTGTACAAAGCGATTAAATATTCATTTGCACGGGGACTGGGAGCCGGCCTCCTGGATGAGCACCCCCACCCCAAGCCGCTGAGCCCTTTTCATTCCCATCCTCTGAATATTTAATCGGCTCATACAAAGCAGAGCGGCTTCAGCAGGGGAGCCTGGGAGAGACCCGGCAGCGAGACCCAGTGATCAGAGAGCCCAGCGGAGACACCCGATCCCAGGCGCCTGCTCCAGAGCTGGCAGATGAAGGATTTGAGCATTCGGCTCAGCATAGCTGTGAGCGTGTTAGCTATTCACTGCGGAGGATGTGACACTTCCTTTCTCTTCTCTCCTTCACCCCGTCTTTTATTCCAGCTAGATGTGGTTTAACCACCTCAGAGTCCAGCAGGAAGACAGGATGAGGAATGCTTCGTTTGTGTCCTGAAAACTGTACAAAATGAACGGATAAAAATTTGATGAGAAGTTTTTCAGCCATTCAAGCACCTCTCTTAATAATTCAGATGTTTGATTTTCTTCTTCAGTATGCAGTAAGGATTAATGCACTTTGAAGGTGATATAGAAACTTTAGTTTCCAGAAAAGGAGAAAAGCCTTAGATTTAAAAAGAAAATCCCACAGAGGAGGGTGACATTATTATGCGAGCTTCTATTCTCCTGATTCTCTTAAACTGATGACTGGGACAGGCTTTGCACTGAAATTTCAGCAGACATCTTTTGCAGCCTACCTCTAATAAACAAAGTTCACAGCGGAAATGCTGACAGGCTGTGATCAAAGCAGCACCCTCAGGTGTTGCTGTGATATACTGCTTGCTTACTAAAACACAGCAGTTCAAACAGCCTGGCTGTATTTAATTGGTATATATAGTATTTCCAGCTCGGGGAACTCAACACCAAGGAAGGTTTATCTTAGATCTTTCATTTTGCTATTGTTCTGCTATTTGCTCAGAAGAAAGAATTTTAGGAGACCAAGTTTTGGGTTACATCTGGCACAGGGACCCTAGGACTATTCACAGCATTGCCTTGAACTTTATAGGAGGCTGCCCTGCGTGCACCTCTCTGCTGTTTCCACTCAGAAGTCCATGCTGTCCTCTCTCCAGCTGTGGGGAGCAGCTCTTCCCCAGTGATGACTGAACATCCTTACTTCAGTCACATTAACTGCATATGTAAAAAAATGACACTGACAGTATACCATAATAAAGTTGTAGGTCTTTTAAGTATTAGAAAAAGAGAAAAACATCCAGATGATGAATTATTGGATTTACCAGTCACCATTCAGAACTTACTAGTGTCTGGAGCAGTGCTTGGCTCCATACTCAAAGTTCACAACTCATCTCTGAAATTCAGATGTATATCTAAAACCTTGGCCTAGCCTGATCACTGGAGATACAAGCTCATATATCCTCAAGGAAGAATATTTTTTCTCTTGCCTAGTTCTCTCACAACATTGGGCAAAGTCCCAGATCCTGGTTCTCAGCCTCAGTCTCCCTAACCAAGGAGTCCAGACCCCCATCACTATCACGTCCCTCCCTCTTTGGTCAGTCAAGTTCCACTCCTAACCAGTTGCTACTTCTTGGTTCCACCATCTGTTTGTTGTTTTCCTTTAGTCAAGTTTTTGCCTTCTTTCCAGCTGCTCCAAAGAATTCTTTGTTTACATTGCCTTAGTTCTGGCAGGGATGTTTCGTCCCATCCCTGGGGACTGTTCGTCCCATCGACTTTTACTTTGAGCAACCAAAGTTGGAGAAATCCACTTTCATGACTTTGGATGGAGTACATTCAGCCCAGGGTGAAGATGATGCTCAAACCAGCTTTGTGCCAGGCAGGAGCTGTGAGTGGACAGAACATGTGGACAAACAGCATCTTTCATCCATTCCAGCAGCCCTGAGAAACTTGCATGTGTCCCTAAAGATGGGAGGAATGCATATATTAATTCCTAAATTAAAATATCTCTACTTAACATGGGAAAAGTAGGTTTTATTCCAAAAGTTTCTAACAGAACCTAAATGAGAGACTTCTATAAAAACAGCAACAGGCATTTCCCAACAGAAAAGGCCCCTTTGCTCCACTCCTGCATTTTGAGTCCCTGCTACAAACTTCTGAGAAACTGAGCCTTTTTGAAAAAAAGAGTTTGTTATCTCTCTTTTTTTTTTTTAATCTGCTGTTGTTGTTGTAATATGAACAAAACAAAATACTTTCTCAATTCTTGCTCCCAGAATCTGCTAAACTGTTTTGATAAATTTTTCCCAAAAATTCTGCCTTAGCCATACACCTGGAATATAAAATATCATCCCATATGGTTAAAATTTGACAATGTGTCAAAATGTGATTTTATAATAGGAAATATTGTGCAAACATCATATTACGCAGTATTAGCCCCGCTATTAAAAATATTTCCTTATGTGTAGCAAAGAGGCTTATACAAACCAGCACTTGCAGATGTAGTCACTATTTCCTAGTGTGCAACACCTTAGTAATTTTGACTTTTTCTATATTACTGAATGCAACAAGATAACATTAATGAAATAATCCCCTGGTGAATTTATTCTTTTAAATAAAAGCTTGCTTTGAATTATGCTGTAAAAATGCACCTTTAAATCGACTAATTTCCATTTAATTACACGGATATTAGGTTAAACCAGCAGAGTGGACTTTTCAATTTTTAATTGTGAAAATTCTCTCCCAGGCTGAACTCCTTTGTGCCAAGTTTCTGCGTTGAACACATTTTTACGGTCTAGTTATAAACCGTAGAAAAACAACGTTTATAGGAAATGTTGACACAACCTTAAATAAAGTGGTGCTAGCTGACACCTCTGTATTTTCAATTTGGGGATTTCTACTGGGAAAATATAAACGCTAATGCAGTAAAGGAAGCCAACTATAATAAAACCCTCATAGTCTTCCTGTTCACCACATGAAGACCTACTTCAAAAAGAACCAACTCAGACTGGAGATGAGTAGAAGTTAACTGCATTCCTCTGAGGGTACTAAAAATTACCTGCAGGTAGTTCAACCTTACGGTTACTTGCAAGACTTCAGTTTAGCCAAAGTCACGTGAATATCCATAAAAATAAAATAATTTTTTTAAAAAAAAGTGAAAAGAAAATGAGAATGTGCATAAGCTCAAAAAAAGGGTGCTAGTCCATTTATATCCTTCCTCACACAACATAAAAAGAGGAAAATAGACTTTATAGATTCTAGTGAAACAAATGTAAGTACACACAGGGGAAAAATATAGAGATGGAAAGTGAAAAGTGAAGTTAGCTTTCCTATCTGTATCTTTTAATTCTGGCTCACCTAAAATTAAGGCTCACCTAAAATTAATGAAAAAAGGAAGGGCAGGGGCCTCTGCTTAACCTTATTTTAAAAGATGTTGGAAATATTCATGAGCAAAGATCTGGATGATTTTCAGGACACCTTCTGAGTCTCAGTGACAGAGATTTGAAAGTGTTGTGTTGCTGATCCTGCCTCAAGAATAAACCCCAATCATATTAGTGATATTCTGGATGTGAGATATGGTTTTGGAGGAGGGATTTTGGAAAAGGCGGCAATTTCAGAACTTAAATATGAAATTCAGGATAAAAACCAAATTATATTTTTTAAAGGATTTAAATTGTTTTAGCCTGGTTGCCTTCTGTAAGAGGAGGTCTTGCTCTGTACATGAGGGGAATAAAATGGATGGCATTTCCCTTGATTTAAACAATACTTCAGAGATTATTTCCTATAGCATCCTTGTAGCCAAACTGGGGAGATACGGACTAGATAGCTGATCTTGATGATCTGTGATAAGCTGACTGAATCTTCAGGCTCAAAGAAAATTAACTAATGGTTCAGTCTAACTGATAACCAGCTGAGTAGTTTACTGGATTTAACAGTGGGGCTGATGCTGTTTAATGTACTCCTTAGTGTCTTGGATGACAATGTGTAATGCACTCTCAGCAGATTTGCAGATCCTGTCAAACTGGGGAGAGCGATTCTGGAGGGCAGAGCTGCCGTTCAGGAGGACATCGACAGGCTGGAGAAATGGGCCATGTGCTGCCATATTATGTGAGCTTCTGTGAGATGTTTACAGCTCTGACTGAATTTTCCCACAGCTTCCTGATGTAAACATCTTGTTTTCCGCATTCCTTTCTGATGATAGTCAACTGATGGACTTCTAGTCTGGCCAGTGGGATGGACAGGTGGTAGCCTTGCTCTCCAATCCCTGGTCGTTCTTCAAAACCCATAAAAACGAGGTCTTTGTAAATAATAAAGGGTTTTCTTCAGCCTTCATCTTGTGCAGTCAAATCTGTGAGTATTTACTCGTGTCCACTAGCAACAGGCCATGAGAAAACTCTAGCAGTTCAACAAAGGAGAGCATAAAAGCTCCCCCTGGGATGAATTAATGAAAGACAGGAGGACAGCTGGACTCGTGCTGGCTCACCAGGAAAGGAGATGGCAGCCCTGGTGAACAACAGGTTAAACATGTCAGTGCTGTGCCCTCCGGGAACAAAGGTCCCTCTGCATCCTGGGCTGTAACAGGAAGGGTTGAGGATTGACTAATCTCCAGAAGGGTAAAACCAGGGGGCCAAAGGAAGGGACTATTCTCCTCCCCCTGACAATCACAAGACCTTGTATGAAATAATGCATCCAGTATGGGGACCCCTGCTACAAGAGAAACAGTGACACATAGTAGAGCCCAGAAGAAGACCAGCAAGATGCGCAAGGGGCTGAAGCAAGAGGCAATAAGGTGAAGTTGAGAGAACTGGCTTTGCTGAGCCTGGAGCTGAAAAGGACCAGGAGAAATCTTGCTGTTGTTTTCAGCTACCTAGGGAATGGTTGTAGAGAAGGATGATTCTTCCTGAAGCTGCATAGCAGGAAGATAACAGGCAAGACAAATGGAGGAACATTACCTTTGTCACAGCTGGACATATGGGAGAAAAAAATCCCAGTGAGAGTAGTTGAACAATGACCAGGTTGCCCAGAGAGATTGTGACAGCTGTTCTTAGAGATACTCAAACCTCAGCTGGGCAGGTTAACTATGCTTTGAAGAGCAGGTTGGGCAGTGTGATATCCAGAAGACTCTTTCAACCTGAATGGTTCTCTTTCCATTTGCTACTTAGAAATCATCCTGAATTGCCAGTTCAAGGGGTGTCTGGGAGAACTAAGACTTTCCAACGTCCCTTCTGGCATTTTCTTGCTCAGTGGAAAAGGAGAAAGTGGGAATGGTGACACTCTGAGCAGAAGCCTGCTGGCTCTCAGACGCCATTCAGGTTTCTCCTTTTGACAAACTGGCTGCTGATAGAGCTGGATACTTGCCTGCCTTTGAATACGCAGCCTTATCAGTTTTTAAGGAAAGGTATGCTGAACTCTAGCAACATTGGAAAGCATTGGCCTGAGTTTTTCTTTTGTTGCTATCATACCTAACCTTCACCTCTTCAGAGGCAAACACTAAAAAGTTATGTAAAAAGCCAAACTGAATCATCCTGGTAAACAATACTGACCTTGTCTTAGACCTGAAATGACCTACCCTTATATAGCTGTAACCCACTGCACTTAATGCAGTTAACAAACTGTAGTCATTTGATTCAGTGAGACACTTGCTGCTTTTACCATTACTTTTGTCTTGTCTAATTGTCTATTAAGAAGATAATTCGGGTTACACCCCAATGAAAATCAGACCTACCTAACCTTCTGCAGCTCCCAAGAGACCTTTCACTGAGGTTTCTCTGTGAGCAGAAGGGTTTTGGATGATTGGGTTTTTTTTAACCTTGCTAACATTTCAGCCATTCTGGCAGCAATTTATATAGTTTCTGCCTGCTGCCTCCTTCTTCTTCCGTTTTCCCCCACAGGTTTCACAAGATATCACTGTAACCTTGGCAAAAATGTGCAATCTACTTTAAGGTTAATGCTAAGCTTCTGTAGTACATTATTTTAAGGTTTAAAAGAAAGATAGTAGGTTCCAGTATGTACCTGTCAGTACTAAATGATTGTTCATTTCCTGTGAATTGGGAATAAAGTAATAACATACATCTGGCAAACTAAAACATGTTGCTTATTTCTTTTTCTTCTCTGAGCCATATCCTTTACCAGCTGTGAGACATCACCATGCAGAATCTCCAAACACCTTTGAGAAAAATCAAAACAAAGGAACAGAGGGCTGGAAGGGACCCCCCGTGTCTTGGAGCCCAGTCCCCCGCTAGCCCCAGGCCACATCACACAATGCCTTTGCTCAGCTGTTCCCACTCCATCTTACAAACCCTCTCGTGCCCCCAAAACTTGCATTGGAAGTCTGCTCTCTCCAGTGCTGATTGCTCAACTGGCTACATAATGTCTCTCAGCTTCCAGTTAAAATACATTCATGGGCAGTTTATGCCCATTTGTTCTTGTGTCAACACTGTACTTTATCTTCAAAAGATCTTTTCCTTCCTTGATGTTTAACCTCCTAGTGTATTTATAGAAAGCAATGACATTCTGTATCAGCTTTTGTTTTGCTACACTAAATATGTCAAGCTCTTCTGGCCTCCTTATGCAAAGCAGAATTTCCATTCCCTCTCATTACAACTCTGCTGCCCTTGTTCCCATTTAATTTTTGGCCCAAGGGCTGTTGCTGGACACAGTGATCCTGGTAGAGGTTTCATCAACTTATCTTATTAGTTGCAAACCATTTTCTTGTGTGAATCAAGCCTGAAGATGACATGGTAAAAGGATATACATCATTAAATGGAATAAATACATTGAGAAAAATCCAATTAAAGACTCCTTTCCCTTTGTTAATGTAATATTTTTAAATGCAAGGTGTTTGTGGGTTTTGCAAGACAGTGAAACTCTGATGATGGAATCTAAAGCACATGTTAGAGCCTAGAAAAGAAGGTTGAGGTATGAAAACATCAGCCATGGAAACGCAGTGATTAAAATAAAAAGAGTCCAAGGGAGAGGTGAAACTGGATTTATTACTGCACTGCAATGGATGATAAAGGAGATGATTAGAAATTAACTGTCAAATTCAATTTTTTACACTTGTCTGGCCTGACAAACACTTGAAACATAAAAATACATATTTACATAAATAAAAATCTCAGCCGGTGGCATTTTCACATCTTCCATTTGAAAGCATAAAGGATGGCAACTGATTATTTTTTATGTTATAAATACTGTTTGCTTTCTGTGTATCTCCGAGTCAGAACTATAGAAAAATGTAATCAGAATGGTTAAGTGGAGAATGGAAGATCCTTTGCATTTTTCTCCACATGCACTCAAGTCTTCTCGGGTTTTGAGCAACTTAATGTAAAAGTTTAAATTTTACATGCTCATTGTTCATTTCTGAGGCATGACCTGAATAAAATCCCTGGGGTGGGGGAACCAACAAAACAAAAGGTTTTATTGATTGAATGTTAGTATATAGTCTTTTACAGAATACAATTTTAATGCACATATTGCTTATCAAGATACCGAAATAACAAATTTCTTCAGTCTTTCACAGCAGTTCCAGAAATTTAGCATCTCTTTCACTGTTTTTGCCAGCACTGAGCTATGCCCCAGTAGAGTAATTTTCTTTAGTGTAACATACTATATAAATATCATCATTTTATCTGATGGCAATGAATCTTAGAGGCAAACAGTTCTTTTTCCAGCCCTTTCATATTATATTCATAAAGGCATGAGGGCAGCTTGAATGATTAAACATTAAGCTGAAAGGCAGCATTTGGTAGAGACCTGAATGAGGACCTCCCTGCTGGATTAAATGTAATGTTCTCCTTGCAGAAAATGGCTAGCTCGGCTGCAGGCAGGAGGTGAGCTCCTCTGCTCTCTGTGTTCCCAGGGAGGAGAAATTGTGGTTTGTGCAATTTCGCTTTGTACAAGAAGCAGATTCCCAGCCATTGTTCGGCTGCAGTTGCATTAGGCAAAGTCTTTGTACCTCTTCTGCCCTTTGTGGTTCTCTAGACACTGAGCCTCGTCCTTCTGCATGCAAATTTCTGTGTGTTTTGAAGATATTTTTCCTCTGTGACCTGCCTATTGGACTGGCTGAGGCTCAGATTACAGAGGTATTCAGCGGGTATTAAGCACACACCAGTACGTTTTCAGGCAGGAATGACCTCTTGAATTTGGAGCCATAAAATGCAGCTACTGTGTTTACTCAGTTAGGGGACAAATTGTGCTCCCCAGGTCTCATATTCTCAGGTTGGTTGTTAACCTTTTTGTTTTGCTTATACTATGCTCTGGGACTCAAATGGCATACCCTCCTGGGGTCTCTGACTGTATGAGACTCTCTTGTAAAATATGACTAGGTTCTAGTCATAGTTCTATGTTGGTCACCCCTCCAAGTCTCTATGTTAGCTCAAGCTCAGTGTCTGATAATGGAGAAAACTCAGCTACAGTGAAACAGAGTTACTACAAGAGATCGTCCCTTTTTTATTCTAATATCTTCAAATGAGTCCATTTCAGGAATTGAGAATAATTCTCTTGGAGCAATGAAGTTTATATAGCCAACATAAACAAACCTTGGCCTGCTTCATGCCAGGAGAGGAGAGAGGGGGAGATATTTCTTTTGCTACCAACATAGGCTCTTTTGCTTGAGTAGTATTTTTGGCAGATGCTACCATATTTAACTTCCCACAATGGCACTGTTTATTTAAGGCCAATATAAAACATCCCTGGCCCTTCTCTTAGAGTTTTCAGTCCCTTGGTTGACTTTCATGTATCCTTTTAAGCACATTTTTTATGGTGCCTTTGGAATCACTGCTCAGTGCCTTTAAACAAAATACTTCCAAACAACAAGAACTCCATCTTAGCAGGGTGAGAAAATAAGTCGTACATGCACCACTGCTCATGGATTTCACTACTTTCTGTTCTCACCAGATTTGCATTTGATTTTAAATCAAAGGTAAAAATGTAGCTGCAAAAATGGCTTTCAAATCTTCATAGGAAATTTACTAAGTTCTTAGGGACAATGGCTTATGGTCAGCCCAACAGCCTTTGCTTTTTACAGAACATGATTACCTTTCACCCCTGATTTCAGCCTGAAGCCTCCTTCTCTACATGAGAGCGGTGGCACCATTTCTGTTTGTATCCATTACACCTAAGTTACTGTCTCTGGCTTCACACGTGCCAGAGCAGAGCTATGCTCCAGCCAAAGCCACTGCCTAAAAACATCCATCTGCTACCCAGGCTGCCAAGGTCCTGATGAGCCCCCATGGGCTGCCTGCCACGAGGCACTGTGGCCACAGCCACAGGACACCTCTACCCACAGGAGCAGGTTGCTGCTTTCGAGCTGGACAATTGAGCAGCCAGCACTTCCCAGCCTGGCAGGGACAGCTGGGGAATGCAGTCTTCAGTATTCTTGCCTCTTCAGGCAAATCTCTCGTAAATGGCTTTATAGCAGCCTACTCACATCCTAATTTTTCTCCCAGATGTGTTATTTCTGCTTAACAGTATTTACTGTTGGTATTTTGGTAAACCTCCGGCTACTCAGAGTTCCTGGTCATGCTTTTCTACTGCCTTTCCCAGGTGAGAAAATCACCTGATACTTTAATACCCTTTAATACCACCACCTCTGTATTTTTCCTGCGTTGTCCCATGAAATACCGTGGGTGCCAAACACAACCTAAACAGCCATGTGCAGAAACAGTGTCTCCCAGAGGAGATGCAGAATGTGCACAAACATGTGCTCTGTTTTCCTAAGGACACCTGCCAGAATCCTGCTGATGCACCAAGCATAGGAAAATATTTGGCACAAGCCACGTGTCCAAAGATTTCTCTCCTTGTAGGTAGTGGAAAATATTTCTTAACATACTTACTTCATTTTTTTTCAGGTTCTCTCTATATAAGTGAATGGTTCTATTGTTCTCTGCCGTGGTGTCCAATAAGCACAGCTACTCGTGGTTTCTCAGGTCTCTCAGAGCACTTATCCAGTCTCATTTTACTCCTGCCTCAAGGTGAGTGGTGTGAGCTGTTGTTATGCTGCACTATCCCTGCTCTGTCCTGTTCTTCTGAGAGTTCCTTTTTTCCTCAGAAGACCTTCCCTAATTATTTTTCAGTTTTTTAAGTCCTTGGCCTTTCCAACAAATGCATCTTCTTAAAGGCACTAAGAGTTTTTAACTCATTAATGGGTACTGCCTTCACCAATATACCCATGAAGTGTGCTGAGGTGGTGGCATGACTGGAATATTAATAAAGGAAGCATTAACTTGCTCAAAAGGACAGGAAAGATTAGATATACTGCCCTGCATTCAAGGGTATACAGGTGTGCTGGGAGAGCCAGAATGTGGAGGAATTTACTATCTCTGAGAAGGTAAAAGGGGAAAAGAGTATGAAGGCTTTGATTGCAAGGATTGCAAAATATTAAACAAGTGAGATTTGAGGGGATTTTGTGTCCAAAAAGCAGAATCAGCTAAAGGACAGGATATAATATTAATGAGGGATTTTAACAATCCAGGTATTCCTTAGTGAAAGAATGTAACAGAACATCAATGACCAGTGAGTTCCTGGAATTACTGGCAATTCCTGTTTAAAAAAGCATAGGATTTTCCAGGTTTGAAGCTAGGCAGCAAAGAATGATGTGAGAATGTGAAAGTGAAAGATTACACAGGTAAGAGTTACCTTGGGGGTCACAGGGTATATGATTCTTGGAAAGGCAAGGAAGAAGAGCAAAAAAAAAGATGAACTAGAAGTGGGAAGGCTTCAATGAACTAATAGAGAGCAAGTAGCTAAGTGAATATAAGCATCAAACACAGCTGTAACTTCCTCAAAAAAAAAAAAAAATTTCCTAAGCATATATTATTCCATGTGAGAGAAACTATAGACACTGTAAAAAGAGAACAAACTGCTTAAGCTATTTGCAAAATGTGGCCAAACGAAGTACAATGAAACACTTGCACAGAATAAGCAAGACAGAAAATAGAGGGGAAAGGAGCTGTAATGGAAAATGATAAAAATTCTCAGTATCTCAAATAGATAAAAAGTGCTATAAAAATGAGAGGTTTGGGGGTTTTTTTGAAACCATAAGATCAGACTATAGCAAAAAAAAAAATAATTTCAACATCAAGTAAAATTTTCAGAGGTAAAGTAGTAGAAAGCTAACATATATTGTTTGTGAGTAAGGACATCACAGATTTTACATCAATGGAGGTTTTTAGGAAAGACAGGAAACTGCCACTAGTCATCTAGAAATAGTTCTTATTAATGGGTAAAGCAGTGGGCTACATGACCTCTTGACTATCTTTCTAGGCATTTATTCAATTTTTATGGAACTGCACTTCATTTATTAATCAACTTTGCAATTGTTCGCATGCTCCCTTTATGTGTATGTTAATCACATAAAGGCCTAAATCTTTCCTTTTTACCACCTTCTTTCTGTGAATTTTTAGTATTAAAATTCATAGTGGTCCTACTTTGGCTAGTATACCTCTAACCTCCTTAAATATTGGAACTCTTCCTCTTGCTTTCCCTGAGTTTTGATTGCAACACTTTCCAGTGATGCTACAAAAAAGCATTCTGAACTGGAAGTTCCATTATTGCCCTTTTCATTCCTGCTGGGCACACTTTCCAGACACTTGGGAACTTACACAGTGATGCTGTCCCTTAGGTCTTGCATCTTATTCCATGGACCAGCATTAATATAAGATGATGGGTGTTTGCTTTTCAAAGTATAATTATGAGAATGATTAGAAGAGTGAAAGAGTGGCAATGGGAGCACACAGATTGAATGTATTTTCTTGGTACAGAAGCAGATATTGTTCATCTCTGAGATTTTCACTGGAATAGGTTGCAGGTAAGAGAGAGAAGCAGGAGGACCTGATGACTGAGGCCAGCTCCCCTCCTTTCCTTCACTCCACTGTTTGTAGCAATTCATTCTTAGAGATTCTGACTTGTGCTCAATTTCCCTAGCAGCAAAGTTCATATGTACTTGATTACTTACACAGGAGACAATTTAAGCATGAAAACCTCATATGTGAGGGATTAGCTGAGGGCAAAGTAGGGCTCTTAAACTCTTAATGTAAGTATGGTCATGACAGCGCAGTTTGATTAAATTGAAACATTTCACTTAGTGAAGTATAGATTTAATTCTAATAATTTTAAAGGTGTCAGAAAGGAAGGAGTACTCATTTCACTCAGCACATACAGTCTGCACATCTGTCTCCCCGAGGGGAACAATGAACAAACCTTGCACGGAAAAAGTAAACAATTACTGTTTCTGTACATCATTCATCTGCTGGTATGTGCAGTTTTTGTGGACATATCTACATGATTTCTACAAATCCTATTACACATCACATAAAGAAATTAAGTTAGTGATACAAAATTTTGTTTGAAAAGCAAGACATGCTACTGCTTTGTTTTAAGACAAAATATAAGTGTTAGAAGTTCTCTCTTTTATTTCCTGCAGATAAATGCTGTTGAGGATGCTACAGCCATCTTTTTCCCATTGTAATGATTTTGTCTCTAACCATGGTTTTCATGCTTAATTTTTATGTTTACCATCAGTCATGCAATTCCAATTGACATATGATTTGATTTTTCTGCTACATAAACCAATTTTACATCAGTGTAGTTCCAGTAACTGGGGCTACTCACGCCACAAGAAAAAGACGAAGCCCTTTTTTTTGTTTTCTTTACTTTCTCTTCCCTTAATCACTTGAGCCAGATTCTTAGCTAATTTAATTTTCCTCTGTTATCTTCAGTTGAGCTCTGCTGACATACTGTGTTGGCAAAATTTGTACTTCATCATTACAGGTAAATTTCTAAATAAGTCAGTTAAAATTTCTGTGTTTCCATTCTACTGAACTCTTTCCTCTGTGTTGAGTATTTTGAGATCTCTTCCTGCCCTCACAGGCACCAATGTGATTTGCTAAAATAATGCATGTGAAATTGCAGGCTGATCTTGCAAGATAGCTCCCTAAAAATAATAACCTTGAAATCAATGGCTGGACTTAAGAAACCTCTTTTATGCATTTTACGCAACATGATAAATTATTGTTGCACTGTAGTAAGAGTTTACACGGAGAGTGACTCAAGTGGATGGTATGAACTGCTTTATTCACCAGCTAAAAATCTGTTTTCTTCTCACTCCTCTGCCTCAGAGAGAAGGGAAAAAGCAAGGTGGAGCCCCGACTGGTTCTGACTTCAGCAGCAGAGTGAACAGCCCTCTGTGTGTGTGAAGAGACAAAAAAGTGTGCAACCATCACCCTCCTACAATTGCTCACAATTTAAAAGCCAGCCAGCAGCAGGAACAGGAAGAGAAAAGGTCACAAGAGGACAGTGTCCATGGCCAGCATCAGGTTTCACAGAAGGGACCATAAGGGAGAAAATGAAAAACATTTGGACTTAATTAAGGCACTAATCTGGAAAAATGAGGAACAGTTGAAAGCTGCAGAGTTGGGGCATTGTATAAACTTCTTTTCTTGATCACGAAGTAACCTTGCAGTAGCTTCTGCTACTGAGAATAAGGGAGGAAGAGGTTGGTAGGAGCTGGGGGCTCTGAGGTCTACCCTAGAGCACTGTGTTCTATGGTGAAGTAACATCAGTAAAAGCAAAGGAGGGAGTACAAAAGGAAAGGGGCCTGTGAGAAAATGACACACATGGCTTAGAGCTTTGCTCCCAAATATAGTGCTTTCACATCTTTGAAAATATGTATTTCTCCTAGAAGTAGCTTTTCAGTTGTCATCTTCAATTTTCTGCTAGAAAATTCTCTGTGTGCTTATATATAGTATATTAAAACAGGTAAATACTGAGTTATATAAAATAACATTGTAGATAATATGCACATATATTTGCTTGTATTTATCTCAAAAGAAAAAAGTTGGCACGGACATCCGCAAAAAATGGAACAAGAGAAGACAGGGTGCTGGAGTTCCTTCCAGCATTTTCAAGGCCTACCTGCACTACAGCTTTGATGAACTAAAGGCAAAGGTATCTGATTTAATTTCAGTCCTCTGTGTTTTGTCACTTGTATAGATACAACAGTGTTAAAGAAAAAGTGTAAAAAAATAAAAGAAAAAGCAGTCAGTGGCCCACCTATCCTTCACCAGGAAAAGCACACAGAAAAACTCTAGTTCTGGGCATCCCAGGCAGACAGACAGACAGACAGACAGTGAGAATGCTCAACCTCAAACTGTGTCCTTTCAGCTGAAAACTTGCATAGATATTCAGCAGGGAAATGCAGTGCTCAATATGGCACTGGCATAAATTCACCCATTAGAAGCTGCATGCACACATCTGAAGGTATTGAATAATCAAGGATTACAGTTAGATGAGAGTTAAAAGAGGTGTTGAATTTCTAAATGCATAATTTTTTTTTTTTTTAATGGTCATAACAAGGACTAAGAAGAGTGTATTTTGTTCATGTGCAGAGGCAGATTTGCTACCAGACTGAGTAAGCATGTCTTAAGCAAAACTTCCTATGGAGAAAAGATTTCTAGCCCAGGATTCAGGACAGAGAGTTGTTTGTGGACATAGCTTTTTTTTTTTTTTTTTTTTTTTTTTTTTTTTTTTTTTTTTTTTTAATCAGCTGTTTTTCACCTTTTAGATTAATATGTAATGAAGAGAGACAACTAATTTTCAGTATAATCAAATGAGAAGTTGGATATTAGACTATTTTTCCCATCCTAGTTTCCATACAAAATTTCTCAGCTACAGCAGTTTGAGGACCCCTAAGGCCACATCCTTATCTACAGAAAACAGGCTCCATTAAAAATGGAATGATGTTGCTTCATGTCATAAAGGGGGTATGGCCCTCAGTCCAGGTATGTCTTCAGAGGAGTTTTGGGCCCTGATTTTCCCACACATTGTTTCACATGCAGATGTCTGGGCAAACCACTTTCAAAATGTGCACAGAAGGCTGCTCAAGTACACGACAGTAGCCTGCATCTATTTTGCATGATAAGTGTAACAGATAAAGACAAGACAGACTAGAATCAAAGCAACCTCTAGATTCTTTCCCATTAATATACAGGAAAAGAACACTGAAGTCTACTGAATTAAAGAATTATATAATAATATTGTTATTTGAGAAAAATGGAATAGAGCTCTTTGATAGAAATATGAACTATTCCGTAAGGATACTTAGAAGTTTGTGGGTCTCACATGAAAGTCCTTTTTAAATCACATTCTGTGTCTAGTCTTTCGAAAACCAGCTGTGGCATGCAGTAAATAGTACAGTTGTTGCTTCGAAAAAAAATCTGCATCTGCAGTGCCTGAAAATAAAATCCCACATCAAGGGCTTTGGTACAAGTTAGCCCCGCCCACAGACAAAGGATACTTACGCAAGGATGCATGTGGAGTTATTTCTGAGCAATATTTTTCCATGTAGTTATTTTGGAATTGCAAATATGTTTCTCTTCTCCTCTTTTCCCATCACTGGTGAAATGTGCTCCCTTTCAGCCTCAGCAGAATACTGGACAGGTGCACTGAAAGCCCCAAACTTGCAGTTGAAAGGTTCCTGCATGGTTCACTCAGCTGGGAGAGCTTATTCTGGTAATCATTTAGGTCAGATTTATGCTTATGGAACACCTCTCAGTGAAATCCAGGTTTTTTGAACTCAGGGCTGTGATTAACTCCAGGGACAGCCAAATGAATCCAGGTTACAGAGAAAGCACTGGAAATACCTTTGTTATTTATGCATTTGACTTAAGCCAAGTGATCTGACGGTTGATAGGTTTCAGTAAAGTATGCTCCAACTGATGCCATTAAAGTCAGCCAAGTTAATCTTGTTTTACATATGTGGGACCGGAATTTGTCTAAAGAGTCATTTTTTCATTCATTTAAGTGGAGGACGTGGAACTAAAGGTTTTTACAGATGAATTAGGATTTTAAAACAAGAGCAAATGTAGGGAGAAGGGAAGATTACAGTGAACTTCTCTGAAGTGTCCAGCCTACTAAGGAGCAGCTTCTGTTGCCACTGCTTCTGCCAGCCTGCATAGTTTCGTGCCACCCTTATGCT
Source organism: Hirundo rustica (assembly GCF_015227805.2). NCBI lineage: Eukaryota > Metazoa > Chordata > Aves > Passeriformes > Hirundinidae > Hirundo > Hirundo rustica. The sequence goes on along the minus strand of NC_053450.1, from coordinate 141,627,285 downwards.
TTACTTCCAAAAGCCTCATTAAGGTACTTTCTACATTTTTGTATGTCACTTTTCTCACTGAGAATACCAGCAAGCAAGTTTCCAGCTCCTTTTTTAGCCCTTGAAACGGGTGGCATCATTTTAACGTTTTTAAGTGGTGTCTGTGCCAACTACATGGGAACTCTTTTTTTCAAACTCTGCTGTTGTCTGAGGTAAAGCTGGGCAAAGATGCTACGCAGTAATCATTGCATGGACTGCCATGCATGTGTATGGACTACTACAGAGGTCAGTCCTGCCCTTCCCAAGTGCCACATTTAGTTCCACCTACGAGTCACTAACCCAAACATTGAGAAAGCACTGTCAGAGCAAATGAAGCAGAAAAGTTGCTCCCAAAAATCAGTGGACACAAATCTCTCTCCTCTGCTTTCTGAAGAGATGCCAGTTCCTCCTGTGTATACACCTGGTAGAGCAGCACTGCTCAAAGAAACATCTCAATCTTCTATGGCAACAAGCCCAGAAGCTGATCTGCCAGCCCCAACCTGGTTAAGTACTAACAGGCAGTCAGTGGGGGCAGCCAGCACCCCAAAGAGCAAGGGCAACCTATTTCTTCTGCACTGGGGACAACTTTCATCCTGCTGCTCTGGTGCTGCAACACTTAGGTGACTTCTAGGACACAGATTTCTCGGGAGTTTCCTTCACCTTTCTGACTATCTGCTAGGATGCTCAGACATCTAAGTTTTGCTTCACCACCTATCCCGGGAGCTCTGGTAGCTGGCTCAGTCTACAAGCACATCTCATACCATGGGCAGCAGTTCCAGAAAAACTGCTTTTCAGTCCTCGTCTTCCTTCTTCTCTGTTAACAGTATTTCCATGTCCTCAGAAACCTGATGAAATTACACTGCCAAACCAGTCTGCTGCCCACCTGCCAACGTGTGTACACTCTGATGGACACGCTCAGCAGCATCCCCTACACTCACTGCCTGTCAGCAGGTCAAAGGTGACACTGGCAAAGTCAGCAGATGCCAGCACAGGAATAACGGGAATTGTTACTTTTAAGTCCAGTTTCCAAATTTCTGTAGTTTCTGATAGACATCCTGGAATTAACCATTAGAAAAACAACTATGGAATAGCCTCATGGAATATTGGAGGAATTATTAATATATATATAGACATAGAGCTGTAGAGACTGTATGATTAATAAGGAAACCACCCTGACTGGGGAAAAAAAAAAAAAAAAAAGGTGATATGTGCGCACATCTGTTTAATCTCTTTAATTACTGTAATTTCAGTGAATGACTAAACTAATCCAATGGAATAAGCCCAAGTAGACATATCCAGGAATATCCCACTGATGTCCCCCAAGGCATGTCCCCACTCTTTGAATATTTTCTCTCTATTGCTTTTTAAAAAGGCCTTCTAATTCTGTACACTTTATTATTCGGCCCGTTTCAATTAGGAATGTCCCAAAAAAGCTTTGTTTCTTTCTCTTTTCTGTAGACAGAAGTTTTTATGTTAAAATTCAAAACAGTCCTTCCATATTCTGCTTTTATACTGTATATATTCTGTCATCCTAAACTTTACCAGTGCAAATTGTGAGACATGCTCTCTCTGCATGGGGAAAAGGTATAGTTATTTATACATAACTTAAAACATGCTTTGGTATGTGTTCCTAGCTAAACATATAAAAAAAGACAACTACCAGCTCAACATCTCCTGAAAAATTAACATTCTCAATTCAGTGACATTTTTTTATTACGCACCTTCATTTGGCTTAGTAGGCTATGCATGAAAGCATCCAATCTGGAATCATTAGTGCCAGTTACTAAATTTCAGCTTTTGCCTTCTGTTTCCAGGATCCTTTTTAAAAATTTTTTCTTAATTTTAACATAATTCTGAGTCTGTTTTCAAGTCTAAAATATATAAATCGTAAAAATATTAAACAGACATACATATACATCAGAACATTTGGTTTCTTCTCAGATATACCAATTTCACCTGTATAGGACTACAATTATGTCTAAAAGGCTCATATACTGAGTGCCAATATCAATTAATTACTGATGCTTTAAAAAACCTTTTTATGTGACATTTGGGAAAAAACTGGTGATAGAAAAGTATATACTTTTTCCTTCCAAAAGTAAATCAAACTATGACTCCTTCACAGCCTGTATTTCTGATATGTAACCATAAACCCATTATAGTTCATCTCTAGATATGCTTTATCTCTCCATTTCATGTAACTTAAAATATATAAAAGGCATGCAAAGAATTAAAATATAGTTGTTGCTTTCTATGAAGAAAACAAACAGCAGGATATATGTTACCATTGCCATCTCAGGGAGCTTTACTGAATAATTCCTTTGACTATGGTATGAAACATCCAACTTTAAACATCAGTAACTGGAGTATGAACAGACAGACAGGTAAAAGGCTTCCCTAACTAAAGATTAATCTATTCCAGCATCCTACCTCCTAGCAGATACGCAGGGGAACAGTACTACAAGAAAAGCATATTTCAGTACTTCTTTGGAATACTTTCCCACCTTCCACAATTTGTGGCCCTAGGAATACCTGTTTTTTTAAAAAAAACCCATCATTTCTTATATCAAGATGACATTTTTTTATTATATATAATAATACAGATACTATTTTTTATGTTTTATACTTACCATTATTACACTAATATTATTCTTCCGTTTTATTTCACAAGCTGGAAACTTCTAGCTAGTTTTCTTGCTCCAAACAAAAGTGCCCTCCTTACTTTTTATACAGATGCATCTTGCTGCTCCGGAACCAGCATAGGGAGAAGAAGCTGTGGGAGACCCCTTTTCTGTCCTCTGTACCAGACATCATCAGGTTCCTGACATCAGGCCTCTCCTTTCTTCTCCTTTACGTCTGCTAAGTAATTTGATGAGTGCACTGAATCTACCTCCATTTGTGTCACCATTACTATGTGGACTATAATTAGTAAGAACTCCCTAGGATATCCTGCATCCTTCTTGTGACATATTTTACCCTTAACCCAGGAGACAAATTACCAACATGGTTCCATTTCTTTCAGTTCAGGACACAGATGTCTTGGCACAGGATTTGCACTGAAGAATCACAGCTCAGTATTATTGGTCCTTTCCTTCCTCTCACTGCTGGGCTGTCGTGGCCAAGAGCCGGATGGTCACAGGCTTTATAAGCTTCTTTTCTTAACCTGGCTGCCCACGGAAATGAGGTATTTGCAACACCGCTTTTCATCTGGTGGTGTGGTTCCTTCTCTTGTGGCTTTTTTTTCCTGCCTGCCAGTGCCCTGGTAGTAACAGAGAAATCCACACAGGAACTTTGTCTGCATCTGAAAGAGGAGTGCCAAAGAAAATTACATTCTTACTGACTTTGCAGCAATAAGCAGGTAGGGGAGAACAGCAAGATAAAATTGTGCCCTTTGGGGGGATTAGTTGGACATAAATTGTGTCATATTCTGGGTGGCAGCAGCTGGCTGATGACCCAGCAAGCTCCAAGCATTGCTACTCACATAGTGTGTCCCTTGAAAGTCTGGGAACATCAGGATGGTCCTAAATGTGATGGAGGTAGACAAATGTATAGGGAATCAAGGTGCAGGAATTTTAAGACTACAGGAACACCTTCTTTTCTTGCCTTATGCTACCCTTTTAAGAACATACTATTTATGGTTTTAAAGCTGAAGCCAGGTTTTTTTATTTGAGGATCACAAGGCACTATATGAGCATTAGATAATTTTCCCCCACACACCCTCTGAAATTGTGCACCCACTGTAATCATAAAGAAAACATGTAAACTGGATTATTTAATTAAAAGCAGCTATAGCTTTTCTTTGTGGACCTTATTCACTAACATATTTTTAATATACCTATGCACAAATAATACATATGAAAAACAAAATAATTGTATCATCAATGTAAAATACTCAGATAAGAAACCTTGAAAATTATTAGGCTTCTTCATCACTGACTGAAAACTGTAATAGTTGGTTTCATATTTATGTGTGATATGAATCCTGAATAAAGAATAATAATATTTTTTTAATGTTTTTAACATACTGATTTTCCAGGGGTTTCAGAGGACAGAATTTTGTTTAATCATATTTCTGGGCTGTTGCCAGGCTGTCACTATTCCCTAGAGCTGAATCTCTGGACATCAGAGGTTTTCCCCTGGAGCTGCATCTATAGACATTAAAGATTCAGAGTTGTTACATACCTTAAGCTAGGAGAGACAGGGGACTTGGTCCTAATTACAGCTTAATGCCCATTTAAGGTTCTTTAAGCTTAATGCAGAAGCCTTGATGCAAATGAAAATCAGGTCCTCAGTCACTTCAAAAGTACTCACAGAAAGGTTAAAATTCTGTTTAACTTCCTCTTCCTTATCAAAGTCTTGGAAAAAGAGAGCCTTTTCATAAGGACTGAGCACTGCATGTTTAATGTGAAGTCTCCCGTTTAAAGAGGGTGATTGATTTTTCCACATTAAGGGCAAAATAGCAGGAAATCTGTGCCTCACTAACTCTTACACACATACCTGCTAGCAACTGAGAAGCTCACTATTCAAATCAAAATCGGATTTCTGAGTTTTAACTGTAGCACTTGAAGGGCTCAGCTTCTTTGGCTTTGTCTTAAATTAAGAGCCAGAAATTATTTCCCCATGAGACTTCAAGCTAGATCTTTGCCAAGGCCATGGGTCACTTGATTGCATCCAGAAGTTTACTCTATACTTAGCTGGTGATGTGTCGATGTGATGAGGTTTCAGCACATGATACTTAGTGACTGAAGCTAGTTCCCATGATTTTTAAAATTCAGTTGGGGAATAGGAGTACGTAAATTCTGACTATTATTTTCATTTTTTTTTTTCCCCATGTTATAGTTTTCCAGAAACGTAAGCATTTACAGGGACCTTTGATTTCTTGCTTTTATATGTACACCATTATTAATGGAAATTAAAAATAAAACTGCCATGTAGATGCACTACTGTGAAAAAAAAAAAAAAAAAGAAGAAGATTTCTAATTAAATGTGGAGGAAGTGACTATGATAAAACCCCGTGGTAATATGCCTGGACACTGTGGGACAAGAGGTCATGGCTCATGTGCCAAGGATGACAGTGAGATGCTACAAGGGTTTGAGAACCAGTTGGAGAGTCAGTTCTCTAGTTCAGTGACCTCACTTCAGTGGGAACTGTATAAACACAGAAGTCGACCAAATAATTTTCGATATATTTATAACTCTCTTGTGTAGTGAAGTACACTGAAGACAAGGGATATAGAAATCATAGACTGTCAGTAACGGTAAAACAACAACAAACACAACTTTAAATATATATTAGAGCAGAAAAGAAAAGAACTTTCCAGAGAAGACTGCCAGTAGCTCAGTGACACTCAGCTTTTTCACACCAGGGTCCTTTTCCTATATGGTTTGCCTCTAACAGAAGCCTCTGTCTTAATTGTCAGTCTGGGCAGAACAGACTGGCTGGGATTTCCTGAGAAACCCTGCAAAAAACGTTAAGGCTTCCTTGTCTCAGTGCCTAACTGGAAAAGGAGAATATAGTTTTGCTCACTGAGTGGCATACAGATAAGGTATTCTAATTAATTCTTTGAAATGAAAGAAAGAAAATAGCAAGAACTGCCTAAAAAAGTACTAAAGGACTATTTTAAATTCCTTGAGATTAAAAGGACAAAAATTCTTTCTAGTCCAATCTCCCACACATCCCATTCCCATACACTCAGCAGATACCTATAGGATGGTTTAAAATAAATCCAGATTGCAATTTTCATTAAAACTAATGGTCTGTCCTGTGATTCAAGAGCAATTTGCTCACCCTCAATCTGCAGCTCTGCTAGACACAGCTGCACGTGTGCCACTTTTGCACCCCCAGAAGGTCTGGTGCAAACTGTACCCTGGCACAATCATCAGCAAGAAGCCAAGTCCCAATGTGCAAGTCTTACGCATTACGAAACGAAAACAGAGGGGCACTTCCTTGTATTACATAAGAGACACACTGCAAAACACACACACAAATAAAGATCTTTCTGAGAACATGTGATAAGCCATCTAGAAAGCCAACAGTGTATCCATGACACAGATCATCAGGTGTTAAAAGCATGGCTGTCTGTGCAGGGTTCCTGCTCTGCTCACTGCCTTGAACAGTCTCTCTGTGAGCTGCAGTCTTCATTCAGAAGTTTATTTTTACAAAGCATCTCGCCATTGTCAGCATAACACCTTCATGAACTAACTCAAAATTCAAAGCAAAAGCAATTTAATCCTTGTCTCAGCACACTCTTGCTATACAGCATTGCTAGAATAAGATACATAGTGGTCGGGTATGAATTACAATTACAAAAGGCGTTCTTTACAAAGGGCGTTCCTTACTTCAATTGAAAAAAGAGGTCATATTTGATTTTTTTTTCAGTCTTCCAGGATTTGTCCCTCTTTTCAAGCTTCATTGACAGCACTACAGGAAGTTTCACAGCAAATACCTTTTATCCCCTAGGATGCATAGCAGCTGGGCTGGCTGATGGACTTACAACTCTGCACATTTTTCAAATGTTTCCCTGACTGCTTTTTAGGAACAGCTATTTCTATAAACCTTTTGTTACGTCTAAGTTGTCCAACTTTCATGGAAACTCCTTTCTAAATGAATACGAAACAGTATCTTCACTACTTCTGAATAACTAATTTTTGTCATTCCCATTTAATCTTGTGCTCATTTTCAGTTTCCCTTCACCTTCTTTATTCTGTTTGCATCTTTCCCATATTTTGAAGTATAATTTCATTTTTTTCTGTCATCCTATTTAAAAATATTTTATTTTTGTATATATTTCTCTTATTTTTTTAATTCTCAAGAGTTCTGCCTTTTTTTTTTAAGCCTTCATAATGTTATAGTTCTTTGTAGAGGCTTTGTAGAGGTATTTTGGTCCACAGCAGTAGTAAAAAACATTTCGTGATACTGAAAGAAGGGAGTTTGCTTCTTCCTGCTTACGAGCCTGCAGGTTTCCTCTCAGTCATGTGTGTTTCCTTGGCTTCTCATTAAGAAAAACAACAAAAAAGAGACAAGAACTATGTGTTCTTGGCTTGTCACAGTATTTTACTACCTTGAAGGACAGAGATCAACTTGTTGGGCACAAAATGAAAACTTTAGAACAAGCAGCTTGTGGGTTTTTAAAAACAATTTTTATTTGGCATCACCAGTCAAGCCTTTCATGTTGCTGAAAATCTATTGCTGTCTCTGGAAAATCAGTCAGCCTAGGCTGGTTGAACAGAATCATTTGAAAGAGAGATTTTTCTTACTTTACAACTTCTTAGAAGCTTTTGAAAGCGTCACCTCAAAAGAAGGATAATAAATACTTAAAATATGTGCCTACTCTCTTCCATAAAGCAATAATAAAGGACATAAATTCTGGCCTTCACAACACAAAGGCTACGTTGAAAGAATTTTAGGAGGTTGAGAAATCACATCCTGAGAATTTAGCAAATGCCAGCCAGCCTGATTTTGGCTTTCATGCTCTTGGTGATGATACAGTTCTTAGTTATATGTGCCTAAATTTATTTTTAAAAACAGAACAAGAGGTGGACTAAATGAGCAATTACCATGTATTTACTTTCTCTTTCTGGTCAGGTGGGTGATTAACCATACAGAATGCTGTTTTTTGACTACTGTGCTGACCACCAGCAGCAATGGATTCTCATCTGCTGTGCAAATGAAGATATATGCTTTTGGCCTTTAATCTGCAGATGTATATTATTGTAAGGGGAAATATTAAAATTAAGCATCTCTAATCCATTCCAGGATTTGTAATATGGTGTATTAATGTGTGCAAGATTATTCTGCTTTCTGTCCATGAATTTGTCCTTTCTCCTTCTACCTTCTCCCGCAAGTCTCTCTTGTCCCACTTAAGCAGACTGAAGACTTTTGACTTCACTTAAGGGATTCTGCCCAGTCTCAGTCTTTTTGCTCAGTCTGTATCAAGAGAAGATCAAAACCATTATCTGAAAATCTCTATTTGGGCATCTCCTAACACCAGAGGTACTTGAGCTCATCTATCTGAGGTAGTGCTGAATGCTCCTCTTAGAGTCAGAGGAGAAGAAACAAGAATTTACACAGCACAATTGATCTGTTTGAGACTGTGGGAGTTAAACTGCTGTCCACACATCTCTGACACATCTTAATATGCATTCACTTCGAATCTTATGCAAAGGTGTCTCTTAGTAGCATATTAACCACCCTTCTGATTTCCAGCAGCATTTGTTTCAGATTTTTTTCTTCTCGTTTTTCTGAGCTGTAGATTCTGATCTGTTCTGTCCCTTGGATTTTTCCCCTGTATTTATTTTAGTTGCTTGTTCTGCTTATATGACTTGGATCTTGGCTTCTTTATTATCTTAGTTGGCATTTCTCTCTTTTTTTTATTCCAAAAGCAGTGTTTCAGCACTTAAATGTCTGACAGGTTAATCATGACAAAAAGGAATGTACTTAAATCTCATTATATTTTTCAACTTCAAAGAGTTTTGCTCATATTTATTAATGTATCATCACAATATTTAAGTCAGAATTACCACTTATGTTTCAAAGGTAAGTGAACTGAGGCGCAGACATTAAAGCTTAAATCTCTTACACATTTAAAAAGTACAAATAGTCAGCAGGAGGCCTAATCTGTAGGAAGTAGGAAAAGTCTGGTACTAAGGGGTTTTTCAAAGCTTGTGTTTGGTATTGTCCAAATTTCCCAACTTCTTTGAGTCTGTGCTCCAGTGCAGCATATTTAAGTACCTTCATCAACTTGAAATAACAGTCTTCTGAAGTACAACAAACTTAACTACCTAAACCAACACCAACCTAAATGATTCTCTGCCTGGTCTAAAGCAAAGTAGCACTATGCAGTAATACCTTACTGCATGTGGAAGAATTTTCTTTACAGGTGGTGCAAAATTCCTACATGTAGAGCAAAGTGCAAGAGAGAAGAGTAGAGTAACAATTAATGTTCTAAAGCTTCATGGATTATGGGAGGGTGGGGCGCATTACAGTTTTCTGTTGCTGCTTTGTCCCCATAAAGGCTCCAGTTCACAGCACCACAAAACACAATGGTTCACCTCTTTATGATCAAGTTTTGGCATTTCCATTTGCACTGATACAGGGCAAAAGCACTGCTGTGCAAACACCTCTATTGACTTAATTCTGAAAATATACCACATCCCTAAATACAAAAAAATTACCGTGAGTGATGCAACTACAGATTTTTTATTACCCTGAATTCTAAGTAGTACACATTAATACCGTACATCATAAAATTCTTAATCATGTAGGTATACCCTTCAGTTTATTCTATCTGATAATACACTACCACTCTTCTAAATCATTACCAATGTAATCTTTAAAACAGCAGCTCTTTGTTCACTGTAGGTTGCAAAAAGAGAAAGTATTATCTTCAGATATCACAGCTTTCATTTTTTCCTATTGTATTGTTTATTGCTGACTAAGGTCTGCTTACTTTCAATTCTAAGCAGGGACTCATTCTATTACGTCACTTTTACGAAAAACTTCTTCGCAAAAGCCTGTAAAATAAGACTGAGATCACTGACACACTTTTCTGAAAAATATTCAGGAAACAGTACTACTGAATATTATAAAGTCAGATGGTGAGGTACTACATCACAAAAAATATTTTCTTCAATTAGTCACAATGAATTATTTTTCCCAGTGTTGTTTTAAAACTTGATATTTCAGATTGATATTATCACTGCTACAATGTTTCTAGAGTATATAATGAAGTAAGGCTTGAAGAAAATTAATACACTATTAGAAATGACTGATCTTTTCTGTGAGCATTGAAAATAGTCTATACATGAAGTTTATATTGTCATCAGACCTCTTTTCTTTTTCACCAGCAACAGATAAATCCACTGAGCATTTTATTTTTGAATCAAAACTAATAGTTGGTACAGGCACAAACACATGTGCACTTTGGAAAGAATATTTTGTGACTCTCCAAGTGGCATGTAATAAATCAAGAACCGTCACAGGCCCACTTTGCCTGATTGGTGGTTCAGAAAGGCAGTAAATACAATGGATATAATAATACTTTTGCTTAAGCAACAGTTAGGACTTGTATAAATCCAAAAGGAATTATAATTATTTAACACCATTTGGAAGACTCACCTTCAAATTCATTCTATTTGATAAGCTGTGTAACTGCAAACCACTTCAGCTTTAGTAGGTACATAAAGGTGAAGAATAAGTATGTTTATTTTTAAACTTCAGTTCCTGTTGAAATTGTCAATGACTTTTAAAGGAAGCATTCTGAAGCACCAGAACAGTTATTTCAGATACAGAACTTCCAAGTGGAACACATGACTGAAGGAAAGTGTACCATAAATGTTCTGAAATAACTTCAAGCTAGTCCACCAGTTTTATCACCACAAATTTCATTTGCCAAGTTCCTGTATTCACAAAACTGTACTTATATTCAGAATCACTAATTCTAATTCATATTTAATTTCAGGAAATCTGACTTCAAAAAGAGCCTAAGCTTTTAACTTCTTTTTATTGTTTGGCTACACTAGGAAAAAAGTGTCAGGTACTCAGGGTATCTGCTTCTTTAGCTGTCACTTTGCAGTGAGCTGCAGAAACGGGTTTTCAGAAAACCGCACAAACATTTTAAATATATTAATTTTAAATACATTTCTAATTGTCAGCATACTGTCTATACATACACAGTTCAAATTTCAGCCTTAGGTACATGTAAAGAAATGTGAATATTTGGAAGACATTCCATATTCCTTCTATCTTCTCCCACACTGATTTATTTTGCCACTTTTTGTGCTTTTGGACTTATTATCACAGCAGCATCATGATGCTAAAGACATGACAGCAAAATCCATCAGCATGACATGCTTAGCTTAACACCACTTCCTCCTTTCCCTTACTCCCACTTCCCAGAAGCTGTGTCAATGCTTTTCCACAGATTCTTTGTTCCAGCTGTGGCTAGGGGAGCCCTGTCACCCCTTCTTCCAGCAAAGGACTGTCATAGAAACCCGTGCTGAGTGCAGGCTCATGGGAGATGGTGGTGTCTTGGCAGAGCACATGCAAGAGGAGCTCATGAAGATGGAGACAGTTCTGCATCACATGATGAAATTGAAAAGGATGTGGCCCCAATGTCCAATAAACTTTGAAGTGGTGCAGACAGAAGTCTCTTTCTTCCCCACAAGTAATATCTCTGTGGTAGAAGAGATGGTTAGAAGAAGGTAAAGAAAAGAGCGGGTTTTTTTTTAAAATTTTGAATGTCGTTTCCCTTCTCTTTTCTTTTCACACCGATGTATTCTATGTTTTCCTTCTTTTTTCTGTACCTTCTCACCTCTCTCCAAATAACTTCTTCTTTCAGCCTTCTCTTAAATCCCATACTATCCTATTTCTGTCACACTTTCACTTCTCCTTTCAGAGAACCATAGAATTATAGAATTGTTTAGATTGGAAAGACTTTAAGATCATTGAGTCCAGCTGTTAACACAGCACTATGAAGTCCACCACTATACCTTGTCCCTAAGCCCAATGTCTTTCAAACACCTTTTTAAACATCGTTGAAATACCTCCAGGGATGGTGACACCATCATTGCCCTGGCAGCCTGTTCCAGTGTTTAACAACGCTTCTGGAGAACCAATATCCAATCTAGCCCTCCCCTGGTACAATTTGGGGCCACTTCCTCTCATTCTAGTTCTTGTTACATGACAAAAGAGACTGATGTCCACCGGGGCACTTACTGGTTCATGTTCAACTGCTGTCCAATACCCCCAGGTCCTTTCCCACCAGGCAGTTTTCCAGCTGCTCTTTCTCCAGCCTGTAGCACTGCAGGGGTTGTTGTGACCCAAGTGCAGGGTCCAGCACTCAGCCTTCTTGAACTTTGTGCCACTGGCCTCACCCCATTGATCCAGCTTGCCCAGATCCCTCTGCAGAGCCTTTCTACCTTCCAGTACATCAACACTTCTGCTCAACTTGTGAACGTAAACTGAGGGTGTTCTTGGTCTCCTCAGTCAGATCATGAATAAAGGCATTAAATGTGCCTGACCCCAACACTGAGCCCTGAGGAACACCACTGGTACCCAGCTGGATGTAGCACCATTCACCAACTCTCTCTAGGCCAGGCCATCTGGAGAGTTTTCTTACACAATGAAGAGCACGTGTCCAAACCATGAGAGGCAGTTCCTCTAGAATGCTGTGGGAAATGGTGTCAAAGGCTTTACTGATGTCCAGGCAAACACATCCACAGCTTTTCCCTCATCCACTAAGTGGGTCACCCTGTCACAGAGGAACAAGTCAGTCAATCAGGACCTGCCTTTAATAAACCCATGCTAGCTGGGCCTGATTACCTCTATGTGCAGCGTGAGGCTGTGAGGACACTCAAGATTATTTGCTTCATAGCCAAACTAAACCTTCCCTATCACAACCCTGAGGCCGTTTGCCTTTGTCCCATCACTTGTTACTTGTGAGACTGGGCCCCAACTCATTCCAGCCTCCTTTTTAGATAGCTCTAAAGAGCAATAAGGTCCTTCCCATTCCTCCTTTTCTCCAGACTAAACATGCCCAGCTCCCTCAGCCGCTCCTCTTCAGACATGTCCTTCACATGCTTCACCAGCTTCACTGTCTTTCCCTGGACACGTTCCAGCACCTCAATGTCTGTTTTAAAATGAGGGCCCCAAACCCAAGCCCAGTACTCGAGACGTGGCCTCACCACTGCCAAGTACAGCAGCACAGTGACTGTCCTCATCCTGCTGGCCACACTACTGCCGATACAGGCCTGGAAGCCACCGGTCTTTCAGTCAGCTCATGTTCAGCCATCTGCGCTCCCTCTGACCCAGTGCTTCCAAGCCCCCTAGGCTTATTTTCCAGCACAATGCCTGTACTTTCAGAGATCCCTTTTTCTGACCTGCCCCAGGACAGCCCCCATGCCAACGCCTGACAAACCATGAGTTTCGGGGACCGGCTGGGTCCCCCTCCCGCCCGTCGCTGGTTGGGACGGGGAGGGAAGGCCTCGCTGGGCACAGCGGCGCCCGAGGTCGAAGCCCCATACTCCCGCAGCATCGCCGCCGAAGCCCGGGCGCAGACCGAGGCGCGGCCCCGCCGCCCCTTTCCCTGGGACAGCCCCCGCCCGCCGGCGGCCCCGCCCCTGCGCCTTCCCGCGGGGGTGACGCCGCCGCCCCGCGCCGCGGAGGCGGGACCCGGGCACGGCGGGCGTTCGTAAGTTCCTTCCCCCCGCGGCGGTGGGGCCGCGGCCCGGGCTGGGGGCGGGCGGCGCCGGGGCGCGGCTGCCCCGCTCTCTCCCCGCCTGCGGAGCCGGCTGGCGGCGCGGGGCCGGGAAGCAGGAGGGAGGGGTGGCGGCTCCCGGCGGGGCGGGCGCCTCCTCCGGCCCTCACTCGGTGAGCCCGAGGGGTTCCTCGCCGGGCGCCGCGGCCGGAGCTCCGCGCCCGCGGGGCCCTTCGCTCGGCCCGTCCCGGCACAGCCTGACCCGCTTTTCGGCCGAGGCGCCGGGCGGCAGCGTCCCCCGGGCCGCCGAGGTGCGTGCGGGGCCCGCCCGGCTGCGGGAGCGGCGGTGCGGGGCCTGCGGCGCTCGGCCGGGGCCGCCGTGTGAGCTCCGAGCCGGCACGGCCACCCGGGCCCCGGCACGGGGTGTCACCCCGCCAGTGCGGAAACTGCGAGAGGGCGTGACTGCCGCTGCCGGTTCTGATGTCGTAATAAAGACCCGCAGAAAGGCCGCGTGTGGCCGGTTCCTCCAAGTCACGGCGATTGTTTGTACAGCTCACGCGCTTTTCGGTGGTGGCCGTAGAGCGTGGCCGCCGTGCGGGGCGGCAGTGGGTGCCTCCGGGTTCTGTGGCGCTGGGCCGTGGCAGCGTTTGGCTCCTGTGCGGTCCCTGCCAGCGTGAGTCAGAGCTGTGCGCCGAGCTCTTGACTCCGAGACCTGGGCGATGTTTCATAACCTTGCTGCTGCTTCCATAAAAGTACAAATACGATGCGCAGTCCTCTCGGGCCCCTTACGGTTTGGAAGGAGCTGACAGCCAGAGGGGTTTTGTCCTGTGGCTGCAGAAATTCCAGATGCAGTAAACGGGGGTGGTGTTTGTATATAACTAACCTGTCGGCTTATGAATCCATTAGAACTTTTAATTATGACGTCAGGAACATATTCCACATTCCAAGTGATCAGATGTGTCTGGCATAGATAATAGAAGAAGGAGGAAGGTATTCTAAAGCCGCGTAGGAGAATTTTCAAAAGACTGTGCAAATGTTTGCAGCATAGCAGATTTACGAAAGATTGGCTCGTTTCAATTTATTTTTCCAAAAAGCCATGCTCTATTAAAAGATTTACCTAGTTCTATACCTAAATTAAGATTCGTGTTATACATCTTGTGCTCAGTTCCTTTCTTCTAGAGTTAACTTTTGTTAAAGCTTTTTAATATATAATAAAGTCTTAGTCAACAGCCTAGCCCTTAAATGCTGTATAGTTAAGCTAATTATAGTCTTGAATTTTCTTGTACTGATTTATTTGAACCTGCAATATGCCATTAAAAGTGGTCTTTCATGTTATTCCTTAATGAAAAGGAAGGAGGAGGATAACAGGGTACAGCTGTTATCCTCCCTTGGATTATAGTAGTTTAAGTGCAGGTTTTTTTCCCCACAGAACTATTCAGCTATCAAAATACTGAGCTGTTGTTTTGTTTGTTTTTTCAATACCCTGATTGTAGCTAGTTATTTTTAGTAATAGTTTAGGTTAATATTTTTCAAAGTTATTTTTATGTAAAGCAAAATAACATCAGGGATGAGTGCATATTTTTTTTCTGCTTCTGTAGCTGGAAGAATCTGATCTTTTTCCAACTTAGAGTTTGTCAAAAGACAGGAAAAGGAAGAAAGAAAACATATGACAAGTCATATGTTTAAAGTATTTTTTGCAATGATCTAATGTTCTTAGTATTTAATTATAAAGATATTCTTGGGTAATGAGGACTTGAGGATCAGAAGAAAGCCAGCACTATGCAGATATTTTTAGCTTTTGGGCAGGCTGTTAAAGAAATAGATTGTGCAGTAGCTAAAGTTGTAATTGAAGTGTTTTTCAAAGTGTTTAATGAAGAAAATGCTAGTTTTTTATGTTTCCTGCATCTCATTTGTGAGTGAGAATATCAGGACTAGCAATGATGGGGAGAGCATCGATGAGATATTTCTGACTTTCTCACTTGAAGCCTTAGAAATTTGTAGCGATTGTCACACATATGTTTTTGATGTACAGGATTCAAGGATTCTTGATGTTCAAGGATTATGTTGTGCTAGATGAGAGGAGTGTTCTCCATCAGTGACTTGGACTGTTTCAAGCATTTTTATGTGCCCAGGTAAAACATTTATAGGAGTAGTTTAATGTTTTAAATGTCTGTATCAAACTTGTGATGGTTTTATGTATTTATTTGCACCTAAGGAGGTAGATGGTGTCAGGTCGAAGTGAAATAGCCAAATGTTGAACGTAGAACTTGGTTTGGAAGCTGACTGGAAATATTACTGCAGTTACAGTTAAAGAAACTTTGAAATTCTGGAAGTGCATAGTAAAATCAGAAATATAAGAACTTTTATCAGTTATTTTAGCAATATTTATTCAGATATTTATTACTGTAATCTTTAGTCTAAAGTCTTGTTAATGTATGGTAAGCCTCAGAGGAGATGCTGTTGTATTGTGGGTAAACATGTTTTAGTAGAATTCTTGTTTATTTACCGCATCTTAAAATATTTATCTCTTATATTAAATATGATTTTCTGTCATTTGCTAAATATATTTCCTGAGGTATTGGAACTTTCTGTTGTTTTTGTTTGTTTTTTATTTCCTTGAAATAGGAATTAAGATGGATGAAATGTTTCATTGGTCATAGCAGCAACAGGACGTATAAGGTGGGTATGTTGAAAGATTACAGTTAATATCTTTGCAGAGTGTTTTAGATTTTGATTCTGTGTCCATATGAACACAAAGGCAGTTTTTGCCTCTGTGTTTGAGTTTATTTGCTCATTTAAAATTCTTTAAGATCAGTGAAGGTGTACTCCATTGGGCTTGCACTCCAGCGAAACAAATTGTTTTCATAATTTCCGTAAAAGATATTAGTGGTTCAGCAGCAGGAAAGTATGTTTTGATGCTTATCCTTATTTGCAGTCAAGACAAGACATTGGCCTTATTTGCTAAGATTTAGTACTTCATGTCAGTGTTTTAATTTATTTAGAGAGATCCAGAACATGCTTTTACTTAAAAAGGTTTTTAAAAAACAAATTTAAAACATAACTTTATATTTTACAAGACTACCATTGGCAAATAAGAGAAAACAGTGCTGCTTGAGTAATAATTGAGCCCTTTCTCATGGAGCATTATTTGCGTGTTGTTGTCAAAGTTAAATGAATGACAGATACCTTCACTATGTAACCAGCATTAAATTATATGGCAGAGATCTTGGTTTTTATTTTTTAATTTAAAAAATAAAAAGTTGTGGGATTTTTTTGTTTTTTAATTTCATTCTTTCTTGTGCTGGTGTAACAAAGATTCTTACTGCCAGTTTAAAATGGTGTTTGGAGAATGGTGTTGTCTTTGTATTGTATTTGCTGTGTCACTGTTTGTCTTGTCACCTCATGAAACCACAGAACAACTGGGTAGGAACCATCCTATTCAAATATCACAAAGTGGGATGTTTGCTGATTAAGTGTGTCTTTGACTTACTCTATTATAGTATTGTATTTACTGGTATTGGTTTATCACTAATTGGTTGATTAAACTTAGTCTCAGTAGTATTCAAGCATAACTTTTTTAAAGGATCGATTTCATGCGTATTTATAGTGTAATTGAATGTTGTAGGAGATGTTAGCGTGGTTTGTGTAGCAATAATCATAATCTTCCAGTTAATATCAAGAACGTAATCAAAACAACATAAACCTAACTATGGTAGAGCTGTACTGTCTGTTGAGCAAGGGTGCAAAAGGGCATCGGTTAAGGAGAGACTATCTTTGCTTTGTCACTTCAGACTTTTACCATTTTAGGAAAGAATGTTTTCCTCTCCTAAACTGTGAACTGTTCTTTTTCTCTTTTGCTCTCTTCTTGTATCTTTTTGAAGGCCATACAGTACTGAAAGCTTTGCTTGAAGGGAAGCTGGCTGGTGTCCTCATACCAGAAGAGGTTTAGTACTGAGCTGCCAATACACCTTGAACTGTTGCACAAATAGAAAGGAAACAATGTAATCAGTAGCTCAGTACATCTTTCAGAAGTCTAATACATTGTGGTCACTTCATTAGTGGTTAAACTTTTATTTTTTGCAGAATGATGAGATTTTTTTTCATGTAATCGTAAAAAGAGTAAAATCATGGTGTATTGAATCATAAACAGGCTCTTTTTTTTTTTAAGTGTCTTTTACTTTCAGCTGCTGCTATGGGATGTTAATTTCTGTGTATGCATCATGCTGTTTCATTCTGTGGCTTAGCAGTTTGGTTTTCAGAAAGTCTAAACCCAGGATTGTTGGTTTAGAAAAAGTGTCATGGTTAATGCCAAGAAGAGGTCACATGCTGAGCTTCAGAGCTGGACTATCTCAGCCCTGCTGAAGAGCCTCTGTTGCAGCAAGTCAAAGGGGAGACAGGAGTATTCTTGTGTCTCACTTGGGTCTTTGCCAGGAGGAGCAGGTGCTAAAGAGATGGAAAAGCAGCTTGGAAAATTTGTTTGATAGGTAATGGAGTTGTGGGGGAAAGAAACTACTTCTGGCAGACTTACTAGGATCTATCACTGAAATTGGTTTGGGATATTAGGTTGGTCGTAAGTTACAGTTCCAGGGAAAATTTTTGCTGCTCATGTGGGTGCCAGGGCAGTTAGAGCTACGTTTCCATACTCAGTCTTTTTCAGAAGCCCTTTGTTACCAGTAGCTGAATGCCAAAATGTCTGTAGGAACTATTGAATGGTTTTACGTGGTGCCAAAGCAGAAACCAAACCGAAAAAACCCTCAAAGGTGCATTGTCTTAATTTTTGGAGCGTTATTCAGCTGCTAAGGACAATTGCAAAGGACTGTATCTCTTCTTCAAAGGATCTTTCTCTTGGGCCAACACTATGAAAATGGTGTATCACCATACAAATTACAGCTTAGATTGATGTCATTGCTGTTGTTCCTGTGCTTCTTTGCCACTTCACGTTTCTTTATATGCATGTTTGTGGTTATTTGGGATGAACCGTAGAAAATAGGGATTTTACAAAAATGTTACTGATTTTTATAGTTTTGAGCACACTTCTGCTGAATGACATACAACTTAATTTTGGTGGATCTTTTTGGCCGTGACTGGTTGGCTTCCCTAAGGGAAACTACAGTCTGCTGATTGTGAGGGTGTGTAATCTCAGATTCACATCAGGCTGTCCTTTCAAAGAGTGCTACATGACAGTTTTTGCTCTTCCTCAGCTCAATCAAAACAGAATTACTGGTGAAGAAATAAGGTAGATCCATGTTTTTAGGAAGCAGGGCAGTAAAGCTAAACTACCCAACATTGGCCTCCGCTAATTATGTGCAGTGTTCTAAAGATAAAACTATTTGATCCCCCAAAATACCATTAGGGAATTAAAAAGGATCAGTCTATAGAAACCTGTGTAGTCCTGTTGTGTATGTAAGTGTAGTACTCCGTGTGTGAGGAATCAAGCACTTGGAAGTTACCAGCCTGCCAGAAAAATAATATGGATGTTCACTAGGTTGTGTTGCTTTTGTCATCAACAGATTTTGAGGCTTTACTGAAGCAGGAAAACAAATCAGTATTGGATTTGGAAAAAAGGGACTGTTCTATATTACAGGACTCGAACTGAGACCACCCAAATGCCTTCAGCTGGTTTTTGTTATTTTCACAAATTGTTTGTTCTTTTAGCAGAATGTTTAAGAACAGAGAGTCAGGTCAATCATGAATTGTTTGAGAGAAGTAACTCAAAAGCTTTTGTTGGCTCATGCTATAAGAGTAAGGGGACATGCTGTGAAATTAGGGTGGCAAAGTCAGAAAGGAAACTTGAGAAATGATATATTTCTTAATAAACTGGTAAGACTGAGCTCTGCAGTCTAGGGATAATTTTAATTTAGAAAAATTCTAATAGAAATTGGATAAGTTAGAGTGCAGGAATATTTACACAGGCTCAGGTTACCTTTTCTCCTAAAAGAATATAATCCCTCATCTTTTTGTCACTTGCAAAATTATTTTTTCCATCATCATTTTTAATAAAGCTCACCTACAAACCATGTGTTGGTGGTGTGAGTTAAGGAATTAAGTCTATCCCTAGTTTGTTTATGGGAGAAAGAATTACAGCATCTCACTAATTTGTTTGTTCTCTTTCTCTGTATTGGGTTATATCTAGATGAGATACCCACTAGATAATATGTCTAGTTCCCTTGGTAGGATACACTGATTTACTGTGTTTCTCTTGTAGATGTGGATATTGGAGAAGAGGTTTTGGGGATTAACATCAGGGTCCTCATGAAATTGGAAAGAATTTACGTAGGCCAGTTGTTTTTGTGACTTGCTACTTGTGAGACACCGTTCTTTTCAGCTTTGATTTTTCTATTGCTTGGGCTTGTGCATCAAGTTGGTGTTCCTGTGGTAATTTAATTTGAGTCAGTACACAAGTTTGTTCTGTACCTAGACTGATGGAATATTTTGGGAGGATGAAATGAGCTAACGCTGGCCTTCTGTGTCACCCTGCCAACTCCCAGCAAGTATGTAAAAAGTCATAAAAATAGCAGTGGGGGTATCTTAATTAAATGAGCATGCTTGTCGCTTTGCCAGTCTTTTCTCTTGGCATAGTTTAAGTCCTAGAAACTGTTTGCTTTCAGTCTCTATCAAACTCGAATATAAAACTCTGTGATAAAAGCATCAGAAGCAGTGTTCAACAGGAAAAGACTACAGAATCGGCTTTTTCTCATTCCCACTTAAATGTCCTTTTCTCTCTTAGTGCAGGCTGCAGTTTTAACTTTTGTTGTGTTTAGCAGCAGATTGAGTTAAATTTGTTGTATTTGGCTCTAGAGCAGCAAAGAGCAGATGTCAGGGAGGTGCCGTGACAAGAATAAAAAATTCAGCAGGCTTGTGGGAATCTGGGGCTGAGAGGGAAGTCTTCCTCCTATTTTTTCCATGCTAGAATCCGTATTATAACATTTAGAGCTGGCATTCAGTTCAAAAGTTGCCATACTGCAAGGGTTGATGCATTGACACACATTCTTTCCCACAGCTCAAATTGTGGAAACAGAGTTTATTTATAAAATAAAACATGCCTGTGAAATTATAATTGATATCTTAATTACAGGGAACTTGCCTGAAAGATGTAACTTAGCAATCCGTGGGACATTTTCCTGGCTTAGAAGAGCCACGATTTATACTGAAACGTTTTCTCTGCGTGAATCCTAGAAATGGAATTCTCCTGTCAAGGCAGAAAAACTTCAGTAACTGAGAGATACTCTGCCAGGGGTGATAAGTCTAAAATAATAGTTAACTTTTAAACATTACTTAGGGTTAGAACATCTGAAAAGTAAGCTTTGCTATTTGGGATTGTCACTGTTTGAAAAATACGCATTTAAAAGCCACCACTTCATGTTGCCAATTTTTACATAATCAGATGGGTCCTGGATGTATGTGGAATCCTGGAGAAGTTTCTTGCTTTGGATTATTTCTTTTCACTTTTGTAAATGAACACAGTGCTCTGGAAGTCAGTGGTGTAGCTTCTTTTTTCTTTAATTCTTACCTTATTAAGGGTAATTTCTGAAAACACCTGGTGTAGTTTGTTAGTTAGCAGCCTGATTGCTTTTTTATTTCACTTTCTTTATCACATCTTTTTCATTCATCATCTACTTGCGCTACAAGAGTATATATTGCCACAGTATAGTTTGAAGAAGCATAAATATGATGTAATTTACATCGTATTTTCATAATTTTGATTGCAGGTTGCTGTATTTGAAAACTCTGCCTATTCTCTTGTTGTTGTATATGTAGAATGATGTACTTGATAATTTCTGGCGATTTTTTTTTTTTTTCCTGTGATGAAAGAGTTTTATTTACACACTGATCTGGAGGGGAGGACAGTAATAAATCTACTTTTCCTTGAGATGGTACTCACTGATCTTGTATTAGTGTTTTAGTAAACCACGTTGACTCCTGCTTTGGGTTTCCTATTCTGGCGGTGAAGCTGGACTCTTGTCTAGCTCTGGTAGCAGCTCTTATTTGCTGGGGAGATGGGATTTGAAATAAAAGGAATATATGTTTTTGTGCATTTAGTAAGAATATGGAGTCTGTTTTTTTTTAAAAGCAATTAGTCCAGTAGGGTCACTTGAGAAGCATCATATGTGTGAGGTATATAATGTGCATGCTCTGTTCTCCTCTGCAGAGTCCTGAGTGGAGTGTGCTGCTGCTCAGGTTTGAGAACAAATCTTCCCATGTCTTTTGCTGATGAACAATGTCAGTATACTGCTAAAAGAACACAGGACTAAATTGCCTGTTGGCTGTAGCACGCTGAGTTTCTTGGTCAGGCAGGTGATTTCAGTGACTTGAAAGTGACAGGCCTGGAGATAATTGTGGTCAGAGCTGCTCCAAAAGGATTGAGCGAAGCCTTTTGGATTTCTTAAACGATAAGAAAGCTAGATATGACCAACAGCTGCTGTGATGGCTATTCAGACACTGAGTTAATCTAGTCCAGTGCAGGATTTTTCACCTCTGAGCAGTTTAGAGCATGTTCTGCCTAAGGTGAGCTGGTGAAACTAACAGTTTTGGTGTGTTTGATTACCATCATTTATGTTCACCGTGAACTTAATTTCTTACAGGTATTTTTCACCTGGCTGTCAAATTTCTTTGTTGTGTCAGAAAGACTTTGTGGTCACATAAAAAAAGTTAGAAAAATGGTTATGTTGTGGATTCTGTATTTAAAGACTGTGTTCTAGCTCACTTCAATAATTAAATATTTGTAAAGTTTCTTTTACATGATAAGATTTTGCTTCAAAGGAAGCATGAAACTATAGAGCCTGTTTAGGCTAGAACAAGGTTGTACCTGTTTTATTTCTTTTATATGATTTCATGCAAGCGTTAAACCTACATTTATGTACTAACATGCTTTGAAGATAGCTGGATATTGTGAGGAGAGCTGGTCTAGGGTGTTGTTAATTGATCTAATTAATTGTAAAAATTTTGAAACCTTTTTGAAGGTATTTTTTGCATCTAAAAATATTCAAATATTTGGTATAAAATATTGATGTTAATTGGAAAGTGAAATTTCTGTTAAATTTTGAAAGAAAGCTTTTTTCATGTTCAAGATTAAAGCATACCAAACTCTTACTTTTCTTTTTTGATTTAAAAATTATTCTATACTTACAGAAATGCAGCTACCTTTGAAGGATTTAGCTGATCAGCTTTTGAGAAGCATAAAAATTCCTTAGATTAAGAATAATGCTAACAAAATTGATGGAAACTCCTGAATATAGAACTGGTTTATTCTGGATAATTCTCTTCCTGTTCCAAGAAGCTGTTCATTTTGGAAAAGCAAAAAAAAAAACCAAAACAAAACAACTCAAAACAAAACAAAAAAAAACCAAAAAACCCCCCCACACACAAAAAACAAAACAAAAAACAAAACAAAACAAACTAAACAAACAACAACAAAAAAAAAAACCCACACAAAACAAAACAAAAAAACCCAAACCAAACCAAAACCTATAAAGTCTTGGTTATAGAAGTTGTGGAATAATGGGTTTTAATTTGACCATCATAAAAAAATGCAAGGCAAGGAGAAAGAATAATATATTGATGGTAATATCTAAGAACTTATAAAACATCTTCCCCCTAGAAAACAAAAAGTAAAAAAATAATTTGTAAAGTGGACTGTACCTATAGACTATTGCAGGTGTCCTATCAGGGGAATAGGATGGGTAAGTACCCTGAGTCTTACTTACCTCTGAGAGATTTCAGTGATGAGAGACATAATTAACTTGGGCATGTGAGCCTTTTTTTATCAAAGTGGAATTATGTTTTAAAGTGTTTGCTGTTCAGTAATGGAAATGATTTATTTCAATTGTCTCTTCATAACATTTCAAACATGAAACACTAGAAGGACCATTTCCAGAATACTTATTAATAATTGCAAAATTAATAGATAACCCCAAAGAATTCATAGATGTTAGTAATGGTTGAGAGAGACTAGCCATGCTTGCTTAGTGGAGGATATTTACAGAGAACTATTTCAGGTTTTCTTTAGTGGCCCCTCTCTCTCCAAGACTTGTGTGTCAGTGGCGTAGTTACCTGATAATTCAGTCTTTGGCAATTATCTTTAGAAAGCTGCTCTGGATTGGGAAGGAGAACATGTTTAATGTGTATACTTGAAGTGAGGAAGGTGCTGGATGGGAATACTAACTCATGTTAGGTTGACTGATTGTAGATGTCCCTGAAAGAGGAAGTTTTGAATTTCTATTAAAATCTAGTCATATAACAAACAACTGTATTTAGCAGCACAATAACTTTCAAAACTAGTATCTTTGGAATTCACTTTTTCATTATAAAGTGGTTTCACAGACCCAAAATACGACATTTCTTACTTTCAGGTTTTTAAAGTTAATTACATTTCTTTCTAGAAATTAGTTGAATACCAGTAACCTCCCAAATAATGAGCATTACTTGTAGTAGTACGCTAGAATTGTGGAGTATCCTGAGTTGGAAGGGGCCCACAAGGATCACTGAGTTCAACTCCTACAAGTTTTCAGATACAAATTCTAGAGAAGTTTCACAAAGAGCAGATGTGGCCAGGTGGAAAATGTTGATTTGCAAAGGAATCCTATGTAGTGCCCACTGTTGTGAGCCACAGTGGAGCCTCAGGGTGCAGCAGATGAGTTAAAATTCCTGAGCTGAAAGGAATGCTCAGTTTCTGACCTGCTGCTTACACTTGGGAGGTACAGGGAACCCTTCCCATGGCTGTTGCCACCAGCTCATTTGCACAGTAACAGCCCTTGGAGGTAGCTCCTGGCTTCTGACTGACTTCAGTCAGTTCACCTGGCTGAATGAAAATAGGCTGTGGTTTTAAGCATGTGGAACCAAAAAAACCCAAAAAAACCAAAAACCCCAAAAACTTGAGTATCACTGGGAGTATTTTTGCTTTACATGTACTAGTTCTTTGAAAACAGACTATCTTGCAGGAATACTGAAATACTTTTATCTGACCTATGAACAAACAGTGTTACATGCTATGGAGGATAGGTTTGTGTTGCATTTATAGCTGTTGAAAAACTAGTGGCTCATCCACTATTGCAGTTTTTTTGGCTAACATCTTGTATGAATGTTGTACTGCTGAATCTTTAATCTGTTGTGGAGACAGACAAATTTAGGAGAAGTGACTTTAATCTTTGAAGAACGTGTATTGACTGGGAAAGCTAGTTCAGTTTATTTTTGCAAATCACCAACCCTTAGAAGTGGGATTAAGTTCAGTGCAGGAGAAAATGGAACTTTCCCTTTGTCTCCAGAGTGAGGTCACGGTGCTTGTCTCTTTTCAGCCTCCATCTCAGTAAAATAATAGAAAATATAATTGTTTCATGTTTCAGTTTTATCTCCTGAAGAATGGGAGTTATGGTTACTTGTGCAGGTTGTAATGTCAGCAATTACTTCTTGTCCTTGTTGCTTCTTTACTGTACTGTCTCTGCTCTATTTGCATGCCCGTGAAAATTCTCACGTGCTGCTTTTGCATTTTCTTTTTTTTTTTTCTTCTTTTTTTTGCCCCTTGATTTTATTTATTTAGAGATTCCACTGAGCAGGTAGCTGAGTAGACTTCAGCCGTGCAGGAATTGGTTGTGCATGTGGCTTTAGTGATGGTAAAATCCCACCCATCTTAGATGTGAAGGCAAGGAAAAGGAAATAAAGGAGAATCCAACAGAAAAGATGAGAAAAGAAAGGCTCTGTTAGTAAAGGAAGGTGGAGTGGAGCGCCTGAGTCACAAGGTTGGTAGAAAAGAAGCTAAAGTGATAACGCTGGTTTTGGCACTGCAATGTGCGATGATGCTGTTCTGATCTGTAATTTTAAGAAGCATGTTGCTTAAATAAGATAATTCACTGATTCCTTTTTTTAATTGTAAAAGTATCTTTTGAGTTCATTTTTCAGTAGAGCGGATATACACTAGGACTCATTTTAGGGGAGCTTATTTTTGTTTAATGAGGATCTATTAATAGTAATTTTAATAAATAAATTTATCAAAACACTAGTGCTTGGTTGCTTTATTGCTCATCTCTTGTCTGACTGGGGTTATGTGCAGCATTAGGTCTTGGTAGATTTAAAGGAATGCTATTTTCCTTAGTGAGGAGCTTAGGAAAAAAATCTCTTGTCTCACTAAAATGGGTCCCAGTTCTATGTGAAGGACAGGCATGTGATCTCTGTTCACTTTCCAATATCACACTTGAAGGCTTTCTAACTAGACTGAACTACAGTCAGATCACTCAAATTCCCCCATGTTCCTCGAGAATAGATTGTTTCACCAGCGAATACGTGGTGTACTTTGAGCTCATTCTTCTGAGTTTGAGAGTTTTCTTTCAGAATTTGGGAGATCCATTTTTGTGAAATAGGTAATTGAGAGAGTTTGCATTCTTGCTTGAATAATGCCCTACATATTTTGGACAGAGGTTTTCCATAACTAAATAAGAACAAGATATTTGACCAGGTTCTAGAGGGAACACTGGTCAGCATAAATTTAAAAGAAAAAGTCCAGAAGAGACAGCTGAGTATTCTTTTGTGGTGTTTGCAACTTCTTCATGTTTCTTCTGGGCTTTAATTATACTGCATATACATGGCAAAAAGAAAGACCAGGGGTTTTGTTCTTTTCATGGAGGTGTAGCTTTATCACATAGTTGGGAATTTATAGCCTAGTAATATATTGTGTTTTTTCCATTCCTGCATTTTGCAATTGGTTTGTACAGCCTTATAGTCTGGCAGCTGAGAGCTCACTTTTTCACTATTTTTTTTGGCATGAAAGGGTTACTGTTCACATTTCCTGTGTAATTCCTTCTGATCTTGCTGGGCTGTAATTACTTTCTTGATGTTAAACATTCCCAGGCTCCTATAACCTTCTAGCTTGCTTGTACTGGCCAAGTTTGTCCCAGGTGATCATGTGGGCGAACCTCCTGTTTTTAAGGATAAAAATCTCTCCTTCCTGTGTAAGATAGGCTACATACTCATTCCTTTGCTGTGCAATCCCAAGAGAAATCTTTTAAAAAATAATAATAAGGTAGCACACCACTCTAAAAGAGTCAGACTTAGCAGCCAAAATACATGACAAATCAAGTGTGTGGGTTTAGAATTTGCTGAATCTTGGTTGAATGACTGCGAGTTCACCTTGAAGATTATTTTTTCTTAATACATTTGGAAAATAGGTTATGATATAAAAAAGACAGATTTGACTGTAGCTTCTTACTTTTGACCATATAATTGGCAAATCTTTTTAAGCTTGTTTGAATGTAGAACTACTTAGTTGAGCCTTCAGGAGTTTTTTTTCTTTTGAATTCTTTGCAGTGGCTGCATATCTTTAAAAAAAAAAAAAAAAAAAAAGAAAACCCCAAAATCTTACTCAATTCTGTCTTTTCTACATAGTCTGGTTATCCTGTATTTCTTCTGATTTTCA
The DNA here is from genome assembly GCF_015227805.2 of Hirundo rustica. NCBI lineage: Eukaryota > Metazoa > Chordata > Aves > Passeriformes > Hirundinidae > Hirundo > Hirundo rustica. Next base: position 141,600,669 of record NC_053450.1, on the reverse strand, counting down.
GTTTTGGTATATAAACAGTAAACCCAAGGTATTATTTTGTTTTTAAATAGAAGTGTCTGTATACTACTGAGAAATGTTGACTTCAGAGGTGTGGGAACTGAAGTGTTCTCTTCTGCAAAGGCACCAAAAGGTTTTCTGTGCTGCTCTTCAGCTTTAATGTGGGGGAGACACCTGTAAGAATGTGAGTGAAGTTTGTTTTCTGTGACCTTTATGCTGTTTTCTCACAGTGCCAAGAACAATGAAAGGTTGTGATGGCAAGGCTTTTTTAGGCTGTGAGGAGTTATAATGTGCTGATACATTGACACTGGTGAGTGTTGGGTTGTTCTTTAGGGTTTTTTTTTTTTTTTTTTTGTTACTGACAATGTAGTCAGTAACAAAATTTTTTGCTACTGTCAGAGAAAGTAGTTGGAGGTTCAGTTGGTTCAAGAAGTAGCCTGAATTTTGATATATCTTATTATCTTGTTATAGGTAACTTTTTTGTCATAGTCCTAGTCTTAACTTATGCATTTAATTGGCTGCTTTGTAAAATTCTCAGGCTGCAAGTAATTCTATTTTGTTTAGCTGTATTATTGTACTTGCGCGACAGAATACTCAGACATCTTCCCAGTAACTGACTGAAGTCTTGTGAATGTGTAACTGTGAGCTGAATGGGATTATATGATTATACATGGAAGAAAATGGCTTGTAGGTGATAAATTGTATCAGTTTGAGCCCTTTTCTTAGCTTAAGTCTCATGCACTCCAATGTCTGTGCTTTACTATATAAATAGAAATTAAAACAGTTGGCATGTGTGTTGTTGACTATGCTGCTATGCTAGTGAACAACAGGAAGAATATATTTTAATGAAAGTGTCTTTAATCTTTTCAGGAAGTCTTGAATTTGATGCCTTAGTTATAATTGGAATGCAGTCAGTATGCGGACCCAGTTCTTAATTGCATACTCCATCATGTAACTGGGAGCATGGCTGTCAGATCTATTTTTGTTGTCAATCCCAGATGTTCTTATGGGGTGTTATTCAACACAGGGAAATCCAGTCCTGGCATAAAGTATTTGTGCAGTAGTTACGTGAAAAAAAACATGAAGCACTAGATGAGTATAAATGGACAGAAGAAGATGCTGCTTGTGATTTCCAATTACACTGTCATTATGTTGTGGTCTGAGATTTGTTAGGAAACTTCATATGAAGAGGGTTTACCTTTGCATATCCACTTGGGTATGTGTTAAACATGTTGCAAGCATCATAGGCTTCTTGTGCAGCAGGATAATTCTTTGGTTAAAGATTTTTTTTTTTCGAAAACACGTATGACTACATATTATGAAAACACTGATGAATTTAGAGTTAGTTGAGAAGCAAACACTCCTGAAACCTGTTTTCCATCTAGTAAGATGGATTCATCTTGCCATGCTCTTTACCTGTTTAATTTTGCTTCTGCTTAGATGAGGGAAGTATTACTCGCTATTTTGTAATAGGTAACCTGTTTTGAATTTATTTTGTAAAGAATATCGAATATAACCAACCAGACTCTCAATTATGAATTTCACCTTTATGGTGGAAAGTACCCTGAGTGGTAATGAATTTTCTTCCATGAAAAATTTGTGGTTTCAGAGTCTATGTGAATTGCCTCTTCTCTTGCATAGAAGTCATGTTACAGGATGTAAGCTGGTTCTGTTATCCTCTGTGTGTGTGTGTGTGTGTGTGTGTGTGTACATGTTGATCTTCCAGTGATTTAACTTAAAACTCTTGTGGACTTAGATGTCTGTAATGTACTAGAGGCAAGGTGATGCCTATAGCTGTGATGCAGGGAAGAACTGGATGTAATCTTATGTGTATTTAGTGCAGAGAAAGAAAGTCTTTGGTTTTAACAAGCTTCTGTAGAAATAAGGAATTATTTGAATTAGGGGAGCTTTTAGGCTTTCAGACAATATAGTCAACTGTATTTTTATATTCAGAGTTGTACAAGTTCTCTCTTAGGGAGGACATGTAAATTACTGTTGTGACAAAACGCATAAATGTGTCTAGGATTTGACAGTAATTAATTCATTTTGCTTATCTAAGGTAAGATTAAGTGCCTCAGTATGAAACTGGCTATAAAAATTAAAATGTAAACAAATTTGACACACATCCGGTGTAATAGCACATTTGGTAGAACTGAAGGCACTTTGTTTTCAAGTGCAGTGGTTTCTCACTTTCAGTGTTCACAAGGTGTTTAGTTGCAGAGCGTCTCTTGACTAGATTTTTAAGGGCAGCTTTTATCTCCATGGCTTTCTTGACTTGAACTGTGTATGGCAGAGTCTTTAAGTACTGCTAAAATGTTGATGAATTATGTTGTTTGCCATTGGCGCACAGAAAGAATCATAGAATATCCTGAGTTGGAAGGGACCGATGAGGATCATCAAAGCCCAGCTCCTTGGGTCTTCACAGGGCAGCCCCAAGGGTCACACCCCGTTCCTGAGAGCATTGTCCAAACACTTCTCGAACTCTGTCAGGCTCGGTGCCGTGACAGCTTCCCTGGGGTGCCTGCTCCAGTGCCCAAACACCCTCTGGGTGAAGAATCTTTTCCTAATATTCAACCTAAACCTCCCCTGACCACTTCAGGCCATTCCCTTGGATCCTGTCACTGGTCACCACAGAGATCAGTGTCTGCCCTCCTCTTCCCCTCACAAGGAAGCTGTAGACTGAAATGACATCTCCCTTCAGTCTCCACCAGACCAAGTGGAGTCCCCTCAGCCACTCATATGGCTTTCCCTCAAGGCCCGTCACCATTTTGATGACTCTCCATTTTACACTTTCTAACAGCTTTCTGTCTTTTTTTATACTGTGGTGCCCAAAACTGCACGGGGGCCTCAAGGAGAGGCTGTGCCCATGCAGAGCAGGACAGTCCTCTCCTTTGCCTGGCTGGCAATGCTGTGCCTGATGCACCGGGGAGGTCCTGCAGAGAGATCTCCACAAATCAGAGGTCTGGGCAATCACCGGCCACATGAAGTTCAACAAGGCAAAGTGCTGGATTCTGTTCCTGGGATGGGACAACCCTGGATGTAGAGACTGGGCAATGAGAGGCTGGAGAGCTGAGCTCAGAAAGGAACCTGGGGCTCCTGTCCATGGCAAGCTGAACGTGAGCCAGCAGTGCCCTGGCAGCCAGCAGGGACAGCCCTGTCCTGGGGGACATCAGGCACAGCCGGGCAAGGGAGGGGATTGTCCTGCTCTGCTCTGGGCTGGAGCAGCCTCACCTCGAGTGCTGGGGGCAGTTCTGGGAGCCACAATATAAGAAAGGTACAAAACTGTTAGAAAGCATAAAAAGGAAAGCCACCAGGATGGTGAAGGGCCCTGAGAGGAAGCTGTGTGAGGAGCAGCTGAGATCACCTGGTCTGTTCAGCCTGTGGAGGAGGAGACTGAGGGAGACCTCACTGCAGCCTGGTGAGGGGAAGAGGAGGGAGCAGGCACTGCTCTCTTCTCTGGTGAGCAGTGACAGGACATGAAGGAATGGCTTGAAGTTGTGTCAGGGGAGGTTTAGGTTGGATATCAGGAAAAGGTTTTTCAGCCAAAGGACGGTTGGTCACTGGGACGGGCTCCCCAGGGAAGTGGTCACAGCACCAAGCCTGATGGAATTCAAGAAGCATTAGGGCAATGCTCTTATGCTCATGATGTGACTCTTGGGCATGGTGCTGTGCAGGGCCAGGAGTTGGACTCTATGATTCTTGTAGGTCTTTTCCAACTCAGATATTCTGTGATTCTGTATTTTTAAGGCTTTTTAATTTTATCGTTTTAGATGAATAGTCATGAAAACAGAGAACCTTACAAGGTATTTAGCAATTTGAAAGATGTTAGGAAACAGAATACACTGTATCCTTATTATACATATGTTTCTTCTGTATAGAGAGAGTTCTCTTGTCATCTGCTCTGATGCTCAAAGTAATTTTATGTTTTGTCATCTGCTAAATGTATTACATGTTGTCTAAATTTTTTACTTATTGGAAGCTTCTAAAATTCCTATCCAAAACTTCATGTTTCAGAAACTTAAGCTCAGTTCTTCCCTCTGTATAAAATAAATTTTGCTTCCAGTCTGTGAATTTTCATGAGACTTAAATACCATAGGTATCACTGCTATTGCAGTCAACAGTATTAAAACCACTTGCAAATTAAATATGTATATAGCCAGAAATATTAAAAAAAAATTACTTATTTATCTTTAAAGATAACTGTCATCAATGGAAGTACTTATTTTTTAGATTCTTCACAGGACTGTGGGTTTGAAAGGAACTCTTTGTCACTGCAATTTTGTGTTTCATTTTTAAGGTTAATTCAATTCTCACTTGTAGCGTGGTCATTGACATTTACATGGTATGGGCCATGAGGCCTGCATGCAGCAGGTGAATTCACACAGATCAGAAATAGCTTAGAAGAAAAGTCCAAAATGTCTTTGGCAGTTATCACCATTATTTTTAATCTCCCCTCCTTCCTTCCAGTGCCCTAAAAAGTAGTTGAGCTGGATGAGTGAATGTTTGATGCAGAGGATGATGCAGATTGTTGGCATGTGCACATATCAAAACTACAAAGTTTACAACACAGATCTTGCATTATTTCAGAACTAGTGAAAGGTGAATGACTTTGAAGAGCAGAAGTGAATGTGGTAGAAATAATATGCAGGATTTTCTGCTTTGCTGCAAGGGAAGCGTTTTTTGTTGGTTTTTTTTTTTTTTTTTTTTAACAGAAATATGTTTGGTAATGTTCTCTCTATATTAAAACCCTTATCTAAGTCTTAAAGGATATCGTGTTTTTTTCCAGGCTTGTATATTTTACTGTTTAGTGCAAGTTTTTGAGATAAAGCAAAATGATAGATTAAAAAAACCAAATCACAGCAGTGTAAAGAAAATTATAGCCGACTGAAATAATTTGTATGTTAAAACATGTTTAATGAGCGTTCACTAGAGAATCTCTCTAAAAAGTGAAATGTCACAGCAGAACCGTACAGACTTTTCTGTAGTCTTGTATATTAAAGGTTCTGTTTCCTGCTTGAACAGTTCTCACCATTCAGAAGACAAGGTGAGTGGTACTGTGCTAGTGTTTTTTAATCTGAAAAGGATACATTGGAGGCTTTTTATCAATGTAAGTCAGATCCTAGAAAGATGAGTAGTTTCTTAAAAGTAATTTTGTATTCAGTAAAGAAAAATTATGAGAATTCAGCCTGTTGCAGGCATTGGGAGCTTGTGCTGATAAATCGCTTGGCCACTAATCAATTTCCGAAGCTTCAAAAAGACTTTTTTATATCTATCTGGCAGTTTTCAAACAAATAAAAGCCACTCTGTTGTCTTCTGTACAGATTCTTCTTTCTGAGGCGTGTAGAGTAAATAGAGCAGGTATGTTAGAACTGTGATTTTGCAGGTTGGGAGCCAAAACCAAGTTCTGCATGCACATATCTCTTATCTTTAGAAGAAGAGCAGACTTTAAAAACAAGGAGCACTTGAGCATAAAAATGTGACTTGCTTGACACCTACTTGTTCATTTAGTTACTCCCAGAACAATTTTTCTCTTAGAAAACATGATGTGTTTGGTTGAAGCAAGGTAAGGAAGGGAGTGAAGGAATACAGTTTTAAAGAATGGGGAGCTGATGATGGCAAGCACTGTACGGCTTGGAGACAGGAGATTAAGGAGGTAAAGTTATTAATAAAAATCTGTGGGCAGTAGAGTACAATGGAGTTCTTTAAATATAGAGGATGTTCTTGAAGGGTACGAAAGCTTAGTAATGATGGAAGTCTAATACTGGGCAAGGATGATAAATTTCTGCTGTGCAGAGAAAGGCATAAATATTCAATAAATATTTTGTTCTGTATTCAGAAAGAGGCTGGATGATGCTTTTACATCTCACCACCTCCATCATTAGTGATGGGAAGAATGTATTATCACTGTACTAGCGACTAATAATGTTAAATGTTTTTAAATCTGCTGCACTGACACCTACAGATACTAAAAAAGAAAAAAAGCTTAGAAGCTGCATGAATTATTCATTTTGAGTTTTAACAAATCATGGAACAGTGGAGAAATTTTAGAAGGCTGGAGGTGAAGGGGAACTAATGTGCCCAAATTTAGAAAGTATAATAAGTGCACCTTGAAAAGGCCGATAGTAGTATGCTGTCAGTGGAGATTTAAAGGAGAATTGCATAATTAATGTTGATGAGAACGGGCAAGTCAGACCTACATTGTACTGCTGCATGGGGTTACTCCTTTCTGTAAACTGATATTAGGCTGACTGACCTGTAATTCCCTGGATTCTCTCTCTCTTGCCTTTATTGAAGATGGCTATGTGCCATTTTCCAGTCCTCAGCAATCTCCTTTGATACCATGACTTTTAAAAGATGATAGAGTGCATCCTTGTGGTGGACGGCTCTCTCAGCACTACTGAATCCAACCTCCTGATCCCGTGGATTTGAACTGCGTCTTTATCTACTGTTGGTAACGTTGTATCGGTGCCTCAGCCTTTTCCATGGTTTTGTTCACCTCCTCTGCTAAGCATTAGGCCCAGTTTTTCCGTGGCCTTTCTTTTGGGACCTTTGCCTTTCTTAACTCTGTATGTGCATGCTTGAGCAGTGTCTTGAATAATTAGAACTCTGCTGTAATCCACAGACACTGAGCATGGCTAGCAAAGTTTGGATTTGGACATAAAGTAGGAATTAGTGCTGCTTTTCAAAAAATAGATGTTTGGTTATTTAATTGCCCTAAACGAGCAGAACTTCAGTGTTAGAATTTGAAGGCTTGACATGACTCAAGCAGTGTAGGTATCCCACAGCATGGTTTTTATGGTAAATTAATGAAAAGGTACTGTGTGTCAAACCAAAAAAACCTAGTTGCTTTAAAAGCTTGGTCATGCTTAATTTTTTGCCTCTTGAAGCACTAATTCAGTTTGGTCTTGCTTAGTTTGAGATTTAACTGAATGCATTTGGAATACAAATAGCTGTAGGAACAGAAGACAAAGCTGGAGGCCATAGAGAAAGAAGAATGTTCCCAGGGTTAGCATAGACTGCACACCACAGCTGGTTGCTGGACAGCATCCAGGAATAATTTTGACATGTTTATTTCACATTTTTTCTCCATGAACATGTTTTAAGGACACTTCATTAAAAATGTCCAATAGTCTTTGAAGCTCTGTGCCTTTAACGTTTTTCAAACAACAAGCAGGGTGGTGGATACAAAAATGACAATTATTTTGGCAAGGACTATATGCACAATGAGAACAACACAAGCTAAGTGAGTGAAGCCAGTAAACTAGGACAGGTTGGATTTTGATTTACTCTTTTTTGTATTTTTATCTGTGTGGAAGTTTTTTTTAGTAAGTATGGTTCATCAATAGCATAGTGCTGATAGACAGTAATAGACTGCAAGGAGAAGATTCATTTAAATAAATCAGAATATGTTGTCATGTATATTTTCTAGGAAAGGTGTACCAGTTTGAACAACAGCTGATATTTTATGTACTTCTTGATGCTAGTCAATAAAGCATGTCACCAAAACTTGCTACGCCTGTGGAATATTTGTGTCTATTTAAATTCTACTATTTGTATTAAAAAAATGTATTTATACCAGATTGACTAGAAAATACGCTCTGTTATGTTCTGATTATTCTTAAAATAAATGACAAATTAGTCACTTCATCCCGGCAGTTGCTTTTTCAGTTGGGTCAGAGCTCTGGGAGATCCCAACCAGGGAACTGGGACATTCCATGCAGGAGAATCCATCAAAGTGCTGACAGTCCTTTCCCAGAAAATGAGAGGGATGTGACCGAGTGGAGAATGCAGGGGAACAGCTGAACTTCTCTGCTGGGGTCTGTATGAATTAGTCTGGGCACAGCAGCAACAGGGAGGGCAGATGCTGCCTCTGCTGCCTGTGCTCAGCTCTCAGCTGGGCTGTCCCTTCCCTGGCTGCAGCTCTCACGAGGGTTCCAGAGCCGTAGTTCACATCTTCAGCTGTGGATGTTGAACTGCCCTGAATTATTCAAGATAATTTTGAGTGCATTGGTTGTATGTTGGGAATTCTTTTTATCTACAAGTATAAAATTTACACAATATTCTTTGACACTTAAGGCACCTACTGTGGCGGAACTTATATAAAATATGACCTTTTAATTTTTGCGCTAAATTTGGAACTCTGGGTTTTATGAGGGTGCTTCAGTGAGACTATGTTCTAATTTGTCAATTTACTGTTTGAGGATTCTTCCAATAAAGAACAGTTTAGTATATGCTTGAGAGGCAGTAAAGGTGGATGGAAGTTGCATAAGATGGAAGTTGCTTATGCTAGTCATTAGATTTTTACAGGATTTTTAGGTGTGACCCGTTAAAAACATATTCCTTTCTGGTGAGTGGGATCACGTTTGGGAAACATAAGATACAACTCATAGCTGATCAATGTTCTTAATGTTGAGTATTGTTAAAAAAATTCTAACTATTGTATTTGCATCTCCAGTTTTAAAAGCATATTTGTTCTGGGAGTGTACTGGACACTCATCTATCCAGAAAACCCCCATCCTTAGCCCTGAAACAGTCTGGGCTAGCAGTGCTAGGGGCCGAGTTTAGGGACAGAGTCAGTGTAGCACCAAGACAGTGGAAGCGGTTCTTAGTACGACATCTGGTTTGTTACCTGGAATATTTTTTACTACAGGGCTATCTGCAAGGACCAGCTGTGCCTCACAAGAGGTACACATGCTCAGATGAATTCTACTTCTGTAGAACTTAGAAGTTATTTTTGAGTTCAGCTGAAGAAAACAGGCTTTTTCCTTCAACACAAGTTACTAACTTTTTCAGTGTATAATTCAAATTAAGAACTTTTTTGTTTGAGAGGAATTAGGCCTTAGAATTTAGTTTGCTTTAATGGTCTTAGTCATGTGGCAGTGTTAGTTTTTTTGGCCCTAATACAATTTTCCTGTTCTTTGTTTCTTTAACTTCTGTCTTAGGAGTTTGAATGTGTGTTAGAGGTGAGCTCTTTTGAGAGTGAATTTAAACAGAAAGTCCTCAATTGGTAGGCAGTTTGAATTTTAATGTCTTGGAAGTACATCCCATCTTGGCCTAAGTAATTTATTGCTTGATTGGGCACAGTCATAGTAAATGGCTGTTATTTTTAATTTTTATTTGTTAGGTCTTGAATGCTTGCTTTGCTTGGGTCTGTGAATACAATGCATTGAACTTAAAAAACCATACACCGCAATTTATAAAGTACAGGGGATATTGCTGCACAAACTATAAGTGCCAGGGTGGCTTTCTTGATGTTTTAAGAAACTTGTAATGGAAATTCTTAGAGAAACATTTGTAGATGATGCTCTTATTTGGTACCATGGCAAAATTGAGTGCTGTGTTCAATTTTGCAGGTGTAAAATCAGAAATAATTCCACTGTTTTAGTCAGAATATCAAAAGCAATTCACCTTGCAAAGCATGGAGTGTTGTTTTTTTTTGTTTTTTTTGCTTTTGTCTGCTGTTGGTTTTTTCTTCTAAGTAGAACGTTAACAACATACCCGGACTATATGAAAATAATGAAACCCTGTACAAAATCCTTCCTGAATGACACAGGAAGTTTTATCAGAGGGATGCATATTAGTGTTGAGGTAACCCAAAATACTTCAGTCAAAATAGAAGTGATTGACTATTTCTTGTTTCCTCTCTACAAAACTTAAAGGCCATCTGTGATTCTGTGAAGAATTCAGCAACACATTTCAAACTTAAGTCAGTCAAATTGTGCAGGTGAATGTGGCTCTTAATCCTCTAATTATTAATGGAATTTTTAAGGCTGTGTTATCTGACACATTCAGATAATTTTTTTATATGTGTGGTTATGTTTTGAGGTATCAAGTAGCTCCAAAATATGTTAGGACTACCAAATTAAACAAATTGCTCTCCTTTCAGCGTTGCAGATCTGACTTGTTCTTTCTGTAGTCTAAAATTAACAGAATCCTAAAGCTTTCACTGGAAGTTGGAACACTACTAGTAATAACTTATTCTTCAAATGTTAAAGTTATGGAAGATAAAAAAAACCCAAGTAGAATACAACTAATGGATTTCCTTTAATCCTCTTTAATTATTTTGGTTGGTACCTTTGTATGTTAACCTTGTTCTGCTCTTTGAAATAACGTGGTCTTCTGTAGAGTAGACAGGTTATTCATTAGGTAAATAAAAAGTATATATGGCATTTTATTACAAAATATCTTTATTCTCTGCTAATCACTGAAGTTCTCTTTAATCCATCAGTATAACTGATGGATTAAATATGAAGTATGGGAGATTTAGGTAATTCTGAAGTGAGGTAAGAGCATTGCCATAGGAATCAGTGAAACAATTTGTCTTAGGTATGTAGACCAAAGTTTGCTGTCATTTTCAGGCTTCCCTTTGCTGTCAGTTAGTGAATGCGATTTGATTTCTGAAAGGCAGTTGTTGATGTTTTCAAGACTCACCCAGACAAAGCTGTAAGGCCAGTGTTGACCCTGTTATAAGCAGAGGAGTTGGACGGGATGACCTTGTGCAGTTTCTGCCAACCTGAATGATTTTGTGAGTAGCTGTGTACACAATCATTGATGTTTGTCTAGCTCTGTGAAGTTTTAGTGTAATTCCACTGAAATTGCTGTTTAGTATTTGTGATGTTATCTGAAAAGAAAGCTGATGTGCAGCAGCAGATACACAGTGAGAGATAAAATATGTAGTCTGGTCTCATCAGATCAAAACAGTAATTAATTATGAACAGAAGTTAAAAAGTCTCACAATTTAATCAGGTATTGCAAGCTTAAAACCATAGTGGTGTGTTGCAATTCTACTATGAATGATGTAACATATTGCTAAGAGAGGTGTAAGATACATAGATTGTGTCTTATGAAACTGCCTTGTTGAGAATCCCAACAAAGCTTCTAAGCAGTTTGGACCCAAGCAATAAATGAATGCTTAATTAAGAACCAGGATAGCATGGTGGTATGGAGGAACATGACAAGAAGCTGTGCTGCTTGAATTTTAAAGTGAATTCTAGATTAGTCATTACCCACTAAGAATGGTACATGTTTCTGTTTGTTGTTGTGTTTTAAATACTAAGTTAATTTGAATTTAAATTGTAAGAACTATGGACAGCATAGACTTAATGTAGTATGTCATAAAAATGAAAATTGTATTTTCCAGAGCTATTGTTTCTATCTGTCCTAAGAATCAAGAACGAAATCTATCCATTTGTATTGATTCATAATTTCACAGTTACTTTCACACCAGTAATAACCAAGACTGTATTTTAGATCACAAGCTTTGACCTTTTAATACTAAGTAATGGCAAAGATGTCTGACCCAGACATGGAACTTACACAGGTCTCCAGTTTGTGGCATTCAGAGCACTCCTGCCAAGAAGGGATTTAGTGACAAAAACATAAAATGACAACCTCTCTTTTTAAATTGGAAATTTGGAAAAAGAGATGTTATTTTTTGACATTCAATGAATTGTCTAATATTAGGCCTAATAGTGACCATGCTCTATTGAATTTTGTTTTGTAATGGGGTTGTTTTCTTAAATGGAAAATAGTTGGGGTTATTTATAGTCATAAAAACTGTTCAAGTCCACTTTATTTTAGTAGATGTACATTTCATAAAATGAAGAATCAATATTGCACCTTCTTTAGCCTTCTCCCGGTGTTTTTTTGAGAAACTTCACTTTTATACATTTTTTTGCAGGTCCTTGAATTTGCTTTCTGGGAGATAGTTATCGTTGTAAAATAATAATTAGTGAGACTGTATGCTAGTTTGTCCACAACAGTAGAAAATTTGTGGAACAGCCTCATCTCTTGCAGTGTGTGTGCTAGCCTTTATTCATACATGTGAAAAACCTTCAAGCTGATTTCAAAAGACTTATCTCCTCATGAGAAGCAATCATTTTTCATTTGCCTGCTATTTTAAGTCGAACGTTGATATTGCCCTATGTTGTTTCAAAAATAAGCTTTTATTCTCAGCAACATGTTACTGAAAGTGGCATAGAACCTGTCGTGTAGGCACAGTTCCACTCTGACAGATGGGCAGGGTGTAGGCTTGCCAGCCAACCATTCCCCACATCACCCAGCAGAGTATGAAGGGAAGCATTTTTGTCCAGGATTGCCACTGTGGCATTCAGTGCATGTAAGGCTTGAAGTTCAGGAAATGCGCTAGGACTGCTCCATCTCACAGGATGACCAAAAGTTTAAAAATAGCTTGGGTTTTAGGTTCTGCTGGGTTTGTACTGTTCTGTTTCTTTTTGTGGTTCTGCTGAAGTCATCTGATGGGCTCAGCCAAAAGAATTCTGCCGTGGACACACATTTCTCCGTGATGAATTATCTAAGTATGGAAACATAAGCAGTGAGCAATATCACACACTGTTGTTTGTGACTACATGCATAGCTCTTTGGATATAGAATAGGAAGACTAGGGTCTGATACAGGATTAACTCCTGATGTAAAAATATGTAAAGTAGAAAACATGGAGTAAATCAGATATTTGAGGCTGAAGATGCGAGTAGTGAAATGCAGAATATTTTTGCAGGTTTTCAGAAATGCAAATCAGGTGTTGCTTGGTTATTGGGGTTTAGGATTTCGGAGGGGTTTTTATTTTTTAAATGAATTGGCTTAATGCCTTGTGCTTGATTTTATAAAGTAGCCAAGCGCTGCAGGGTTTTGGCAAATACATTTGCTTGAACAAATGCTTTTGTGTATTACACTAGTCAGTCATCGTTCCTGTCATTTTTATCTTCCTCTCTATTTTTTTCATAGTTTCAATGTTTTATTCTTTTATTTCAGGTCTAACTTGGCCTTTATATAAGAATGGATTTTGCCAACTTTCCTGGAAGTTGTACTGATTCAATACATTCAGGCTTCTTGGGGAAGTTAATTTTAGTTGAAAAGTTTCTAAATTATGGGAAATACTGTTCGCATGGCGCTCATTTACAAGATGGCATGGTATGTGAAAGAACAGGTGTGGAAAATGAAGTGAATAAAATTTCTTTTGAAATACAAATGAGTGTTTCTTGGGCTTCTGTCAGGAGAATGTCTTTTCTAAACTGTACTAAGTATTTAATTTTTCTTTTTAGGTGGATGTTTTCCTCCTGAAATTAAATTACATAATATTTGACTAACAGTTCTTTACATGCTTAGTTTTAAATTAAAATTCATAATTAAGCTTAATAAGAAATTACAAGATTTGATTTAATGCTTTCTTCCAGTGCCTGAACTAATGTTCACTGCATTAGAAGGTGCAGTTGTCATTGAAAAGCTTTGTTCTTTTAACAAAAAGTACCAAAAATAAATTTGGTTAGGGTCATAGTGGTCTAGTTTAATACTGTTATGATAATAAGTCCTATAATTACTTTCAGGTAGTTCTTCTTTCCCAGAGGACAAGGTTTTTAGTTTTGATGTCTGCTTAAAGCACGAGGATGACAGTAAAATTAATGTCATAACCTTTACAGCCTATTTATCGCTTTCTCTGTAATATCCTAAAGGATTTTGTGTAACATCTAAAATAAATGTCTTAGTATGGACAAGCATCGAATTAGGTTAATTGGGTTCAACTGATATTCATATTCAGTGCGTCTATCAGGACACCTGTTTCATATAAAAGACCTGTGGGTATCTTCCTGTGAAAATTGCATTTAAATTATTATGTGTATATGCTCTGCTTCCTTCAGTTGTTAAAGACTGAGTTTACAGTATGTGATTTTTTTTCCAGTTTGCTTGCTATTTTTGCCTCATAAGGAATAATGAAATTTATCCATTCATTCTGTGGTAACATAAGGAATAGTACAGGTATGATAGTGCTTATTTTATAGCATTAAGAGAAATGTTACTTTCTAATTCTGTCCAGCTTCTACTGCACTTCAGCTGCAATTCTTGTAATAGATTTCTTTTCATCTCTGACTAGTCATCAGCAGATTTCTAGAGAACTAATTTGAGTTCTGGAGTACTGTGACTTGAATGATTTTATTTAGTGTTTTATGGTAGAGTTATAAACTGAGCAAAACAAATTTTAAGATTATATAGAATTTTAAAAATTTTATAATTTTTATAAGCTCTCAGGTGGAGAAGAATTTATGATATTGTCAGATCAAAATAATCCATATCGTCTCCTGTATTTGGAAAGTGCCAGTATTGGACTCAAATATAACCAGGGAAGAGTGAAAGAACATTTGACTCTCCAGCATTCAATAAAAACATCAGGACACACTGAATTATTAGTTGGTGATCAGCCTAAATTTTTTTCTGGGTGCAAGAGTGTAAAAAATGTACAAAATTTCCTTGGTAATTTTAGTTCTAAGCTTAGGGTTGGTGTTTTTTGTTTTGTTTTGTTTTTGTTTGTTTGTTGGTTTTTTTGGTATCAGCATGTTTTTTTATGGGAGGTAGTCAAACAAAGCCAGATTTATAGGGGAATGGGGAAACTTCCACCCCCAAACCTGCACAGGGCAGGCATAAGTAGTTTTGTGGATGTTACAACCTTCAAATTCTAAAAGTTTGACTAAACGCACAATACAGAACTTTTTGATAAGGCTGTATTTTATGTTTAGGACATGCATCAAATGTGTGCAGATAATAAATATCTGTTAAACATATTACAGCCTAGCAGAATAGTGTCAGAAACTGTCAAAGGATCTAAAAGGCATGATCACAGTTGATGTATTTGAAAACAGTGTAAAGCACAGGACAAGTGCAAAATGTTTATGGTTTGCTTTGTAAACTGTGTATGCACAGTCAAAGAAAACATACTTTAACACAGCCATATGTATAAGGATGAACAGAAAAAATTGAAGGGATGATAATTTATCCTGATTTCAGAATCTTGAGCTCTTCAGTCTTTCCAAAAAGGGAGGTTACTTGATTAATATCTTCAAATATAAAGTGTGGTGAAAGGTTCTTCCACATAACAACAATAAAAATACTATCCATGAATTAAAGAAATTATCAATGTTAATTGGAGAAATTATACTCTTTTAAAATTGTTGTGATTATTATTAAGAGCAGGTGATCAATTTCTTTGTCAAATAAGCACTGGATTTCCTAGGTTAATACCATTACCTTGCTGCAGTTAGAGTTGAATTCAAATCAGAGATGCCTCTACAAAATATTAGGATTTATATGATCAAATTTTGTGTTGTAGTGTTAGGGTTTGTGAATATGTCTGGGAAGAACATTGGAAGAATGTCTGAAGCTTCTATTTCCACATGGTGTTCTAAGATTTGTTGATCTGTGTCCTGAAGTCTGGTTTGTTATAATTCTAAAAGCAGATAGTAACTATAGATGGGGCACCCTCTTAACATGATTTAATGCTCCCATACATAGGGAAAGACCATGGAAACTTAAAATAAATGTGACTTTGAAATAATAATTTTGAGAAGCTTTATTTGAACATGATTTCTCAAATAGTTTTTAGAAGAATATGTGTTGCTTTAAATGTTTCGGTATGGTTTGGAGTGCTGTAATACTAAGGGGGAAGAAAAACTTGGCTGATTCACTGAAATGTTGTTATTGATCAATATGGCCTTAGAGAAGAATGCCTTACAATGTGGGTGACAGATAAGTTGGAAACCCACACTGGTTTGTAGAAGTGTCTCGCTGTTCCGACATTACATCACTGTGGCCTGTTGCACTGTTGGGTGTGCAGAGGGAGGTGTCTGTATGTTCCCACGACATCAAACTGCATTTAGATGGGCCAATGTGTGTTTGAGTGCTGGGTCTGACAGCTCAGGGGTTGGCTGCTTAAGTACCACGGACAGAGGCTCCTTGAGGATCTGCTGATTGGCATCAGCAAACTGCTGCCAGGAGGTGCTGGTTGATGTACCAGAGCTGCTTGTTAGGTGTGGCTCAGAACAGAAAATACAGGTACCAAAGAGCTTCAGCTGTTTGCTGTGTGAGAGGTTTCCTCGCAGCAGCCATGCTCAATGTTCTGTGCTTTGATGTTGAACTTCCTGAAAATGGAATTGGTTTTCTCTTTTTTACTTTACTGCTACCTACAGAACCATCTTTTTCCTAGAACCTCACCATTGCTTTTTGAGAGTCGATTGCATGATAGTAAAGAAATATATTCAAGGCTTATTTTGTTGGGTATTTGTATCAGTATTTGTCCAGTGTATTTCTGTATTTAACCAAAACTAATATTTGGTATTCCATGTACTCAGAAAATAGGTGTTGAGTGAATGTGTGGTGTGTTCTTTATGTAAGATTCTCCTGGCTGTTAAATTGGTTAGGAAAGTCAGCAATCTCCACATCTGTGCAGCTGGCTTTGTTTGTGGGAAGGTTGTAGATGGGCACTGTTATGAAAGCCTAGATCTGAGTAAACCCCCAAGAAGTTGTAGTTCCATCTGTGTCAGTCAGTGGACTTATCTGTTATCCAAAGCCTCCAGCAGCATCAGGAGAACAAAAGCTTTATAACCTTTGTGATGTCTAACACGTTAGTAGTGTTCAGTTGAACCAAACTTATATGCAGCCATTCCAAAAGCTAGGCTATTTTATGAAACATAAATCTAAGTGGTTAACAACAGGTTTATATTGTCATTACATTATTCTTTGTATCTCTTACCTGACTGTTGAATCCCACTTCACCAGAACTTGAACAGCACACTCAATTGCACCGGAAAGAAGTAGACAACTCTTAATTTACTGGGTGGCCATTTAATGTAAAGCTGTTTTATCAAATGTAGTGTGTCACTTCTTGTAAATACCAGCAGCATATTCAGGACAGATGGCAGTGTAATGTTTGGTTCACAAGAGTGAGGTAGTATCTTCACTATAGCATCCATGGAAGATTTTGCTGATCAGAAAGTTATGTGGGATCTATGCAGTCACATGGGATCACAATGGTTTGGGTTGGAAGGGACCTTAAAGGCCACCTAGTTCTGACAGCCCTGCCTGGGCAGGGAGCCTTCCACTAGATCAGGTTGCTCAAAGCTGCATCCAGCTTGGCCTTGATGAGGCATTCACAGCTTCTCTAGGAAAACTGTTCCAGTGCTTCATCACCCTTACAGTAAAGAATATTTTCCTAGTATCTAATCTAAACCTGTCCTCTTTCAGTTTAATGACAATTCCCCTTGTCCTATCTGTAGATGCACTTGTAAAAAGGCTGCTCCAGCTTTCCTGTTGGCTGCCTTTAGGTACTGGAGGGTGCTATAAGGTCTCTTTGGAGCCTTTCTGTTCTTCAGGCTAATCAGCCTCAGCTCTGTCTTCATAAAAAGGTGTTTCAGACCTGTTATCAACGTAGGGGCTCTCCTCTGGATCCTCCCCAGCAGGTCCACATGTTTGAAGGGAAATGATTGCTTAACCCATACTGTCTGTGATTCTTCAGAATCAATGTGACAGTGCATTGTCACATTGGGATTCATGACTGTCCTCTTTCCTGGCTTGAAGAGGGTTGTTTAATTACAAGAAGCCTAAGTTAGTAGTAAACAGTGTTGAAATACGGAGAGCACATATAGGCGTCCAAAGAAACTCTTGGTTTAAATCTCTGGTGGTGTTTTCTTGAGACCTGTGGAAGTATTGGGGTCCATTCTGAAATACAAGTCTGGAAACTATTGCCTTTGTCCTGTTCATTTTTTGTTAGTTTGTAAGAAACTATCAGAGCTTCTAAGTTATCTGTATTTCTTTCTAGGACCATTGTCGTAACTGTTAAAGAGCATAATGCAGAATCCGTTAACAGTTTCTGCAGGTATAGTATGTTTTCTATATTTTATTTAGAAATTAGATGCTTGTGAATCAAAATGTGGAAGAAATCTCATCATTATTAATCACTGTATTACTTGTGTCTAGTATTCTGCTGTGGTATGATTTGAAAAAAAAAAATCCATTACTGCAGCATTCACTGCAGTATTGCATCACTTAAAACAATTACAATAGCTAAAATTGTTTTCTTCCTTAGGGCGCTACTAATTACTATTAACACCTGTAGTTGAAACTTGAAGTGCATAAATCTGCTTCTTCTTTGATTCAGCTGAATTAAGTATTGAAGTTTCATTAATTTTTTAAAAAATCCTCATATGTTTGAAAATCCCTGCTATATTTGATCCCCATATTAAATGGGGTCAAATCTATCTGCAAATTATGCTGCACAATTAGCAGAAACAGGAAAATAAACATTAACTTAGATTTTTTTAAAATGTCTTTTCTTCAGCATTCCCATCCTTACTAATTTTTTTTTGTGTTTAATTCTTTCTTCTATGTGGTGTCTTCAAAAGTTGTCTTTCATTTGATTTAGTTTTCACTAGGGTTGATGTCTTGATTTTTCCCTCCATTATTAGTAATGGTATTTGTGTATTCTCAGATCTCTAAATGTGTAGCTGTAACTTCAGTTTCTTTTCCATTTTGATCTGTGTCTTAATGCTAATGTTTAAATATGATTTTTAACATGAATGTCATTTTTAATGATACTTAAATGTGAGTGAACATTTGGTGAATATGGCATCAGCTCTAATGGACCTTTCAGAACTATTGCTGGATGTCAGTTAAGTTTCCATTGTTAGTACTTATGTTAATTAAGATGAGCACTATCTATTACTTACTTTGAAGCCTTGAGCTTTTACTGTCATGTAAGTTTATACTTTACCTGTTTTGTGAAGACTGACTATTTTGAAGATGCTGTAAAAATTCTGAGGAAGCTGTTCCAGAAGCATGTCATTCTAATTGAACTTTGATGAGTTCTCTTGGGACTATTCTTTCAAGGAAGACAGTACTTACTGTTGGGTAAAGTTGTCCACTCTAGAGTGTGCTCTACATCCCCATGCTTATGGCAGAAGTACTCAGCTGTAATACTTAAAGCATTTATTTAGTTTTTCCTTTAAGTAACAGGAATTTGACCCTGGTTATAGTCTTACGTTAAAGCCCATTTCAGAGTAGCAGTGGGAAAACAAGAGTGTGAAGCTGTTCGCAAACTTCAAATTGATTAAGCATTTGACTTGAGATTTTTTGAAGGCTTTTTCTTTTTTCCTCTAAATCAAAATCCATTCCAGTCAATATCCTGTTACCAACTTGTACTCAGAGGGAATGGTAAACTTGGAAGTGAGCTTCCATGTTAGAAGTCACAGAATAACAGAATAAGCTGAGTTGGAAGGGACCTACAAGAATCACAGAGTGCAACTCCTGGCCCTGCACAGCACCATGCCCAAGAGTCACATCATGAGCATAAGAGCATTGCCCTAATGCTTCTTGAATTCCATCAGGCTTGGTGCTGTGACCACTTCCCTGGGGAGCCTGTCCCAGTGACCAACCGTCCTTTGGCTGAAAAACCTTTTCCTGATACCCAACCTAAACCTCCCCTGACACAACTTCAAGCCATTCCTTCATGTCCTGTCACTGCTCACCAGAGAAGAGAGCAGCGCCTGCTCCCTCCTCTTCCCCTCACCAGGCTGCAGTGAGGTCTCCCTCAGTCTCCTCCTCCACAGGCTGAACAGACCAGGTGATCTCAGCTGCTCCTCACACAGCTTCCTCTCAGGGCCCTTCACCATCCTGGTGGCTTTCCTTTTTATGCTTTCTAACAGTCTTGTACCTTTCTTATATTGTGGCTCCCAGAACTGCCCCAGCACTCGAGGTGAGGCTGCTCCAGCCCAGAGCAGAGCAGGACAATCCCCTCCCTTGCCCGGCTGTGCCTGATGTCCCCCAGGACAGGGCTGTCCCTGCTGGCTGCCAGGGCACTGCTGGCTCACGTTCAGCTTGCCATGGACAGGAGCCCCAGGTTCCTTTCTGAGCACAGCTCTCCAGCCTCTCATTGCCCAGTCTCTACATCCAGGGTTGTCCCATCCCAGGAACAGAATCCAGCACTTTGCCTTGTTGAACTTCATGTGGCCAGTGATTGCCCAGACCTCTGATTTGTGGAGATCTCTCTGCAGGGCCTCTCTAGATCATGACCAGGAGCTTTATCAGTGTGAAATAACGATATTCTACAACTACACTAGTCTCCGTATATGATCCTTTTTTGTCTTTATATCAAGTACCGCTTGCTTCTTAAATGTAGCACTTTGAAACTTTGGAGGGTATTACTAATTTGTGATGACTTATGTACAACACTAATGTTGGTACATTTCTTACAAATAAAACTTTGGAAAATAGATTAAGTTGGAAATGGAACCTACCCATCAGTTACATTCAGTGTGGCATATTTGTCAGTTTTTCTGTACTTTGAGTGTGCTCATTATTTTTCAGTTAAGTATGGAAGTAATAATTAGTGCAAGTTCTGTGAGTGAGAGCTAAACCCTTCACTGCTGCCATTTGTCATGTAATAGCAGGTGTTCTGTAATTTAATCCGTACTCCTTCAAGACATCTGTATTTTTCTCAGTTTTAAAATATTTTATAAGAAGGGTGACTATCTTTTATGTAGCAAGCAATTGTAACACCATGTTCAACTAGATGCACTTTTCTGAACAAAAAGTATCTAACTTGTCAAATTTTATTTTTTCCTCGGGATTATGAAATTATCATTTCATTCATATGACAACATATGACATGGCAACAATCACTGAAACATCATATTCTACTATTCACAATCATGTTAAATATTTATTGTTGAGCAAGTGTTGGTATTTTGGTAATGCTCCATAATGGCATACGATACCTCTGTGAACTGAAATACCATTGGCGTTGTCAGATTCACAAAATGTTTTTGTTAAATGACTAACATGAAAGAATTGTGTTATCTTAGACAAATATTTTGCAAAATAGAAGGCTGTCTTGGTTTATTTATCTAATAGATTTTGTCTTTTTTAAAATATACATTGGAAAAGGGTATCACATACTAAAGCAATAGTTTTGTTCTTTGAATATGTTTATTTTAATTTTTTTTTAGAATCATAGGTCAAGTGTGGTTCTATACATTTTGTATCCATGTTAGTATGGTTTTTTGGAGCTGGGAGATCTCAAACTTCCATTAGCCTTGTAAATGTGTTTCTTAGCATCAGCTCTCACTTTGCTGGAACCCCTGCTGCCTTTATATCATTAACATAAATGCAGGTGCAAATAGCATTTATGTACTTTGATAGAAAGCAGTTGGAGACATTTCACTGTGGGACACGGCCCTTTCAGATTGTGTACATCTGTTCAAATAATGTATCCAAGCCAGTGACATGAATGCAAGGATAAAAACATCTGCCCTTGAGACCATTTGCCATACAGCAGATGCTTACATCTTTATTTATGCAGATGGTTCGTGTGATGAGCTGAGCAATGATGAAAGCGAGAAAGTTTGACGAAGCTTTCAGGGTATTCTTGGGATGGGAAAATACGTTGGTAACAGTGCTTTGTTCTCATATGTCTACTGAAAGAAGAACAACTAGTGTAAATACTGGTGGTTCCCTTAACATGGCTGTGCCATTTCGGGCACTGACTAGATTAACACGAGATCAGCAAAGGTGGTGGTTTTTGTTTTTTTTTCCTTAAATCTCAGGCACAATAATTGTACTGCAGTTATAGAAGATGCTAAATAGTTTAATAGAAGTAATTACTTTCAAACGGGAAGTCTTACCTGCTTTGCTTTAAGATGCTCTCTTGCTATACAAAACATTCAATTGCCTGAAAAATTTGCAGAGGTGGAATGTTTTGAAGTACTGAGCTAACTCATCACAAAGTTGTTCGGAGGTTGGGTGCGGTGCTGTTCCCGATTCTGAGACTTGGGGGATTTTCAGGACGAGCCGCGTTCAGCTTTACAGAATGATGAGGCTAGGGCTAGGGCGGCCCGCGTGTTTGAAAGGACGGCGTGAGCCGCGGCTCTGAGCCGGGCCGGCACCTGCGGCGCGGGGGCTGCGGGCGGGGCCGGGCCGGGCACCGACCGCCTCTGCTGGCTCCGCTCCGGGCGCTGTGTCCGCAGCGCCGGCACCGGCACGGGCAGGGCCAGGGCAGCTCGTCAGCTCCGGGATGGGGCTGCGGCGCACGGCGGCCTAGGGGCATCATCTACGGCCTGCGTTCCCGTTTCCGTCCCCTCGTTTGCTGGCACCGCTGCCAGGTTTTGCTGATCCATTATCACCTCTCCGCAGTGTATTCCACAGTTCCTTTGCGGCACGTCCAGCGCCTCTTGAGAGCCAGCGCTGCCTTAAAACTGCATGGGGACTAGCACGGGCTAGCTAGCAATGCCGATAAGCGCTGCAAATAATTGTAATTATGCACTGGGGGAGGAAAACCAGTCAGATACCGTAATTTAAGTTGTTTTCTGCTGCATCCTGCTGCCAGTAAGGTCTATTTGTGTTCAAGTTCGGCAGCAAGTGATAATTTTATATGTTATGAAAATAATGTTTGCCTAGGACCATAGTATTTCAGAAGATGTTTTATTTTCCCTATGCTGTACAGATCTATGTCTGTCTTTGAAAAAAAATATACATACCTATTTGAAGCACTGTGGAGATCCTTTAATCTTTATTTTTGTTTTAATCTTTAGTGGAATTAACTAGAGGTAGCAATGTTGTGCATATCTCAGCCAGAGCTGGAGAGTTTTTATGAAGAAGTCGGGCTTATGAGAGAAAAGGAGGCAAAACTAGAGGGAACAAAAACCTTAGACAGGGATTCCCCATTCAAAACTCAGACCACTTAGGTAATTTTCAATTAAATTACCTATTAACAAAATTCCTCAGAAGATACTCTCCAACTGTCCTCTAAGTTTTAACAATTGTTCTGGCCATTTCTTTGGGGGGTGATAAATTTTGTGTGTTGTTTATAACAGAAGACTCAAAACAGCCAAGCCAAGACTGGCAGTCTTTTGATCCTCCGTTCATGAGAGGACATTTTTGTGGTTTGTACTACAGAAGTCACCATGCAGATGTTTTCAATGTCTCAAGTAAAATATGGTTGTTACGTTGAACCAAAGTGGCAAATCAATTGTTTTCTCTTGCCTACAGACTTCCTTTAGGAAAAAAGTTCACTGATTCTCACAAAAAAAAAAAGAAAATAAGAAAAGTACTCTTTAGCAGGAATAAAAGTTTTGCTTTTTTGTGTCCTCTTTCTGCACACTTGCAAAAAAAAAAAAAAAAAAAAAAATTGGGAGTAAAAGGCCTAATTCCCTTACTGAAGTGAGACATACTTGTTTTTTTCTGTCCAAAAGAGGGTTGAACTGTCAGTAAGATGTAGGTAGGTTCTCTTTTTTGAAAGAAGAACAAAAATCTAATCAGAAACTATTTCATGATTTTATTCATAAAATGATTCTACTTGACCTTTTTGTGCTGCGTAGTTTTTGAGGAATTTTGCCTTCATTTTTTAGCAGTCTTGGTAGTTACTGTTTCCTGTACTTAAGAGAAAATAAGTCCATTAATTATTACTTACATTAGGCATATTGAAATCTCGTTCATGTTGATTTGATCTTGATAGCCCCTTTAAAAATAATTTTACATTGACTTTCCAGTGGATGCATGACTGTTTAGGTCCATATCTTTCCTGAAGCTCACTGAAAGAAATTTTCACTGGCAGTTCTCCCAGGAATTTTAAAAAATCCGATTGCAGGTGTTTATCGCTGCTTTCTAAAGTACCTAATTTATATTTGCAATGCTGTTTGGGGGTTATGATTTACTAGTCTATGACCAATGCTTCCATCACCTCCTTCAACTATTTTCTGAACAATTAGTTCCCCCAAGTGGTTGCATTACTGCAGCCTTGCTTTGCAAATCTTCAGGGATGTTGTCCTCTATGGAACAGAATGACTGGGCAAAATCAACAAAGATAACCACAGGACTTGCTGTGATTGCAAAATAATTTCCATTCTACTCAACTGCATCCTGTCAGATCACCAAGTTTTCTAGGTTATGCCCACTTGCAGGCTGACGTGGTTGGTTGCTGAAACTAGCAGAGGCATAAAGAAGCTGAAATAGTCTTTGATGATGTATCTAACAATGTCTCTCAAAAACAAGTTCTGTGCTTAAATAGAAATTAAATTCAATTACTATTTGTGTGATTGCAAAGGCCAGGCATCATTTTGAGCCCTTAGTTCTTATATTGCCGTAGTGAGAAAAGTCTGTGTGTAATTTCTACAGCTGTAAAGGTGGAAAAGGTTATTAGTAATTACAGATGCTTTACGTCTAGCTTTCTTGATGGCAGTTTTAATTTCTTGATATGAAAATATTTTGATCTGCTTAAGACCTATTAATTTTGTTCGCCTTAATACGAAATGAGTAGCTTATAACTTGAAAGACTGTGCCTTCAAAAAAATGGAAAGCTTTTAAAGTTCTCAAACACTGTATGAAAGGTGCTAAAAAAGCATGTGGTAAAAGATCTGGTAATAAATGCATTTTAAATTCACTGCAAAAGTGTCTAAAAATCTCTTATGTATATGTATTCTGACTCTTAGGAAGGACTTTGAAGACGTTCTTCCTTTATACATAGCACAAAACCAGCTTTTTGTAATAGGAGGTTGTGTTAAGCCATGCACTGCCCACATTATATATAGGAAGCTGCTTTTGAATAGTGATTTACCTACGTGTGGCTAATACATTTCATGTAGCCACTCAAAAAAGTTGCCTCAAAGCTGTTGGCCACTTGTTATTCCCTGCAGAAATAGTATTTCATACATATTTTAAAAGTTATTTGTGGTGGGACAATACAGAAATCTATGAAATCTAAATCTATAAGAAATCAAAAATTATGTCTTAATTATTACTCTTGCTAATGCTGCTAATGTAGTGACTAAATTTCTCAATGTGTTAGATTGTGTTTAACAAGTCTGCTTTAATGTGAGTATTTTTTACATTGTGCTTTTCTCTGGGGACAGAGATACTGAAGCCAAGATGCTGGTGAGAGTGATGGGAAGTTAGAAATTTCTTCCTTGTATCTAGTCTGAATCCACTTTCTTTTAGTTTAAAACCATTATGCTTTGTCCTGTTTCTGCAAGCACTGTAAAAAAGTGCCTCCATCTTTCTTTTCAGCCCCTTTCAGGTGTTGTAAGGCCCCAGTTAGGTCTTCTTGGAGCCTTCCCCAGACTAAATAACCCCATCTCTCTCTCAGCCTTTCCTCATACATGAGGTGTTCCATCCTTTTCATCATTTTTGTCACCCTGCTCTGGACTTGCTCCAACAGGTCCATGTGTTTCCTTTGCTGAGGGCTGAGAGCTGATGCAGTGCTCCAGGTGGGTCTCACCAGAGCAGAGCGGCAGAATCCCCTCTCTCCCATGGTGCTTTGGATACAGCCCAGGATACTGTTGGGTTTTTGGGCTGCAAGTGCACGTTAACAGCTCACAGTGGGTTTTTCATCCATCAGTACCCCCAAGTTCTTCTTGGCAGAGCTGCTCAGAATCACTTTGGCCCCATCTTTGTTGATACCAGGGACTGTCCTGACACATGTGCAGGAACTCATGAGGTTCCCTTGGGGCCACTTCTTGATCTTGTCCAGGTCCCTCAGGCATCCCATCCTCCAGGTGTGTCAGCTGCACCTCTCAGCTTGGTTTTGCCTGCAAACTTGCTGAGGGTGCACTCAATCCCATTGTCTGTGTCACTGATGGAGATATGAAACAGCACTGGTCCCAGTAGGGACCCAAGGGACACCGCTTGTCACCCGTCTCCATATGGGCATTGAGCTGCTCACCATTACCAATCCATCTAATTCCTTATCCATCCAGTAATCCATCTATCAATAGAGTCTGTACCCCTCCAATTTAGAGAAAGGGTGTTGATAAGGGCTGTGTGAAAGGCCTCTCCTACGTACACTTTCAAACAACAGAGGAAAGCAATTCTGGAAGTTGAGAAGGTGGCATCACCTAATTTGGCTTTTTTCTTAAGTTGTGTTAGATCTGTGTAAACTTTGCCATATATCAATATATCGTTAATAGTGCAGAAAGGATGTTTCAGGCAAAAACAAAAGACTGAATTAGAGAGGAAACTGGAGAACTTCTTAAATGCAAACTATATAGCCATAATCTTAGATTATGACTTACCTCTGCAAAGTGACAGTTTATGCTAAAAATAATTTTAATTTATTCCCGCACTGAAGAATGCCACCAGAAATTTTAATGTTGAGCATCCTCTTTAATGGAGTCCAATTAATGTAAAAAATAGTGTACCTTTGTAATTTAAAGTGCTTTTCTGCTAAGAGGAGTCTTTTGAAGACCATTTAAGGAATCCAGAAAGCATCCCACTGCTCACAGAATTTCTTGAAATGCCCTATAATCCTAATTCCTTAAAATAGTAAATTTGCACATACTGTAAAGAAAGCCCTTCTAAATTATAAAAAGCTTATTGCACAAATAGCAAATCACATTTATGCTGAAATCAGATTTAATTATATATAGCTTTAAAGATACAGCTTAAAGCTTCTAGAATTTTAATGAATTATTTGATCTTGTTTCTCCTGTGGAATACCAGAATAAATTTTGTAAGAGTATTTGCACTTTCTGTATCTTAGTGTTTGTGTGAATGATCTACGGAGAGTTTCCAGTCTTGCATTAAACTACTTTGTTATATTGTTTATTTTTCTAAGCTAGTTTAAATTGCACAAAAGCACTCTTATGTAAACATAGTTTATAATACTCTTTAAAAAATCAAGTACTAAAAAGGTAAGAAATGTGAGATTCTTCTTTTGTCTTAAACGTTTCTCCTTCCCACATCACATGTAATGTTGGTTACCTGTCTTAAGTCTGCATTTAATTCCCATATCCCACCCTGACTCTTTGGCCTGGACACCTTTCCAGTCTCATTTCTCGTCTTGTCCTTTTTCTGCTTGCCCTATATATTCTCCTGTTTCTCTTCCACACTGTCAGCTCTGCAGTTCAGAGATCAGGAGAGGCCATTTCCTTGTTCCAGCTTGAGTGCTTGGACCTAAAGCCACGGTTCAGGGAAAACCCGGCGCAGCCTGAAGCAGAACATTCAATGGAGTGTAATCACTGGAAAAGTTAGCTGCTTGAAGTATCTACTGAACACGTGCCCAGAGTCTATAGCCCTGCCTAATTTGGGCACCTTTTCACAGATCAGAGACATTGCTGTGTCACATGTGCACCTGATGCACAGATGTGTCACTAGATTTTTTTTTTAAATGCAGGCATACTGAGAATGGCTGGTGTTTTCTGTTGAAATTAATTTTAGAAAATCACCTGATGCAAATACCCAGAAGAGAACATTCCACCCAGGTAGTTATTATTAGCAAAGGTAGAAACAACTGCAAATCAATTGCTGTAATGTATAGAGCTGGACATTCATAGTTTGTAGGCTTTAATACTAACCTTACTTTGTATAGGTATGTGGCAAAGCGGGTTTTGAATAAAGAAGTCCAAATTTTGTTTTCTATAATATCTGCAGTTTATTTATACAGAATTATGGAAAGTATAAATAAATTTAGAATAAGATTTTGCCCCTGTATTAAAACTACTCAATAAAGCTACTGAATCTTCATTTTTTGAAGTGTTTTGTTTTGCTGCTGTTGACTATCTGCCATGACACTGAGGCTAAACCATCCCATCTGTTTGCCACATTAACCAGCTTTACTCAATTATTATGGTATCGTCTTGCATTTGGCATGTAATATATTAGATGTAAAAGTGTATTTTGAGGAGAGAAAAATGGCGAAGAGCAAAAAGCAGTAGTTTTCTTAATGTATTAACCGGAAGTTAATGTTTTATATTGCCTTTTTTCTGGGTTTTGTTGGGTTTGGGGGGTTTGGTTGTTTTGGTTATTTTTGTCCTGGGATCTATTTGTAACTGAAGCACTTTTGCAGGTGGTGTTTTTTTGCATGCTAATCCTGCAGAGAAACAGTGTGTCCAACAAAGTATGCTGGGTCAGCAAAAGCAAGAAACTTGTGCTGGAAAGACAGTATCCACAGGTATTTAGTGTGTGTGGAGATTTGGCAAAATGCATGATTAACTATCATTGGCAGAAAAAGATCTAATGTTATGTGTTAGGCAGTAGTGCATTTTTTTTTTCTTTCTCACAGAACAGATACTCTTCCTTTCAAAGTCAGCAAAAGACTCGGTAGTGTTAATATGCATTAAATATCCATTAATCTTCATCTGTATTCTGTCTTTTCCTTCAAAACAAAATTATTCATTTTTTGATATTGTTTTCTCTCATATGTCAATTCATACACAAGTGAAATGCATACATGCACAACTGAGGTGGACTTACAAGGATTATTTAAAAAATGAACACTATTACTCTTTGGTGGTTATTTTCAAAATAGACCAGATAGTACTGAAAATTAAATTTCTTCTGTTACTGTCTTTGTCATCTAAGTTCAGCAATGTTGTGTGCTTTACATAGGGAGCAAACTAAAGGCACATTAGGCTGGAGTAGACCAGATTTGGATGATTTGGGAAGGCAGGGGAACCATGGAGGAGCAGCAACCCATGGAAACTCTGTTTCCTCCAGAGAACTCTTCCCAGCATGGCTCTGTCAGAGAATTTAATGCATCATTGATTTTTGTGTTGGTGTGTCACTGTCCACTTCTATACAATTTTAAGGTTATTTAGAAGGGATGAAAGCTTATGACATCCTGCAAGTATCTGAGGGATTTGATACTTGCAGGTTCTAGCATGATAACCATTAATCTTTTAACAGAGACTTTTAAAGTAAATAGGTTGAACTGCATTTGGTTTAGCCTTGTGTGTAATTACTTAAAAGTGTCTACCTGTTGCTCCAGCTCCACAGTCATCTGAAAGACTGAGAGCACAGCAGTTAAAAATGAGCTTCACATCCTTCAGATATTAAATCTAATATTTTAATGTATTTCCTTTGTTATTAATGAAAATTTTACAGAAAGTATAAAAATTGTTGCCTTCCAGTGAAGGATCTTCAGACTTACTTGTAGAAAGAATGTTTTCTAAAACTAAGGGCCATCCTCACAAATGCCATTGCAGAGCATCCCTTAACTGAAACTTCCCCTTCTTAGGTGAAAACTTCATGGGATTGCATAGGCACTAAGACTTTTCCTCAGGTCACAGATGACAAGTCAAAATGAGTCCTTGGAATCACAGACAGAAATAATTTAGAAGAAATGGAATGGTCTGAGAGATGCGTATGAGGTTTCCAAGCTGCCTTTGCATAAGCTAGACAGCCAGAGCGTATCCAAGTTCTTCAGTGTGGTGAAGACATGAATTACTATAGCTCTGTGTGGGTGCAAAGGAAGTTGTTGAAACTTTTCACCAGCTATATGGAAAACAGAATTTTGGTCACTGATGATACTTGCATGTTCTGGGTGGGGTCAGTAGAACCTCCAGTCTGTGAATTGACTGGCTGCTGCTTTCTCCTGATCCAAGATTCTAAGTAGTCTTCCACCAGTTCTTCCAATTAGCTTTTCCAGTCTGCAGGCAAAATGTTAACAGAGCCTGAAGCATCATCAGGCAGCTAGTCTGCATCTAGCCCTTCTCTATATTTAGGCACTGGCTAAGCAGCTTAACTACAGTAGCTGTGTTGGAGGGGGGGGAAATGCAGAGTTGAATATTCCTTTTCTTACCAGAAGCACTGAAATGAGTATTTGTGCACTAAAATGTCTAATGTAAGCTTGGGGGGAAAAAAAAAAAAAAAATTCTACTGAAGGTTGATACCAAACATAGCTTGCCTGGAAAACTTAGAAAAAAACTACACTAGCTGGAAAAAGTGTTTGTATAAAAATCCCTTCCAAACAGTATATAAATTCTTACTGTTGTGTTACCTATGTAAGAAGGGTATTGATCTAAACAGACCTTGTTTCAAAGAGCACCTTGTGTTTGATATTGATGAAGCTTTTGGCTTTTAGAGCAAAACTCTCCTGTGGACTGCTCAGAAAATATGTGGAGATAATTTCTTTATAGAAAAGTGATTTTACTGCTTAATTTTGCATTAGGCAAGTCAATGAATTTGAGAAACATATGGTTCTTTTAAAAGCTAATGCCATATACTATTTCCTCCTAACTTAAAATTAACTTTGTTTTTTATGGCTGCCATTTTTTCCCATTACCAATGGTTGAAGAGTGGGTGCCTTGTAACTTGGAGTAGCACAGCTAGTAGTCTGCTGAAATGCTGACTTTCCTAGAAGTTTTATGCAAATCAATTAATGAAATTTTGAAATAAAAAGAGAGAGGAACAAGAGAAATGAGAGAGAATGGAAACAGCTTAATGTTGAATATTGTGGTAAGCTGAATAGCTGCTGATTTGGAGAAAGTCTTTATTGTCAGCATATGACAAGCATTATCTGGAGGAATAAGATCTGATCCTGTCCCCTAAAAGGTAAGTACCCTTATTCTGTCATCTGCTGTATTTAAACTATATGGTTTGATCTGTAACTATCACTGAAGTTCAGGGCTAGTTTGGTTAGTGATTAAAATAAATTACTGTTCTTCTCAGAAGTACTGAAATTATTTACTCAAAAGCAACAGGAACATACCTTGTAGGAAACAGATTATCATCTGACTAACAGAAATCTTAGCAGCTGAAAATGTAAAGATTTCTATATATTTAGTGACTAGATTTTTAAAAAAAAAAATTAAAATTGAGACTAAAAAGTGCTGTAGGGAAACAATTTTAAGCATATCATGTTTATGCTTTTTCCAGGTTGCACAAACCTGGACTTATCCCTGTGTGTGGATATCTCAGTATTTGTGTAGGACTTCCAGGTGTACAGTAACCCAGTCTGCACAGAATGTCTAGAAATTCAGAACATCTCTATGGACATTGAGCAGAGTGAAAGTTATAGTGGTGCCCATTACTTTCACTTAACTGGAGTATAAAGGAAGTGCATAATGGACTTGGGGTTTGATGCAGTAGATGGCAATAAAAGGATCAAAGGCTTATGACCTGCATAGTTACTGCTCTGTGAATCTGCTGATCAAAGATCAGCAAACAAAGCATCAGATCTACTAAATATGAACTGTACAGTTTATATGCGATTGCTCAGGGAATCCAGCATGTCCTGAAGGCAGTGGCTTTACTGCACATGTACATACCATGGGTATACATATATATCTGTCCAGGAGCCCTAGTCATGAAACATGATAGGTCTGTAGCTTGCAGTGCTTGCTGCAAAGTGTGTGATGCCTGAGAAGAACATCCAGGATTAAGATAAATTTACCAGAATTTCCAGTGTTGGTACTAATTCACAGTTACTTTTAAGTCCAGAATCACCTATAAATGCATTTGTAATACAAGTCTTCAAAATGGCAAGGAATGGAAACTTTACTGTGGAATTATCTTACTACAATATTTCAAGGTTGCAGCATTTACTTTCATGTGTTCTGTGCAAATGTGTTTGATTCCTCTCTCAAATGATTTTTGCTAATGTCTGTATTGCCTTTCTGCCTGGGATCTTTGTAGCTGAATTTTAAGTGGTTGCGATTTCCGTTTTTCCTGGAAACCTATTCCAGGTTTTGAGAACTGGAAGCATCAATAATTGAATTTGGGAGTAGGTAATGAGACTGATAGATGAAATTGTAGTGGTGCAATTAACTATGTATCAACTCCTTTTTTGTGGAGTCTGAAAGGTCAGCGCATGTCTTTGCTGCCTAAGGCATATTATAGAGTATGAATTTTGTCATTTTCCATTTGTCTTAATTATCCTCACATTCTTATTTAGTAAAAACACCTGCAACTTTTACAAACACAAATAGAAACAGGAAGAAATTGTTATATAACCTTGATAAATTACATCTTTCAAGAAGATGTTTAAATAACTTGCTACATTAGTTCTGTTGTGCATTAATGTTATGTGAGTAATTTTTATAACTGGTTATTTAATAGTAGTTCATACTCACTTTTTTTTTCAAGTCCTCTTTGATTTTATTATACATTATGTGCATATTTTATAGCAGTAATTTTTCTAAGACTTCATCAGGCAAACTTTGGTCTCTATCTGATAAAATCCACGAATTCTGAATAGTAGAGTATGTCTGAAAGATGGCATGATTCTGTTTGAGATACATGATCAAAGATGGTGCTCAGGGAAGTTCTGTGTCCTGGAGCTTAAGTCCTGTCCCTGTTTTTCTAGCAGAATATTGCCAGCATGCTCTTGCAGCTTTTCTGGGGTTGAAGAGGCTTATGGGTGTATTTGTTCTGAAATGTCATGTAGTTCCTAACCTAGAATGAAACATCTAATTAAGATTTGATCAAGAGGAAATTATTTTGCAAATTGGTGTTCAAGCATGTTGCTTCAGACAGTGCTTCAGTCTATGAAACTTTTGCAATTCTAGATTTCATTTGGTGGTCATTTAAATGCCTAAATATTTTTAATAAGCTTGTGTGTAATAGTAGCCTTTGTAAACAGTTTCATTTTTGAGAGAGTAATTTTTAAAAAAATACTATGTATAATATTACATCTTTGCTATGTTATTCTTACAGATAAACAGAAATCCCCTCCGGATATAATACAAAATTTTCAGAAGAAAAGTCAGTTTAGGACCATTGCTCCAAAAATGGTACCAAAAATGTTAACATCTGGAGTGGTTTCTTGCCTTCAGTCTTCTTTGCCTGACCCAAAGACACCAGTTTCAGCTTCGGGTTCTAAGCCCCTGGTGGTGCCAGCTCAGAACTATGCTGTCATGCAGGTGCCTGCTCACAAGGGCATGTTTTCCCTGTTGGCTGTGCCGTGTGTTGCACCTGCCCTAACACAACAAGTTCAGCAGACAACTGTGGCCCCCTCTGAAAATCTAAAGCTGCCCATCCCCAGGTACCAATCTGTAAGAAATAAATTGCTGAGTGACAAAAAACTGGCACAAATCTCTGGTTTGAGTGCACGTAACAAGATTCCTACCAAAGCACTGATCTCATCACAGACCTCCCCCATGACTACTCCACCTGAATACTGCCCTGGAGCTCATTCTAGTTCAGATTCAGCTGAACAAGGGTTGATAGCAGACTGTGACTCAGCTGAAATTGGAATTGCCACATTAGTAAATAAAAGCAATTGTGTAGAATCTGGATCTCTTTTAATGAACAAAACTGAAATTGCTAGCAATAATATTTCTGGACCATCTGTAGTTGAAGACTCTCTATCCAAGCCAGCAAGTACAGCTAATCCCATGAAACTAAGTCTACACTCTGTGAAGACAGCGTCGGAAACCACAAGAGAGTCACTCCTGACATCTGAGAAACTAAAGGAAAAATGCACAAATTCTGCAAATCCTGTTGCTGTCTTGTCATCAGTGGTTTTTGGTAGTACAATTCAGATGACTCCATCAACACCAAAAGAAAAACTTCCTATTTTGCCTTACTTGAGAATGAAAAATTCAGTGTTCTGTAAATATAAGCAAAATACTACTGTTGTGGATGTACCTGGTCATTCACTAAAATCTGAATGTGAAAAGATACCATCTTTGATGAAAACCAAAACTCTTGAAAAGCAATTAGGTGTATCATTTACACAAACC
This sequence comes from Hirundo rustica, assembly GCF_015227805.2. NCBI lineage: Eukaryota > Metazoa > Chordata > Aves > Passeriformes > Hirundinidae > Hirundo > Hirundo rustica. Next base: position 141,567,442 of record NC_053450.1, on the reverse strand, counting down.
ATTCAAGAAAATACCTTCTCCCCCTCCAGCAAAGTGGATGATGTCGACAGTCTTAAAAAATTGAACAGTGCACCCTTTAAAAGAAGAGGCAGGAGAAAAAGAGCCCCAGAAGATTTATTGGCTTTTCAGGCCAAGCGAAGGAAATGCATCATTAATAAGTTTCGAGAAGGAAGAGAGAGGGCAAAGGTTGATATTCAGACACCTGAAGACAATAAAGCAGAAGCAGTGAAAAAATACCGCAGTATCAGACCAAAACCAGTGGTAGTCGTGCAGGCGTTCGCACCGCTGACTCCTGCAGCAATTGTAGAGACGCCGTCTCATGAGCCAGACTTACTTTTAAATGGTTCACTCGCCAATAAATGTTTAAGTTCCAAGCACGATGATGCTACCTCAGCTAAATCAAGTGATCCAAGTAGAAATCCACGTTCAGGCGTGCCTAAGCCGCTGCACAGATGTCATGTTTGTAACCATACGTTCCAGTTCAAGCGCCATCTCCAGGACCACATGAACACACACACGGGCAGGCGGCCCTACAGCTGCAGGATCTGCAGGAAGGCATATATCCATTCTGGGCGCCTGAGCACCCATATGAAGCTTCATCACAACGAAGGCAAACCCAAAAAGCTGGTGTGCTGTGAATTCTGTGCTAAAGTTTTTGGCCATGCAAAAGTGTACTTTGGTCACCTCAGAGAAGTCCACAGAGTTGTTATCAGCACAGAGCCCTCCACTAGTGAGCAACAGATGCAAGATGCTTTGAAGAAGAGAGACAGGAATATGAAAGAGGCAGAAGCTACAGAGAGGTAAGAGTTTTCACTAATTAAACGCTAAGGAAAGCTGGATTTCAAGTTGTCAGTGGAACCTTATAAACCTCATCATTATGAAATCTGTTGCTTTTTCCTCCAAGTGAGATACCTAATGGTTTAAGTATTCCATTTGAATCTAGTCAATACATTAGACCAACCAGTATATTTTAGCTGATTTATTAACTCATTATTGACACTTGAATGTCCAAAATAATTTTGCATATATTCTAGTTACAGCCGATATGCTGCCATATTTGGGTCAGTTGGTTTCTCATGGCTAGTGCTCTAGTCTTCTGTCCTCCCCACTTTGGGGTTTTCCCTAGAAGATAAGGGAACCAATTGCAGTAAGCAAAAAACAATTCATATTTCGGTATTAGCTTGTAGTTTGTTTTCCCTGTTAATTATCATTATCCCACTTCCTTTTAGGGGGTTCTGTGAGCTAATCTGTCCAGATTTTACTGCTGCTTTTGCAATCGCTCAGCCCAGTTGAAAAGTTAACATGCATTATATTAAGATGGCTAGAACATGCTTTTACCTCTATATTATGATTTTGAGGTAAAATCTCTTGCTACATTATAAATGTTGCCTTTTTTGTTTGTTCCACTGTGCATTTATTTCCACAGAAGAATACTCAGGGCTTCAATGTAGTTCCTCCCTGCAACACTGGAGTTCCATTTAACTCTTTTTACGTTTCATAGCTCTACTCCCTCAAGTATCAGTCAGAAACTTTTATGGTCTTGAGACTAAGAAACATTGGTACTTTCCTATCAGTCTTACTGCTGGCATACAGTGAATCATTCAGTTTGTTTTGTTGGGTAATCTAACTAATATGTATAAATACACAGTGTTACGAGGTCCTTCTTGTAGATGTTATGAGAAGATGTCTGAGGAGGTCTTGTTGTGATTGTCTTAACCAGGGGCTGCCTGTGTATCCTTTATACTACAGAGCTGTTCTGAATCAGGGAGAGGGGCTGCCCCATTGCCAATTAGGTATTTAAACTTTTCTAAACCATGTTACTGACTTGTAAAAAAAACAAAGCAAGAAACTTTGAAATTTTGTAGTTTCCATCTTGGAAAGGAAGGTAGTTTTGCCTCAATTTGACCGAGACCGTTCCCTGTAAATAAGTAGGTTTCTCTTACTTGTACGCTACAGGTAATAGTTATTTTCACTTTTCTAGCACAGCACTAGAAGTATTTGGATTGACCTCACTGAACCAAGATCTTTAACAAAAGTTATCAGCCTTTTATTAAAGGCTGGTGTTGTTAAAAGGTTATTTCTACCAAGACTAATTTTGGAGGCAATTCTTAAACTCAGAAGTGTCATTTAGTTTTAGTTTTTTCCTAATCAGCTTTACTGTTATTTATTCAGTTTCTTTTTCCTCTTCCGAATGAATTAGGTACTGTAGAAACATTGCCCGTTTTTAATTAAAAGTGTTTCATGACTGTCGTCTCTTAGAACTTGTAAGGACAGAAATCACCTTCCCTCTTCTGTGCATGGCTAATACAGTTTGTATTTCCTTTTTTTAACAGGGGAAATAACTGCAGTTTTGAGGACCTATTCCATAACCCGGGAGGAGTGAAATTACAGGTCAAATGTGGTCGATGCCAGTTTATTGCAGAGTCTTTTGGTGAAATGAAGTTTCACTTACTGTGCTGTCATGGAGAAGAGATTCAGGGAAGAGTGAAGGAAGGGGTTTTGCAAGGAAGCAGAGAAACAAAGGGGGAGCTGGTCGAACATACAACGCACGTGTGGAAACAGCACAATGAGAGAAGATGTTTAGCCAAGTGCAGTGCCCGTCAGGAGGAGCTGTGTGCTGTTCCAAAACTGAAGAGACAGATACATTTGCACCATCAAAATGATGTCAGTATTTTACCTAAAAGTGAACTAACTCAGTCAGAAAGTAGTGAAGCCTCCAAGGAGATGCAAAATGTGGGGTTTGGTACACCAAGGGAAAAAGTAGAATTTTGGTCTAAAGCAGGCTATAACTGCATTTTATGCAAACAGTTATTTGAAAGAAAAGAGGATCTTTGTAATCATTGGCAGAGTCATCATAATTGTGAAGACCCTTCCACTTTATGGACAATTTTTACTTTGGTATCAAAACAAGGAATTATTAAACTTTCTGATAATGGTGAATATTGAAGCTCAACTCTCCAATGCTATGAAAAACATTAACTACCTTACCAAATTGTATTCTCACTGCCTTGCTAAACTAATTCAACAGATGTTGTCGCTTCAAAGGTTTGTTAGTTGGGTTTGTTGGGGATTTTTTTTAACCATACTAACCTTTATTTTGGTGACTAGAAATGTGTTTATTCCATATCATTCCAGATGAGTACATGGAAGCTGATTATGAATCCTTGTACTTAAAATTCATGCTTCAGGAACTTTATAACTGCAAATCTCAATTCCAATGGTTAACCTCAAGGAAATGTATTTGCGAGTTAAACTATACTGTACACATAGAAATAAGTCAATTTATATGAAGTAATCTCATCTTTAGTGAAATGACATACCTGACTGGAAGTCAGGTCCCAACCATGCTTCCAGATTTTGTGGTAAATGCATATTTCCATGCAATTCTCTTGATCATTTAAATGTGCATACATGCACCTGGCACTCAGGAGCTTTATAGTCTATAATTGAAGAACTTCTAATTCTTGTTTTCTTTACTTCAGTTCATTGCTTGCAGGTGTTTTTGGTGTTCAGTTCTGTCCTGGTAACAGCAGAGATCTTTGTATTTTAGAGGTAAAAACTCTCCATGTATTCATTCGCCTGTAACTTTTTGGGTTGAAGATGAATTGCCACCCATTAAGATGGAGCCTGGTGCATCCCAAGGGGGCAGATCCTGTCAGGCTGTTAAGGGGTAGAGTTCTGGAGCTTGGTTTTGATGAAAAGGTTATTGAGACCACAGCATCCAATTTGAAATTGGTGTTTAAATTGCTTAAAGCCTTATGTTCCTCTGAATTATTTTGGGAGCAATAATGGAGGCCAGTCTAAGAAATCACCGCATCACTCTCCAACAGAAGTCAAAGCACGTCAGAGGACAAGCTGAAAAATATACAAGTACTGTCCCTACAGTACTACTGTATTCATTCCTTCTTGTGGTCAGCTGTAATTGAGGGATTGCAATGATAAAAGAGTCATTCCTAAAATGGCCTGGGTTGCCTCTCACTGTTTTGTAAAAGTTATGGTGATGAAAACATGAGAAAAGGTCTGAGAATGTTGGACTTTCTGAGTGGGATTCTACAAGCTGTTGCAATATTTTGTGTATGTGTTTTGTTTTTAACCAGTAAAGGCAATTTTGATGACCTAATTGTTTTGAATGTGATTTCTTGTGGAATGGTGCTTTGTCCTGAAGTTGAGCTGTAAGGTAGGAATCAAGAATAACAAAAGACAAAAAGAAAATGCCCATAGAACTATACAGGTGCCTGGTAAGGTAGAAGAATTCCCATGGCTTTTCAAAACTTTCTTCCTACTATCTGTTGCTAAAAATTCAGATTTGTGGCTGTTTCTTTGCTTTCATATATTAGGAGTTTCTTTATGCTGAATTACCTTAAAAGTAGTACTTGGTCTTATTCACACATTCATCTTTTAATGCCTACAATATATTCACATTTATTTTCACTGGCATATTTGGACAGGAATAGCTATTTTTAAAGTCAGAGTTTCATATCAGACTGAGGCTGTATTTAACTTAGTAGAGTGTGTTGTATTTAGCAGCATTTTATACCCCTGCAACTTAATCCTTTAACTTTAAAAATCAAACAGCAGGGTGTTTTTCATGAAACAGAAATGTGAGAACAATCCCTCCTTCCCATAGCTACACTGTATCAAAGGGAAGCTCATTCCCAGCATAAAACATGCATTTTACGAGTTGGGAAAAGCCATTTAAAAGGTTTGATCATGATCTTTTTTTAGAATGAACATTAAGTCACCCATCCCAAGATATAGTTCAAAATGAGCTGACATAAATTCAGCACTGAGACAGAGTCCCTCCTGTTCAGGAACAGCAGCAGCAATGGCAGAGTGGCCCTTTAAAATTATTTTCAAAAGGTAATTGTTAAGAGCAGTGATGCATCAGAGCCAAATGATGCAGATGAGTTGTCTGGGGGTGGCCATCAGGCAAGAGGTGCACTTTCCCTGGAGGAGGAGGTGCAGTGATGATGGCAGGTAGGGGCTGGAATGAGAGAGTCAGTTGCATTTTCTTTAGTGGAAATTTTCATGTGCAGCCTTTTCATCATATTTTTGTACTTCTCTCCCTTTCTTTAGGCCAAATGGGTAAAGGAGTCTCAGCTTTCAGCAGTTTAAAGCATGAAAACATGTTTTAAAGCATGGTTCTAAGCCACTTCTCAGTGTCCTCATAAATGTTTAAAATTAGAAGCCTTTTTTTCTAAGCCTGAAAGCATTCTTATGTTTCAGGCTATTACAATTATGGTAGATATGAAAGGTTGGGATTTTTTGAAAATAGCTTTGCATTAAACACAAATGGGTCCTTTGTTTAAAATGCGTTTGTTTGGCATTTGTCTTCATTTTGATAAGATTTGGAGAAGCGAGGTGAGCCTTATATACTACAACATTTAGTAGTGTGTGTTTGCCATCCAGCAGAAGGGTTGTTATAAATATAGTTTGCTGTTTACCTTGAAGCTGGACAAGCTAACATCTGGTTTTGCACACAATTATGTTTTTAAATTGTTAAACTGATGTTATTGTTTTTTGTAGCTGTAGTTTTGTTCCCCTCTGATTTTTCATTAAGTCTCTCTTTCAGCTTCACTGTTCAACTTTAAAGCTGTTCCTCACATGGAAAGTTGTTCCTTCATCATCACACCATAAATAATCAAAGCTGGAGGAGTTCCATCACTTTTCTGGCTTGCAGGGTATTGCCCTTCTCCAGCTGCAGAGCTACAGTTTCCTACGTCTAACTTGACATAGTTGCTGGCAGTAAATGTTGTGCTTCATTTATTTATTAGAATTCAGCTTGCTGTATTTTAGCTCAATCAGAGTTTCTGTCATACCTCATTAGATACTTATTTTATCTATTCACTGAGCTCTTTAAAGAAAGTGTCATAAGAAGGATGAACAGGTATTTAAAGGAGCGGATTTCTGCCCTAACTTTGTGCAGATGATGCTGATGTTCGAGGATCACCAGCTTATCTAGGCTCAGCTGTGTTGTACATTGTATTTCTACAACACATCCACCTACACATGCATCTATTTTGGAACGGAATGTATACTTCAAATTCAGCTGTCAGTTACTATTATCAAACCTGTGCAATGTAGGTTTGTGATTGTTATGCATAAAGATTAAAATGCTATTAACTGTAGTAGGTTACTTGTCAAATTCCATAGAACTCTGAAAAATGAAAATCTCTGCGTGCTGAGTATGACACAGAAAATATCTGGTCTGATGAAGAAAATTCTGGCTTAAAGGTTGTCCTCATTTCACTGTGCACTTTTATAGCTGATCTGTCACATTGCAGGATTTTTTCCACTTTTTATTAAGTTGCCATGATTTTTCTTGGTGATGAATACTTAAGAAGACCTGAGTCTGCAAGCAAGTTTCAGTAAAAAATGTGTCTCCTTTATTCTGAACAAGTGGACACGTTCCACGGGATCAAAAGAGTCTTGGTGGCATTACAGATATATAAATATATATATACAAATATATATATATATATGCACAATGTGGGGACACATGCAAGGTTTAGGGTTCAGTGTATGACTTCATGAGGCTTATCATTCTGCAGCTCCCAAATAGAAACTAGAAATTTAAGTGTAAAACTAACTTGGTTTCCAGTCTTGGGTGTATTGCTAATACCTTACTGACAAACCTTCAAGAAATCTTGAAAAATGACAATAACATACTTCTCTACTTGTGCTTTGTTAGGCAATTTTTTGGATGTAGTAGTACCAGAGGTGATGTAAAATATGATACTGCTGATGCTGTCGAGTACAAAGGAAGCTTTCTCCCTACTGTGGTTTTTTTTGTTTTGTTTTGTTTTGTTTTGTTTTGTTTTTTAATTTTATTGACTTTTCTGTGTGAGCATTAGCAATGATGGGATAAATTATGATTTCTGCTGCTGACAAACTTCATTCTGAAGCTACTTAGCAGAAACCTCCCATCTTCATCTAGAATACCAGATGAAATCAGGAAGAAGCAAATTCTATTGGAAAGAGATACATGGGTAAGATGTTCCATATGAGGCTCACTCTGCACACTTACACCACTGTAGGTGATGTTTATAGATGTTTACAGGTCTTCTGCTGATGGGTACAAACTGTTTGTTCTTATCTAGAGTTGCTTAGATTGGCCAAGGGAAATTAGAATTAAAAAAATACACATGCCTTCTCTTTGGCTTGAATTTTTCTGCTAAATATTTCTGCTGTTGTGCCAGTCCAGATTTTGGTCCAAGCCATGAAGATACTCAAGCACTTTCTAGGGCCTTAGAGCAGATTTCAGTGGAGGAAAGGGAAAGAAATGTGTGAGGGTAGTGATCCTGGAGGTTGGCACAATGTTTTGCATGTTAAGTTCAAGCTTCAGTACGACTGGCCTTTGGTGGAAGTGTCCTGGAGCCTTAAACTTCTCCCTTCCACTCCCTTTGTTACATCATTCCAGAATCTGCTTCCACGTGAGCTACCTCAGTCTGGAGCACCCTCAGCTTCCTTAGGCATGAGCTTTTCCAAATGGCATAGATTCCTTTGCCAATGTCCTCTTCCTTTGGTGTCTCAGCTACACGCTGGTAGTTGGGTGAGCCACATGCTGGCTGCTGAGAGCAGCTGCTGCCAGATGTGAAATGTGGTCATTCAGCTTCCTGAGGAAAGCATCTTTTAGCTTTAGTCCATAAAAATGAATTCATAAGCCTGCAATCTGTTTGCTTTTTTTAAAAAGTTGGAAAATGGCCAAAGGTTTTCCTGAATATTGCAACACTATAAGTAGTGGGTTAAAAAACGTGAGGTGTTGATATAAGGGAAAAAGCAAACGCTGCTGAATGTGGATTTGGGTATTTTTTGTTGTCATTGTAAAAATGACTGGACGTTCTGTACCTTGGTTAGAATTGAATAATGGAAGTCAGAGAAGTTCCATAAAAGGGTTTTCTCCACACAGATTATGATGGCATAAAGCAGCCCCTCAGAAACACTGTGACTGAGATTCCCCTCCTAGAAAGAAGCTAGAGCCGAGGAAGAGCGCAGCGAAGAGAAGATCCTCGAAGAGAATATCATCTACTAGACTCTCCTCTCCTCTTTCCTCTCCTCTCCTCTCCTCTCCTATCCTCTCCTCTCCTCTCCTCTCTCTCTCTCCTCTCCTCTCCTCTCCTCCTGGGAGGAGCTTGAAACACTTCCCTTTGCAGATGTTCAGGAACCTGTGCAGGGGATGCTGGAGGCCAGCCTCGTGCCCAAAGCAGGGCTTAGCACCAGCCCAGGAGCAGAGCAGTGGTTTTTCGCCTTTTGGAAGCCACTTCTGTTGCAGTTCCCAGTGGTCCTTTGCCAGTGTGAGGGTCACAAGTGCAAAGCTTCAAAATGTCAGCTGACACTTCAGGCACTATCACAAACAATTTTTTTCCCCTTTTTTTTCTTTTTGCTTTTTTGGAGAAAATGTGCCATTTGAAACAGAACAAAACAAAACAAAACAAAAAAAAAAAAAAAAAAAATATCCCCACAACCCCAAGTAAAGTTCTAGTTTCAGCTAGCAGTCCTTCAGTAGTGTGAACTTCTCTCAGCACAAGCTCCTGGTTTTGTTGCTTCAGACCTTGGCCAAGCCTCTTGTCTGTCCATTTCATGCAGCTCACGCTCCTTTGGCTCTGCTTTTTCTGGGACTACAGGCTCTCTTTCCACATGCAGTGAATGGACTACTCTTTTTCTACAGTTGATTTAAGACAAAAAATAAAGCATTTTCTTTCCTGAGTGCTGAGTAATTTTGTGCAGGTTCAGGTTTAATCTGGCTTTTGAACATACACCTGATCAAGGAGATCAATATACCTTCCTAATGCTAGGAGCAGTAAGTGACACAGTGAGGGAGGAAAGCAATAAATATCCCAGTGACAATACCTGTGAAGCAATGCAGCTGCTTGCCTTTCACTGGAAGTTTAATTTCTTCATGTTTTTTAGTTAAAAGCTTTTAATAACTTTGACTGCAGCAAATACGCCTCTATACTTTGCTATTCAAATAAATCCTTTTTCAGCTCCAAGTCCTTGGAATTTGAATCCTGTCCAGCCATATTCCGCTATCTGCCAATTCCTTGCTAAGTGCAAACCCGACACAGTTGCCAATAAATCCACCTCTGTGCCATTTAAAGTCATCTGCTCTCTTTCCTCTGGAGCTAATCAAAGTTTGCAAGACATTTTTAAGGGGAACTGGCTCTAGGATTCAACCAATTTCAATTGCAAGGTAATTAAAAGAAATTGCAGTGAACTATAAAATAGAGAAATGGTATAGACTGTTTGGAAGCTCACTTACTTTTATTCTCTTCTATGAATATTTGGAGACAAAGTTTTCCAGGGTAGAATTTAGGGGGTTTATTCTGTTTTATGTGCAACTTTCCTAATCCACTTTTCAGACTCCCAAGCCCAGTACAGCCCTGGTTCTTAAGTTGATTGCAGCCTGTTAAACTGAAAGCAGCATTTTATTTTTACCTTGTGGGACAGCTGGTCTGATAAATGGATGGGATACCAGCACTCCAGGAGACAACTGCAATGTCTGCACAGGTTAATAGGCTCATGTCTTTCAAGAGCAGCGTTTCCACTGTCTTTTTACAGGGATGCACACACATTCACACACAAAATTATAAAGGGATTAAGTCTCTGGAACGCTTCTAACTTGTGTGTTAGTGTCACACTGAACAGTATATTCTAATTATTTTTATTAAAATGCAGTAACAGTGTTACTGTATTGCTAGTATGTGTCTGGCTGATCTGAACCCTGAAATACACAGAGGTCATGTGAGTTCTTCCAGGAAATTGGATTAATTGTTGCATTGTTGAAATCTCTTTTTAAAAAAATGTTCCACTCCTGTTGCTTAACACCACTTGTAAGGTTGAAATTATATTTCTGAGAGTGATTTACTGGTCCAGCAAAAAAGTCTGGTGATAGACCTTTCCACTGGGATTTGCTTACATTAGGAAGCAATGCAGGTGGCAGTCTATTTCAACACAGAATGGATTTTCCCCCTTCCTTTTTGATAAATGAAGTGCTTATGTAAGGTGAGAGACTGAAAAAAAATGAGAAACTTGCAGGCATTAGAGGATCCATCTGAAAGTTCCACATGCAGGCAGAGGATGCAGGGAAATTCTGCTGCAGTTTCTGTTCCTGCTCCCCTCAGGTGTGATGGGAGCCCTGGGTGAGGCTTGGCCAGTCTGGAAATGCTGCTCAACAAAAGCTCCTCATTGCAGCCAAGGGTTCGAGTTTGGAAACACTGAGCATTACGCACAGCATGCGGGGGTTTGCTGACACCAAACTCATTTCATCCGTCACTTGCTAATAAATTGTTCCCACACCTTCATGGTAGGAACCCTTTATCTTTTGAGCTTTTGTCTTGTGTTCATTTTGTGCATAATAAATAGGATCTGGGTTTGAGTTAGTGCTCAGCAAACTCCCTATTCTGAAGTTTCATTTTATGCCAGACTGCTCCCTTTGGCTCCTGCTGATACAATCATCTTCCAAATGATTCATTTGGTGTCAGTGACAAACATTTGATGGTTTTTACTGTCTAATATCATATGCAGATCTCCTAACAGTGTCATATTCTTAAATTATTGTAGCATTTGATCAAATTAGGCCATTTAAAAGGGATCTGGGTACACTAATAATGGTTGCTCTAGTACACATCCCTAGAGAAAATTTGAGATCTGACTTTAATAGTCAGAACCAATTAGGCTCATCCTTTTTTCTGTCTTCTCTCTGCAGTGTTCAGATGAATTGCATTTTTCAGGTGTTTTTCAGACAGTTCAAGAAGACTGTCAGGTCTCTGGGGCTCTCTGGCTCCTGGGTTCTGCATTCCCACTGTCGGCTATGAAAAATAATTCCGCTTTTGCAGTTGTGTCCAAGGAAAGGAAGATGATAAATCAACAGGTTAGATTTAAGAGGGGAAGTACATTATTGTAAACTCAGCACTGCATAAGGTTTTGTTCTAGGAGATATGGTTGATACGAGGCATAGGGAAGCATTCTCTGTTTTAAAGCTTTCCAGCTCATGAAGTTTTTTTAGGATTCATTCTCACTCGACAGAAAATTTAGGAGTTTGTTACTCAATATCTTTTCAGAGTCCCTGAAATGTGGCAGTGATTTTGAAAAACACCAGGCTGAAAAAATTAAGACAGGGAAAGGAAAGTAAACTGTAAGCAGAGAGAAACAAAGCTTTGAGAAAAACACAACAGAAATCCCCAACACATGCAGGATCTCTGAGTGCCAGTAACTGCTTTCAGATAAAATTCTGGTAGCGTGGTCTTGCTGTTCAGCTACTCTCATGAAACTGCAATATAATTGAGAACAACTTTTGAATCAAAAGAAAACATTAGATCTTCTTGTGTTGAGGGGAACTGAGAAGTTCTCCCTGAGGCAAGGGAGAGGTGCAGGTATGAAGTCAACTTGAAACCACTGTTCAGTTCTCTGTGCAGCATCTCTTTGCAGCGTTCCTTTCTTTGCTGTAATGCCGTAGTAGTACTTTTCCATGGAGAATAGATGGTGGAACTTTAATCACTGCTAAGTCTGCAAATCGATTGAACCTTCAGTTTGGCAACAGGAGTTTTCAGTGAAAGAAAAGGCATTATAATGAAGCCCCAAGCCTCTCATCATTCACCTTTTCACCTTTCAAGTTTTCTGCGCCTGTTCTATCACTGTTAGATATGATACATGAGTATCAGCTCAGCACAGTCGCCCAGCATCCTGCTCTGAGCAGGCAAACTATTCTAATAAACCTCTAAATGCATCCAAATGCTTCTGAAGACTCAGGCAACACAGCCGATAGTGCCTTCCTTGCTGTCAAGTGGAAGTGATTAGTTTATTTCTAAACACCAAGCTTCTGAGAAATAAATATGAGTGGCAAATGCAGCGCCCTTCCTTCTTTGACTTGGCTGCATTTATGGCCAGAACTGTAATTGGGTGGGAGAACTTTGAGCTGCTCCATAATTCAACTGGTGGAACATTAATAAAATATATTGAAACCATTTTCACAGGCACACAGGCAGATGTGTCTCAAGAGCGAGATTCATTCAGGAGGGCCTGAGGTCACCGTGCCCCTCGGCTTGCCAGCTCCCAGGTAAGCCAGGCACAGCCCGTGCTGTGCCTCACGGTGCCCTGTCCCAGCCTCTGCCCTCCCCTGGCTGCAGGCTGCTGTGGCTGCCCAGGGCTGGGTTTATCCCACTGTTCAGCTGGCACGGGGTGGCAGCGTGGGCAGAGACTGGTGCTGCCTCCAGCCAGAGGTGCCTGTGGAGGGGAGCCCTGCACTGGGGGCCTGGGAGGCCATTCCAGCACATCCTGCAAGCACTTAAAATTAGGTATTTTGGGAATTTCTGTGGCAGCTAATAGTATTCTAACTGCTAGCCTCTCCAGGACGGACACTCGTGATGTGACATGTGACAAGCAGCCCCTTCTGGCACGTATTGCCTGCTGGCCAACAGCCACAGCACTGGGCAAGTTTATGGGAGGATATGATGAGAAGGGAGAATTAAGTGAATTAGGGAGCAGTGTATCTTATCTCTTCTGATTAATTCACGAGAAAATTGTGTGTGTACCAATAGAAGTCCTGCTCCTCGTGCTGATTACAGCAATCAAAATGACAGGACAAGAAATCTCAGTACAAGAACCCTACTTGGATTTCAGTGAATGTCCTCACTGGTTGATTATAAGTAATTATGGGACGAAGAGTGAGTCTGACGGAAGTCTAAAATGAGACAGAGGAAATCCAAGGAATAGTTTTATTTAGTTAGTTATGGAGGAAGATGTTAATTGCTGTATACAATTACAATATAAGTTGGAATAGACTGGTCTGAACTCACCCACCAAATTGCATTTTGCAGAAGTACCAAACCAGAGCAATAAAAGCATGAGAGGACTTGAAGAAATTTAAAAATATTTCCAGTGCTGGATATTTATTAAGAGCAAAGGCAAGATAACTAAAAATATATACAATTTTTAAAATGTATTTTTAAAACAACTGCAAGGGATTAAAAGGAAAAGAGTATTTTAAAATGAAATTAAAAGGAAAATGTATTGGGTTCCCCATTTGGGGTTAAAGTCAGTGAGGAGTTTTTCCTCCCTTCTTGTGTTCTCTTTCAGACATGGCATCATCCCCTCACCAAGACCCTGTGCAGGTTCACTGTGCTCCCTGGGCTCTGGCTGACTGCAGTGGGGGTTGGCTGCTCAGGCAGAAAGCAGAAAAATTTCCTTATTGTCATTTGTGTAAAAAATCTCAGTCTCTGCAAAGAAGAGCAGCATCTAATGCCAAATAGAAATTAATAAGTGAAAACTGACTAGCCATGGGTGGACACAGTGATTTCTTTCTTTGAAACTCAAAGACCACATGGTTTGCTTTAGTTTTTTCCTCCCTCACACAGTTTCTCATCTGTAGAGTTGGTTTTTGATTGATGTTTTATAGACAGTGTAAGGAAATTCATTAAGGTCTGGAGGTGTTTTCAGGGATTTCAAATAGAGTAAGACTGTAATGTACTTTCAGAACTAGCCATGAAAATGTAATAGCAGTTTGGTATTCTCAGGTGTGCTGTGGTAAATGGTATTTTTTGTTGTCCTTCTATCTATACCCTCCTCTTCTCTGCATAGCAAAGTCCTTTCCAGCAAAATCCCTTTTAGTCATTCATTGTATAAGAAACTTTCAAAAAGTATTAGAAATTAACAAAAACCTATATATTTTTTTACCAAGTGGTGAGCATCACAGTTAACTGAAGTGCACCCATGGACATACAGTGGACTCCCTTTTCCTTTGGGGAGATGTGTTTCCAGGGAAGGGGAGAGGTACAAGCACACCGAGGCTCTCGCTCTTATTTCAGCGCTTCCCATCACAGCTCCATCAGTGCCCAAAGAAGGAAAACATGACTCACTGCTGGAAACAGAATATTTTTGTCCCACATGAAATGCTTTACTAGTGAAATCTGGTACAGGCTTCATGTTAAAATAATGGATGTGAAGTTCAGCTCGGTGCATTATGATATTTCAACCCTCAAGCACTATGGTTAAGGAGCAGGAGCGAGGAGCACACAGATCTCTCCTTCTCCACTGAGCCCTGGGCCACCTGCAGCAGAGGGGAAAGGATTTTGGAGACAGTGGCAAGCTAGGAAGGGCAGAGCATCTCTTTCACTGCCCAACTGCATGGATGGCTTACAGTCTTGGCCAAGTTTTGGAGACAGTACAAGGGTTCACATGATTTTATATTTTCGTCTCTTGTTCCCCATGTTAGGTGTGAGTGCCCTGAGCTGGCACTCAAGGAGAGACCGGCTGCCCCTGCAAGCATCCCTGGGAGCTCTGCCCTGCTGGGAGGGCTATGGCAGCTCCCACAGGAGCTGCAGGCAGCAGGGAACTATGAGGCTCTTCCAGCCCCTTGTAGAAGAAGTGAGTGGTTGTGCATGAAGCTCAGAGCAATAGCAATAAACTTCTCAGGTACTGTCTCGCTGCTCTGGTAGCTTGTAATCCTCTTGTAAGCTAGATCTCTCCCCTTTTGATGTCAAACCGAGTCCCCATGTGAAAGCTACAGTTCCACTTAGGAGTCTCCAGCTGTGTGATGAACAGTTGGTGCAGTCAAGTTTAATCTGTTTCTAATATTTGAACCCACAAAGTTATCTAGGTCTCATGCATATTATTCCAATCACCCTTATTAAATGAATAAACTTCTGTCAGATCCACAGATTTCATTAGAATTCTCCTACCTCAGGAATAAAAGGTATTAAATAAAATAAGTTGAAATGCTGGTCCTTCAAAAATGGTGGTACCTTGTTTTTCCTGACGGCTCCTCTCTCAGCACAGCCCAAGGCTGTCCTCCTCACGGCCTGTTTCTGCCCATGACCGCAGTGCCTGGTTAAGTACCTGGTTCCTGGATGGCAGCTCTTCCCCGAGGTGCAGGTTATGGACACCCAGTGCAGCCCACTCGCAAAAGGTCACTCGTCTTACTGAGGAATGGTGGGACATGAGGTTGAGGGCTGACAACTTTGGGGTGTACATACCAAGCTCCATGTCTTTCTTTTACTTTTGACTTCGTAAATCCTTCCAAATCACAGTTCAATATTGAGAATGGACTAAACCAGCCATAATTGTTGAGATTGCTTGAGTTTCCCTCTGTATGATGCAGCTCTGGCTCTCATATCAATGTTCTTCATTTGACAGATGTTTGGCAGCAGAAACAAGCAGGTCATTCCTAGCTTCTGTGCATCAAAACCTTATTCAGGTGGTTTTTCAGGCACTTTCAGCTTTGCATTGCCATTCCTGTTTCTCAGGTTTCTTTTTTGTGGCCCAGCTGGGTTTGTTCACATTCCTACTCTTTCTTTCCTGTACAAGAGAACTTTGCATTTTTGATCAGTTTTGTTTTCAGAAATTCATTCAGTGTTTACTTCTGCTGAGGTGACAGGACGAGGCATTTTTCTTACAAGTCTCTTCTTCTTGTTTGGGGTGCTGGTTTTTAAACAGCATTTTTATGTTTATGGAGAGAAATATGCTTGTCCCACACTCAAGTTCTTCAGCTGATGCCATTAAACTGTTCTTCCAATATCTTAAAGCCTGGCATTAGAAACTGAAAATCTGATTTAAATACTTACCTCAATTGCTTTTTCCCCTGTCTAATTTAAAATAAATCATATTGTAAGGAAGTGGCTTCAATGTCTTATCTAGACAGGCATCAGCTAAGACAATTTATCTCCATTCCACAGCAGTTTTTGGCAGATGGAGCAAAACTCTTCCAGGCTCAGTATCAGGCGGGTACAGAGATCTCCACTGCAGGCAGTGAAACCACAGAGCAGAAGGAAAACATTAAATGTTTTGAAACAGTTGTGAGAGCCCCTGCAGAATTTATGGCCTTCGGGGGCCTGTGAGAGGTTTATGAGGCTGGAAGGTTTCTGGGGAACACTTTTGTGTGGGCTTTTGCAGGTGGCTCCCCCAGATCCCACAGCTCTGTTGGCTGGAATTAATGTGCTGCTGGAACTGGGGCTGCTCTGGGTCTCTGAATGGCAGCGCACATCTTTCTGGGGAATTGGGCAATTCTGGTGCAGAGCAGCAATCACATTCTGTGATCCTCTCCATCACCAGAGGACGGGCAGGTCCCTGACATGCAGTGCCAGGAGCGCTGAAGATCGATACACTCTTTTGGAAAACAACTGTTTGTAAAATGTCTGTGCAAGGCCAGAAGGAAAAAGCCCCTTTTATTCTGGTCAGCCTTAACGGAACAAATTTATTTCTCTAGGTGGTTTTATTTTTCAGCGGAGCTACTTGCAACAGTACAGAAGGCAGTGAGTGATGTGCTGCAAAAATGTAGTTTCATATGTGATCTCTTTGACTCTTCATCAGAGGCCTATTGGGTGTTTCCTGATGATTAATTGTTACAAGTGTTTAAATACCAACAACATAATTTTAAGTGTTTTATTTAACATAAGGCACAAAGATGGTAATGAGCCAGAAACCTCTGCAGGAATGGTGGCCATGTCAGAGCCTCCTTTCCTGAGATGATCTTTCCAGTCCTTAGCAGATTGCTAAAGCTGTTGAGCACGGTTGGAAACAAGTGTCCTTGCCAATATTTTGTGTTTCATCCATTGCCCACAAAGGCTACATTTGCCCATCTGCCCCGGCTCTCCCTGTGATTCCAGTGGGAAGCCAGCACGTGAGCCTGCAGCTCCACATTTGCTCTCCACAGGTGACTGCAGAGTTTCCCCCTGTGTGTGACCTGTGCCACACAGGAGAAAACGCAGCCACACAGGAATCTGGCTGCTGTAACAAATTAATGACCAATCAATTCTTCTCACAGACTGCTGGGTCTCCCCCTCGCAGACCTGGAGACAACACTTCCAGGGGGAGTGAAGCTCCTGGCATCTCCCCCAGCCTGTCCTGGCAGTGCCAGGTCCCAGTGCTTTGTCCCAGCCCATGCTGGAGAAGTTGGGAAATTCCCACTCTGGTCCTGGAGGATGAAGGTTGCTCTGATATCCCAAAGCTTGCCTCGTTGGTCACCCCTGCCTCTCAGACACATTGGTATTCTGTCTTTCTTGTCTATATTTAATGTGTGTTAGCTTAACACTCATTTTTTACAGCTGTGGCTGTAAAGGAAAATGATGGAGGGGAAAGCCTCCGCTGGTATGCTACAGGCCATGGAGGGTTTCCCAGTGCTTCTCAGACAAGAGCATCTCCTAATGCATGTCCCACCTGCAAGATGCATGCTGGTGAGGTGAGCCCAAACATTTTCTCTGCTTCCAAAAAATCCCTGCTGAGGCAGAGAGTCATGAGGAGCTATAGTATTTCACTGAATCCTTTATTTACACAACTGGTGTAAGTATAAGTGAAAGGTTATTGCGGAGGGATGGACGAGGATATTCTGAAATGGATTTTCAGAAAGAATATAGGAACTGATTATTCAGCTTTCTGAATCATAAAACCCTGGCAGCTAAAACTTAAACAAGGAGCTATTTGGTCACTTGTAGCATAACCTGCCCTCCCTACAAAGGTATCCATCCTTGGAGAGGTTGTGCTACCTGTGTTTTAAGGGATATACCTGACCGTGGTTATTTCTTGGGTTTTGTTCCCAGTACAGTGTTAGCAGCTGGAGAGCATGATTTATGATCGTATTTTGGTCTTGTTTTTAATTCATTTCCCCCACCTTAAAGTATTTATCAGCTGCTGTAACCTGTTGTTTCAGACAGCTGCTAGACCCTAGCCGATGGAGTTTATTGATTTCTGACTCCGATCTTGCAAATCTTATTTCAAATTCATCACCTGACAGAGCCGTGCTGGGAGCCCGAGCCGAAGAGCAGCCGGTTATGGATCAGGGGGCTCTCCGTGGGCTTCCCGGTGCCACCTGCTCTAAGGCCCCTCTGCTCCGGGGCAGCCCTGTGGTGCTCGCAGCGGTCCCAGGGCAATGGGGAGCAAGCCCCGGGCTCGTCCCGTGCCGGGGCGCGGCTGTGCCCGGCGGCCCG
The DNA here is from genome assembly GCF_015227805.2 of Hirundo rustica. Classification (NCBI taxonomy): domain Eukaryota; kingdom Metazoa; phylum Chordata; class Aves; order Passeriformes; family Hirundinidae; genus Hirundo; species Hirundo rustica. The sequence goes on along the minus strand of NC_053450.1, from coordinate 141,549,527 downwards.
GGGCAGAGGAGCCGCCCGAGGCCCAGCTCCACAGGCGGCGAGCGCCCCGAGGCCCGGCCCGGCTCGGCCCCGCTCGCCTCACGCACGGACTGTGATGCCGTGCTCCCCGCTGCAGTGGAAAGCCTGAAAACCTGAACCAGATGCACGGCTTCACCTGAGTTTACAGACAGCTGGAAGCAATAACTCTGGGAGGTATAAACTGCGCCTTTCATCGTAATAAGATGTTAATGGGGGGAAAGCCCTGCTGCTCCAGGCAGGCCTCCATTAACGCTCCCACGGCAGCTGGGAAAAAGGGATCTTCTGGATCGGACTCAGCAATGCTCACGCTTGTGCATCCCCCATGCCCATTGCTCAGGGCCTTTCAAATGTCTCCACGATGTGGTCCCCGTCCCAGAGGCAGAGGGTGCCTGCAAGTGTCCTCCCACCCAGCTCAGGGTCCCAAGGTGATCGGTGAGGGCTCCTCGGAGGGCTCAGCTAAACATCTGTTTGCCATTGCTTTGGGTTGTTTATAGCATTTTGATGCTCTCTTCTGCAACATTTTATTTTAAAGGGCCTTGTGATACTCCCATGCAAAGTGCATTGGAAGCGCAGCTTGCTCCTGGTTTATGCATTTCAGCTTAGGTCATTTATAATTTGGGATATTCCCTGGGGACGTGCCCTTCTGATGCAAGACCACGTGCAAGAGCATCCCTCACAGCCCATCACAAACAGGGATGCTCCGCTCTTGCCCTTGTTTTCCATGGGAAGGAGTGTTTGGACCAAACCAAACTTCCCTTTCTTAGATTTAAAGTCGCAAATGAGCTTGGAAGTCAAGCTGCAATTTCTCAACATTCAGCATGAGATTAAAGGAGCAAATCCAGCCAGTGCCACCCTCTGCAATGCTCTGTACCTGTTTTTCCATCATGGGAAGTCCACACACACACACACAACAGGGCTCAGGCAGTGTTGAGGTGAGGAGGAACAGAGGGGTGATGTGCTTTCTGCTGGGCAACCTCATCTGCTTCGATTGTGCCGGATTTTCAGCTGAGGGGAACTGTGAAGGATAATTACCATCATGGGTTACCTGAGATTACAGGGTTGCTTTCTAACTAATGACACTAGGAGAACCAAGCAGTTGTTAATATTTAATCAGACTCCTGGCTTAACAATTGGATAAATGAGCTGTGTAATTACACAATTATAGAAGACATTTCAGGTAGGAACTGTGCTGTTATTAATAGTGAAGGTGAAAGCTGGTGAACATACACCGTTCAGTCCCGTCAAGCATGTCATTAAAAAAGATCTTTAGCACATGACTGTAACAACATGTCCTATGAGATGGTAAACAAAGGTTTCAGCTGCTTTTGAGATCAACATTCCAGTTGGCCAAGAGGTTTCAATGTAAGAAAAATACCAGACTGGCTGTTTTGTTGATGTGGCAAGCTGTAATCAGGGGCAACTAGGGAATATCTAAATACGTACACAGAGTGTATAATGCGTTTATGACTTTGCTTTATGTATAATTTCTCAGCAGTCAGGAAATTATTTTCCCTAGGTTATTAATTTTAAATCTTATAGGAAACAGAGAGGTACCTTTTAATGCAATGTAGTGCTTACTTGCCCAGTGGAATTGTTCTTCAAAATTAAGGGTTATCATATATCATACACAAGGTGTTGTGTTTAACTGCAAAGTACTGGTCAGAATGAAAATGCAGATACTGTCTATAATAATTTTATTAGCCTGTTCCTTTAATTCTGTGCTCCTTAAAACCCTTTTTTTTTTTTTTTTTTTTTTTTTTTTTTTTTTAAATAAGTGATCTGCATTTGAAAAGATTAAAATAGTTATTTAGTGTTCTACTACAACAACTAGTAACTGCAATTCTTTCTATGGAGTCAGTTAGTGGGACACTGGAAAGTTAACATCAGAATCAAAGAACTCATTGACCAGCATGATTGCTGTAGTGATATGAATCAGAATAATGCAGGAAATTGAATCTTAGAAATGCTTTCCACAATGAGATATTGTGAGGTGTTAATGTGTTTTCCCAAATGTGAGGTGGTAAAACTAAGAAGCAGGTTTATTGGCAGATGCTATGGGCAACAGTCTTTTGATTCCCTCCTCTTCCCATCTAACATTCCTGAAAAGATTGCAGTGATTCAGATCTGGACGGGCAGACACTACTGAATTTCTGTGTCCAGTTCTAACTGTGACTAGATACCACCACCTCTGGAGAGTGTTTTGAGACCAGGGGAAGAAATGTCCTGTCAAAGGCACATTAATGTTTTTCTTCCAGAGATGTTGACATTAAGAAATCATGTAATTAGAAGTGGCGGGCATGCTCCCTGCTCACTGAGAGCTGGTTCTGTGCCAGGGGCTGAGCTGCACCACGCGCTGTCAGGTCCTCCCAGCATGTGCTCACACATCAGTTCCTCTGTAAGAGCAATTTGTTCTCAGTGAGCTCATGCTGAGAGAAGAGCAGAACCCTTCAATTATAGTGATGCAGAGCCAACAGGGATAATTGGGGAAATAAGATTTACCTATGTGATATGCTGGCATAGAATGATAAAGCAGACATAAAGAAATGCACAACCAGAATAATTTCTTGTAGAATGTTACTTTGTGATCCAGTTTAGTGCAACCTGTTTCTCCGTCTTCTTTCTTCTCTGCCTCACCTTGAGTCTGCCAATCCTCCTACCAAAACTGGTCCCACTGAAATAATTTTCCTCTATTCTGACTTTGTCATGCACCTTCCTAAGGATGCACGTCTGCGGCTCCCAGCCTCACTTTTGAGTTTTGTACAGCCATTGAAAGGCTCTGCCCTCCCTTGTCCTTGGCAGACCTCTCTTGCTTGCATGTGATACCCATGTCCCTGTGCTCCCCGCGTCATGCAGTGGGTGAGCAACTGGCTTGGGGGCTGGTCACAAGGGATTGCAGTGCATGGGATGACATCAGACCAGTGATCTGTCACTAGTGGAGCTCCACAGGGCTCCATCCTTGTTGTAATCTTCAGCATCTTCATAAGTGACTTGGACACGGGACTGGAAGTTTGCAGTTGACACAAAACTGGGAGGAGCTGTTGACTCCCTTTAAGGCAGGGAGGCGCTTCAGAGAGATCTCCACAAATTAGAGGACTGGGCAATCACTGGCCACATGAAGTTCAACAAGGCAAAGTGCTGGATTCTGTTCCTGGGATGGGACAACCCTGGATGTAGAGACTGGGCAATGAGAGGCTGGAGAGCTGTGCTCAGAAAGGAACCTGGGGCTCCTGTCCATGGCAAGCTGAACGTGAGCCAGCAGTGCCCTGGCAGCCAGCAGGGACAGCCCTGTCCTGGGGGACATCAGGCACAGCCGGGCAAGGGAGGGGATTGTCCTGCTCTGCTCTGGGCTGGAGCAGCCTCACCTCGAGTGCTGGGGCAGTTCTGGGTGCCACAGTGTAAGGAGGATATAAAGCTGTGAGAAAGCATTCAAAGGAGGGCAATGAAGATGATGAAGGGGAAGCTCTGTGAGGGGAAGCTGTGTGAGGAGCAGCTGAGATCACTTGGTCTGTTTAGCCTGGAGAAGAGGAGATTGAGGGCAAACATCATTGCAGTTACAAGTTTCTTGTGAGGAGAAGAGAAGGAACAGGCACTGTTCCCTCGTCTCTGGTGACCAGTGACAGGATCCAAGGTAATGGCCTGAAGTTATCACAGGGGTTTTAGGTTGGATATTAAAAAAAAAAAAGCCCCTAACCAGGGTGTGGTTGGGCATTGAAACAGCTCCTCAGGGAAGCAGTCACAGCATCAGCCTGACAGAACTCAAAAAGCTTTTGGAAAACACTCTCAGGCACAGGGTTCTTGGGGCTGTTCTGTGCAAGGTCAGGAGTAGGACTTTGATGATCCTTCTGGGTCTCTTCCAGCTCAGCTTATTCTGTGATTTTGAATCCTTCTAGTCTTCCATTATGTTGTCACCAAGAATATCTTTAAATAAATGAAGAGATTTGAAGCTCTTGTTCCTTTTCAAGACATAATTCCTATGCTTTGCTGTCCCCATAGGATACCTCAGAATTACTGATGAAACACAGTTTAGAAACAGAGGAACTGGGACCTGTTACATTAGAACATTGCATAGACAAGCTAAAATACATTGAACCTGTTTGAGAACCCACCTTCACAAGCAGCTCCATCCCACAAATTTTCCAAGCTGTATATTCTCCAAGGAAAGATCACCTATTGCACTTGGCTGTGAAGCACTTCACGCCTTCATATCCCTGCGTAAGCAGATTCAGTGTATGGAAATAAGCAGCATGAAAGGCTTTTCACTCCCACCCTGCAGGCCCATGCTAGGAGCCCTCTGAGGGGCAGGTGCCCACGGGAAAAATCCTTCTGGGATTTTTCAGTGAGGAGTGTGGAAGTTTCTTGGCTTTGTGCTGGGGAGGGCAGAGAGCTGCCTGCAAGGTCCTGCCTGCTGGAAGCATGGGCTGGGTAATGCATAACTTCCTGTAACAGTGTCCAGTCTCCTCTCAATGTGCTACTTTAGGGAGATGGTTTCATTATCTATAAAGCTTTTTATTGCATCATATCCCGTTAGTCAAGACATGATCTGTGCCCAGTGCTGCTGCAGCAGTTATGATGAAGGCCTTTGCTGATGGCTTTGTGGGAAAGTCCAAGACTGACAGGGGACATTTCTAGCTAAGGCAAGCAAAATTCATTTATTAATTAACATTTGCGGCACCTTGAAAAGAGAAAACGCTGCATATCTACCTAAGTATTTTTCTAATGCCAAAGTGGCTTACATTTAAACTTTTTGAAGCCATAATGACTTGGTTTGTCAATTCCTGATCAATTCTATCTATAAAATTAAAAATAAACCAGAAAGATATTGAGTCCTGTCATATGAAGAAGACTGTTCTTCTCCTGTATGTGGGGTGTTCCTTTTTCTACCTCTTTGAGGTCTGAAGTCCAGAAGACTGCAGCATCAGTGATCATAAAGTACTTACAGCATAAAACATCTATTTAATTAAAATGTTAAAATACAAACAATGTTTCAAGGATGCTGCTTTGAAGGTTTCTGCAGATTTGGCTCATCAGTTTTTGTAATTTATGCACTGTCCGGCTTTGCACTGTGCTACCTCCCCTTGTCCTCAGCTGAAACATGGGCCGTGGCAGCCTTTCCCCGCTGTGCCGTCCCTGGCGAGGCAGGGTGCTCTGCAAAGGGAGCACACAGTGACAAGCGCTGCACACAGAGACACACACAGACAAGTGATCTCAAAGAAAGATGAGTTGCTGCTATTGTGGAGCTTGGGAGTAAATTTAGCTCTATGCCAAACTGGTACCTCCATTTCTTCAGTCATCATCTGCAAAGGCAGCTTCCATGGAATTTGTAAAATCAGTTTGTTTGTCTTTTCCTTTGAAGAAAGTCAGTGTCACCCAGACCTCACAGAGCTCGCAGCTGGATGCACATGTTGGCTGCCCTGTTGCATCCCCACTGAGCTAAATGTGTTTGTTTGCATTTAACCTATTTTGAAGGGAGAGAGAGTCTCACAACATACGATCTCAGTGTGGAGCCAGGGGAATCCTTCCATGGGTTCATCCCCAGTCCCCAGAATTGATATTCAGGGCACTTAATAAAACATTGGAGAAACCAGCTATTCCTCTGTGTGACAAATCCCAAAGGAAAGAAGTAAAAAGAGGCTGCACAGAATATGGATAAAATTCAGGGCACATCCTAGCTTTTAATGAAAGCTAAATATCAAAAGTAAATCTGCTAATGTAGGCAACATAGTCAGTGGAGAGTAACCAAAAGGCTTACTGAACTTGCTTTGAAGGTTTGAATAAAGAAGGATTTCTTCCCATGCTTCTGGTCAATGGGTATGTTAAGTCAAATGCAGTCACTGGAGTGCAGAGAAGCAGGATGGCTGGGAAAGCCCAGGCAGAGGGAAGATGAGCGACGAGCTTGTATTTTGGCGGGGAGGTGACTGCAAGTCTGAACTCATTTCTGCATAAAGAGACAAGTGAAATAAGGCAGTGTTGGGTTCTGCATGATCCACTAAGCTTTTATCTGTAGATTTTAATTTCTATTTGTAAAAGAATAGATGGATGTTTGTGGTTATGCAACATTTTTCTAATACTCCAACTGTGGAAAACAAACCACATCTGGCACATAAAATAACAATGAAGTTATCTGAAAGCTGTACTGTTCTTAAAAACAGCTACAAGTATGTGTTCAAATAACTTGCTGGAAAAGAACAGATCCAATTTGTCAGATGATAATTCATAAGCTTAGAAGGAGGGAAAAATTAAGCCAAGAGAAATATTGCACTTCAGAGAGTTCAAATAAAGAAGTTCCTTCCACTAAACTTCTGTGGGCTTGCAAGGCATAAATTACACAAACAGCATTTAAAAACAGGAATGCAAAAATCAAAGAGCAAAATTAAAAGCTCTGTTCATGTTCCAGCCGTGTAACAAGTGTGCAGCAGATGTCAGAGGCTATGGTTAAGAAATCCTCTGGTCTGGATGCACAATTTCCAGTATGTCCTGCTGGCACATATCTGAAGGTAGGCTGTAACAAATGCACTGTCAGCTGTGTAAAATACACAGTCTGTGAGAGGGAGAAATAGTGCAAATCTGGCAATGATACTTTCCCTTGTATTTCTCTAACAAAGCAGTTATTTCATAGAACGAGGAGGCACCATTGGCCTGAGGGCTGTCACAATCCCTCTCGGTGGTGAGGTTTCCACTGAAGCACAAGGTAACTTGCTGCACCTTAAAATGAAGCAGTTCACCTTAACTGCTGCTGACATTTGGGTTCTGAGGATGTATCCCGCTTTCATGGTCCATTATACCTTATCTGGTTGAAAAGACCTGTTCTGCCAAAGGCAGAAAGAAATAATAAAAGTAAAAATAGCATATTGGAATAGTTTAGCTGAGGGAAATTGTCAAAAGACTATGGATTTATTTCTTTGGGTTTTTTATGTTTAAAGCGATTTCTGAAGTTGCAGTCTGATCATGTTCTTAAAATATGTCAGACTTTACTTGTTAAGCGGTAGAAAACCACCCTGCCTCCTACACTCACAGCAGCAGGAGAAGCATGTTGTGATGACTATATAAAGTCCTTCCTGCAATTGAGTTGTTCTTAAGTGAAATATTTTTATCTACCAAACAATAATAAAACATCAGTCAATACTGTACACAGATCCCAGATGAATGCAAGACTGAATGCACATTAAAGGCTTTGCTGACAGCCCAGACCAGGGTTTTTTCATGCAGGTTTGCAGGCTTAATGTTGTTTAAACAAACTCTCCTTTACATTACCTTTGCAGCTGCAATGGTCCTCGCTGTGGGAGTAAATTACATGCCTACTTAATCTGAGAGGGTTTAGATTAAAGTGAAGTGTCATCCCGGGGATGGAGGGGATGGGCTGGCTGGGGAGAGGGAGGTGGCACTGGGAGATGCTGCATATGAGCCCGACGTGGGATCACATTAACTAGTTCTGCTCTGTGCTCATTTTATTCCTCAGAAGAGCTGTGAGTCTGAGCTGAATCCTGCGATGGGAAATGCTGTTTGTCAGCACTTCCTCTTCCTATGACTGAAAAGATTAGGAAAAAGAATGTTCACATTCAAGTTTCCACTATATTATAAGAAAAGTACATGTTTTGGAGTTGTGCACCGCAAGAGCAAAGCATAGGAAGGCAGGTGTAAAATGTACTGTTTCATGTTGGCAGCCACAATTTAATTTTTGTGGCAGAGTGATAAATGGCAGAAATTCACAACGTTCTCCTGACTCCCTTGGAAGATGTAGTCTATAGAATGAAAATAGAAGCACTGAATTATTAAGAATAATCCCATTTACATATGAAAATGGTATGGTGTCACATTAAATACACCATATTAAGAGGTCAATTAGAGACCTATTTTGAGTTAATAGAATTAGTTCTTTTTTTATTTTACATTTTAAATGCAATATTTCAAGGTGTAGTGGAAACTGAAGGTGTAGTGGGATAGAAAGTAGAGAAATCCAGTAAAAGGCTGTTAATGCTTGGGGAATGGCTGAGAGCAATGCCAGCAGGTGAAATGGTGCAATGGGCAAGGGATAAGCAGGCAGTGCCCTTTTCTTCCCACCTACGCTGGCTCCCCTCTTCATGAGAGTGAGAAATTTTATTTTTAAAGTATGTTCACTATATCTGAAGATATAAAAGAAGGGAAATCACTTGAGCCCTGGCTCCCAAAACAAACCCTCATTTCATGAAATCTTATGGCAATTCTTTAAATACTATTTGGTTCAGTGGAAACAGAAGATAAAAAAATCTGAGTGCAATGTTGCAACTGGTCAAGGTACAATTCTTGCATTAGTCACTGAACAGTTGTTCAGATGCAGATTTGCGTTGGAATCAGCTCCAAGGGGAAGTAGCTCAAAAGAGTTTCTCTACCCTTCAAAGGATTTGCTGCTCCTGTGATGCCCCTGGAATGTTAATGCATATGGAAATTGACCCCCTCTCTGTTAGAAGAGAGAAGATGGCTGCAAAAGGGGAAGCCTCTGGACTGAACAACAAGTCAGTAAATGAGGTATCAGGAGCCTTTTGACATCCATGGACAGTTCTTGCCCACAACACCCCAGGACCCTTGCTAACCCTCTCCTTTCACAGTGCCCAAGCATGCATCTATTGGCAGTTCCACTGGTGACCTGGATTCAGCTGGAGTGGAAAGTGGAAAAGACTAATAGGATGGCTTTCCTACAAGTGGCATATTCTTGCCCATATGGCATAAATTGCTGCCAAAATATACTGTACTCTTCTTTTTGCCTGTTCTCTAGATAAGGTACAGACTTAAATATTCAGAATGCTGTTTATGGTACATGCATGCAGGAAGGCAGTTTTGCCCTCAGAGTTGCTACTTAGCTAAAGAAATGACACATCCACTGCACACAAGAGGACACATCATGCTGTCCAAAAGAGCCTGCTGATAGTTTAGCTCACACACATCCCTATGCACAGACACTGCCACTGCAGGCACGAATCCTCTTCATTGATGTTGTCTGGTCACAGTTCCAAAAAGTTTCCAAAAGTTTCCAAAATAGTTTGGGTCAAGAGTTTCTTTTATTTTGGTGATTTGCTCCCTGCAGAGCTGATTATTGATTCCAAACAAAGAAAGCCACCGTATCTTAAGGAGTTCAATGCTTGTATAATGATAATTTGAAAGCTGTTTTGGGTGTAAGATTAAGAAGGCTGCATTTCCAGTTGGTTGAACCATGTAACTGGGTAGAACTCTTCTCTCAGCACCTATGGCGCTAAAGGGTGGATGTCAGTTTTAACATTAGGAGGAAACTTTTCATCCAGTGCTTTGCCACAGAGCCCACATTGCTACCTCCTTCTACTGCAGCAGCCAGATCCTGCACTAGAAAGATGTCAGCAACCAAGCCAGCTATCCTAGCCTGGGAGTATGAGCCACTCACTTTCCTGTAAGCTGGGCCACAAGACCACTCATTTCCTGGCACTTTCTGACTCTTGATCTTGTTCCACAGATTTTTCCTTTACAAACAACAGGGGGAAAGCTTTGGAAAACAGAAAGGAGAAGAAGGTCACACTAGAAATTCTGAAACCTCAGCAAATCTCTTGTTTAAAGTGATTAATTCAGTGACCTCTGACCACAAGGCAGACCTTCAATTTGCCAGCAGAGGATAAAAGAGTCAAGAGCTGAATGAGTAAAGAGGGAATGAAGGGTGAGTTAATCCAGTAACTGTGAAGGAACACTGGAAATAAAAATACTCAACGTTATATGCTTCTTCACTTTAGTCCTTCTATTGCATGCAGTTTATTTCTGGATATGATGGAATATCAAGTACATTTATATTCTTTTTGATCTCTACTGTTTGATCCAGATCCAGCCAGTGGAGCAGACTGATGCTCTTAATGCTATTAAGTAGCACAGTCGGCATTTATTTATTTTTTTGGAATAGAAACTAGGAAAGTGCTTGCAAAACAGTACAGGGTTAAAAGAAAATAAGTTACTCCAGTGGATGTTAAAATTTCCATCTTTCTTTGCTGAGGTTTTGTGTCCTAAAACAAACAAACAAACAAACAAACAAACAAACAAATAAATAAATAAATAAATTGGTGTTTTTTTTGTTGTTGTTGTTGTTTTTGGTTTTTTTTTTTTGGTTTTTTTTTTTTGTTTTTTGTTTTTTTTTTTTTTTTTTTTTTGTAATGGAAAGGGACCAACTGGTTAGTGACATTGAACACTTTTGCCTGAGTTCCCTGCAAAACTCCCACACAGAATATAATCTTTCATCTATAGTTATAAGCCTGTAAGCTGCTTATACTATTTTAAGTCTAAATTCACCTTTCATTTGGTTAGTCTCCAGAAATCCAGACCAAATTTGCACTTGGAAATTTCCTAGATATTTCCAGTTAACACCATTAAAAAGTGAGAAAGGAGTCTTGAAGCAAATTGTCTCAGCAATGCATGTATTTTTGCAGCTGGACAGTAAGCAGACACCTCAGCATCTCCTTTGTATGATAGCTTTAATTGGACTGTTTTCTCACAAGTAGAAAGGAAGACTTGTGGAAAACTCGTTTTGAAAATGCTACTGTCCAGCAATGGGTATGAAGTTTTCCCCATAATTGTTTATGCCAGTAGCACTTTAAAATGAGAGAAAGAGTCCTTGGAGTAAGATAAAGTGCCCAAGCGGCACCCCCTGTAGTCCATTACTTAGCTAAGGTTCAATCACTAAATGTTCACATATTTCTTGAATGATTTTCCATTTTCATGTGTGGTTTAGGTTCCATTTGACACCAAAATATCAGCCTATTACAGATTATTTGATTTTATTGTAAGAATAAATGAAGAAGTGAAGATGAAATGTGTAATAAAACCCTGTCTTCCCACCATCATAAATGTTTCAAGATTCAGCCAATAATGTATTAGACTTCAGTCTTTTCCTCAAATAGAAAAACGCTTCTTAAATTGTGTATTAACTCTTATTTCTTAAGTGTCAAGATTTTATGGTTCTCAAAAAGGAGTCCTGAGAGAACCATTAACTCTGTTTATGTCCGCACAGCAAAACTGCCATTTGAGTTGTCTTTGATTAAATCATCATCTTCTTTTTTTATGCTTTTTTTCTTTGTGAAGACATAAGAAACCATTAGTAGCGCAGATAAAGCTGTTGAGAGTCCAAGAAACAAAAATGGGAGATTATTTATATTCAGCTGTCCAATAAAAGGTAAGAAATAGGAATCATTATTTTATAATATTATAATAAAGGATGAGGTAAAATTTTGGTTTTTGACAGGTATGGTGTGATAAAACCAGAACTGCCTATAATTAATATTTATTATTATTTATTGAACATGCTAAAGTGCATACTGATTTACAGGAAAATACACAGATAAAACCCTCCAAACAGGAAATTTATGTAACAAAATTAATTGTGGCAAAGCTGATGAAGACAAGGAGGGTCCACATGCCCAAGGGAAGGGTCCTCTCTTCCCAAGAAAGGGCCTCACATCTTCATGGAGTGCAAATTTTTCTCACCTTGTGCTAATTAAGCCAATTGGTGATTTAGTGTTTGCTCTGCTGCATTTTAATGCTACTGCATTAGAGCTGCAAAAACTAATCTGCTTAAACTCAGAAAAAAATGCCAATATTTGGTGTAATATACAACATTCTCCAGATGCAGCAGAAGGAATTACACTGACAATAGCTGCAAATTTGAGTAACAGAAAAACATTGACACTATCAATCACAACAGAGCCTCAGTGGCAGTTAAAATTTATGATGTCAACCTTCTAATATAGATCTGTTAATGAAATTCAAAGATTGAAACAATACTGATTTATTGCAGAAGGCTCATGAAGGCTTTAATGAAAGCATCTTTCTCATTGAATGACTACTTGGAACAATACTGTTCCAGTATTGCAAGACCTTCACCAGTTACAGCCTTTTCACATTGCCACTGCTAGAATTTTAAATGGAATTTTGAAAAGTTCAGGTTTTCCTCCAGAAAGGATATGAGACTGCTGATCTTCTAATATTAGCTTTGTGGTCTTAAAATTAATAGTAAAAATTACAGATAAGAGTCATAGAATGTCCATTAATGTCAAAAATGTGTAGTGTTTAGGACCAAATTTAGCATGGAAAAACTGGGGGAAAAAATAATCTAACAATGCAGAAGCCTTTAGTTGTTTTTGCCTGTGATAGTATAGCTAATGTCTGTCATTGCATGGGGCTTATCCCCCTTCATACCCTTAATGAAGGAACAACAGTCACTGCAGGCCAAAGTATGCAAATGTCCTTTGTCCTTAAAAACTGCCCACCTCCAGGAAGCTCATGAGCAATGAAGACCACTGCCTGCCATGCAGGTCACTTTTCCCTGGCTATCTCCCAGACTGGCTATTCGAATCCATGGGCGGCTTCTGGCCAGTTCACACCTTGGCACCTCAGGTACCCTCGGCCCCTGCCAAGGACCAAGGAACAGCCTACAGGAAGGGCAGGTAGGAGGGTATCACACACCCCCAAGCCTTGTGTGGAAGTTTGTTTTTAAGGGAAACTCTGGATCAAGGATTGAAATCTTTCAACACTCCTCCCATTCATTACGGGCACAGAAATCAGGTGCCAGCAGACCCTGTTATGCTTGGCATATAAAAAGAGATATGTTGTCACAGTTGCTCGTTCCCATCTCAGATATGAAGTATTTCTTCATGATTCCCCTCTTTAAAAGGGTTGTGGCCAATCCCACAGTATTTTCTGGATGCTGGCTGTAACTCTACGTGAAACGTGATCTTTGTAAGTAGATGTCCCACAGTTAATGACTCCTTGCAAAACTTGTGCAAAATGCAGGTGTCAGTGCTAGGATCTGCATTTAACAGATACAGGGGTCAAAGCTCCAAGAGAAGCTGGAAGGACACATGTGAAGGACACAGAAAAACGTGCAGCTGGGATTAAACTTCAGGAATTCCTTCTTTACCAGATTTATTATTAATTGTTGGATCAAGCACTACTTTTCAACATGGCTTTCACATTCTTCATAAATACAAAAATTTTCCAACTGATCAGCCAATAATTTGTCCTTTAAGACTTGTGCCCAAGTTAAGGCAGCGTGACTTGGGGATTGAGGTAGATTGATTCTTCCTTGTCAGCAGTATTTACAAAACTGACTTTGGTTTCAAGGCACACACCTAGTAACAGCAAAATCAAAGGGTGGTCATAGCTAGGAAAAAAATGTTTAACATTTCAGTGCTGTAAGTTCTTCTATTTTAGTTATATTATACCTTAGCTTGTTTTTTCAAATTCTCTTTAAGTTAATATAAAAAGGAATTCAAGCTGAAATAGTTACCATCTGTCTGAAATAGGACAGGAAAACATGGTTACTAAAGAATGTTTAAAGTGTGGAGCAAAATACAGTCCTGCTAATGGTAAAATTTCTGTCATTAACATTAAAGATTAAAGGCTATAATTTACAGGAAAATATATTGCATGGCTTATCACATTTTTAATGAAGGGTTCAGTGTTACAGCAGGCAAGTGCTGAGAAGAAAAATGTACCTCTTGGATTTTATTTGCTCTCTTGGGACACTATCCTATCATGATTGTAGCCCGTAGGATCAGCCAAATGAACACTAGGCAGTAAGTCAGCAGCCCCCAAAAGGTTACCAGAGCTTCTTCCTAATGTTACAGCAATGATTTGAAAAATTATTAACACATTAACGTTTCACCTTTTGGGGGATGGTTCAAATCTAGTATGGGTTGGTAGTGATTGAGAATGTTTGCTATAAGTTTAATGTTTTTTTGCTGGTTTATGCAATGTGAGCGGGTGGTCTCTTGCTGTGCCCCAGGGGAGGTGTGTCTGCATGAAGAAAATGCCCCAATAACTTGCCTCAGTTGGTGTTAATTGGAAACGTCCCTGGCAATTTCAGCAGGGACTGCCCTCCCTGTGGGCATAGGCTCTGAACAAGCTGCTACAGACCATGGCTGCAGCAGAAGCTGCTCTGAGACACTCTGGCTTCATCAGCAAGACTTTGAATACCTGAATTTTTAATTAGCACAGCTTTGCCCATCTTTTGTGCTGACTCTTACCAGGATCTGCTCTAGCTTTAGCCTCTTCACCCCTTTCCTTCCCCGCATTCCCCAGGTCATCCCAAGGGTGCTCCCTAACTCCTCATTCCCTTGCCATAGGACAGACTAGACTTACATGTGTGTGTCTTACTGGACAGAGTCTGGGGACTCTGGGGGCAATGTCTGGCCCTGAGAAATTAGGGTCTGCTCTCTTCATCTGATGTAATTTAGGGTGTAGGTGACTTTTGCCCTATAGTAATTGGCAATGAACCCATTCATGCATTGCCTTTGAGTACTTGATCCACCTGCAGACCGTGCCCCTTGCCCACTCCCCCAAACCAAGATCCACAGCATAAGTGTGTACATGAGGTGAGAGACTGCAAACAAGTATTTGCCATAAGATAATAGTCACAGTGTCATGGTTTAGGAACAGTATTCCCGAATTTAGTCCTCTCACTAAGAAGAGTCACTCCCCTTGCCCCCTCTGATTGGAATCCTAAAAGGCTCCCAGGCTGAGATAAGGCGAATTTACTGGAAACAGCAATGAGATAAGAAAACCAACAATAGTGGACAATGTTTCCATATTTTTTATGACCAGAAGCCATCCCCTGTTTTTGGAAGCCAGAGTTCCTTTCCCCTGGCCCTGGCAAGGATGTGAGGTAATATTGGATAACATTAAGGTTGTGGTCCAAACTAGGAGACACCAAATGGCCCAAGAGCATGGAGGTCTGGCCGAGTGATGTGGGCTCAGAAACACAAGGTCCAGTGCACACCCTAAGGTTCACCATGATGACTAAGACAACATTAGCACAACCCTTAGGATGTCCTGGTTCCCTATGTGCCTTCAAATCTTGTACTAATGGTAAACATTTGTCACATGCACAAACACAGCTCTCTGCAAATCCTGCTTGTTTTCTGTGAAAAATCCTTTACCTGGCCTAACAAACTACTTCCCTTCCCACTCTGTGGTATTTTGCAACTAGAAAAAATTATCAGGCTCTGGCTGTGTGTCTTTCCTAGGTGAGAGAGAAAGCAATCAGCACTCATGATTTTTTTTTCTTTCTTGGCTAAATAGTTCTTGTTAAACCAACCTAAGCAAGGTGATTTGCAGTATGGATTTTTCCCATCTAAGTTATTAGAATAAGTTCAGTCAGCACATTCAACTCTAGTCTCTAGTGGTCCATAAATTTAATGCAACACTCAACTCTCCTTCAGTGTTTTTGGTGTATACTTGAGTTTTTCTTGGCACAGAAAGAAGTGGCAGGTGGAGTGATCAGAGACTTCTTTCCCGTCAAAGTGAGATTAGGGGTTTTTTTAGGTTCCTTTGTTCTGTAAAAGCCCTGGTCTAATTCACTACAAGCTATCTACAACTGAGAATGCCATTTCTTTACTAATTTATATGTTTGGTTTAAAGCTGTGCACCAGTCTCAGTGGAGTTTCTCTATTTATAATATCCTGCTAAGAATATTTTACCAAAGGGTTTTATGTACAAGAAGGGAAGGTTTTACTGGGATTTCTTTATTTTTGCATTACATTATCAAAGGCAAATAGTTTCTTCTTTCTTTGCTTTAATAACTTATCTCAGCAAGAGAAAGTGGGACACCCAGGCTAGCTTGAGGCAATGGAAACCCACTGGCATCTGCTCGGGACAACGCTGATTGACTTGAGCCAGGGCTAAGCTGGGTATGTAAAAGTTAAAATCCCCAGAGTGCGTGAGCAAGTGTGCTTGGGAAGGAGAAACAGGAGAAAGAGGATTTGCAATGAGCTGTCTTCTCCAGGAATATACTAAATAGAATTCACCTGGCAAAGATAATCGGAGAATGCATGCAGCTTTCTTGGCAGGTGCAGAGGCAGCCTGTGACATGATTTAATGATATTTTAAAAGGCAAGCACTAGAAACGAATGGGAGTGCACTGGGGTGAATTAGATGGATTAGCATTCAATGCGATAACCTAATGACCTCAGGAATAACTAATGACCTACCCCAACAGAAATGTCTGCTGGATAGGGAACAAGGCAACCCTGTTCACTTTAATGATTTCGCTGGCACTGAAACCCCTCATTTGGGACATTCAACAGGAACAGCTTATAAAAAGTATTGGCTGAAGTCCTCAATTTGTGCAAATTGTCTTGGTGACTTTGGCATTGGATATGTGACCCTCTGCCCTGCTGAAGCATCTGCCTCATTCTGGTAACAAGACAGAAATCAATGCAAGCCTAAATGCGAATGATATATTGATGGCTGCTGAGATACTCAGGTTTATAGAAATGCTTTCATAGTACCAGGAACAAGACAGTTCTAATTTATACCCAGAGGTGCAAGGGACTACCCCAAATGTTTTATGTGTGAAGAAGTGGCAGCAATAGTTAAAACACCTAAAAGGGTGACTGTGGTGTACAGGCATTGGTCTGGCACTCAGTAAGACTCCCATCCACAGTAAAAGTGAAGCTTTGCTCCTGTGACATTTGAAATAAGAAATGAATGATAGTGTACCCAAAACTCTCCTTAAAATTAGTACTTTGCCTCAACTTCTTTTCCATCTGATAATTATTTTCATTGCATCAGTTCAATAGGAAAATTATCATGATCTTGGCTGAAAAACCTAAAAAATCTGGCAAATCAATTAAGAGATTGTGTAGAACGTTGCAATTAATTTGTTTAATTGAAGTCCCTATTTCTTAGCAGTGGCAGGCTGATTTAGTGCCTTGAAGGACAGAGACACTCTTCAGAAATGAAGAGAATGTGCTGGTCACTGGAATGGAAATCCCCTTTCTGCAGTCATTTATGAGATGAGAACACTGAGACAAGTGTCCATAAATCTCAGCTTGGCCACTTGACTTGTCAGCAAGTGAGAATTACAGAGAGCCACCTGAAGGCATCAGTCTGTTAACTGTGCAGCGTGTTCATTGCAGCTCTGAGAGGCTGTGGGTGCCCTGTCTGGGGAAAACATGCACATCTGCTCATTCACACTGCATGGTGCACATCACAATGGGTGACATGGCCTAACTTTCAACTTTCCATGGGATTAGAGCAGCTCTGAGAAAGCTCTGAGAAGCAGTAGACAGGACCACTCACAAAGAACCATGTACATACTCCAAATTCAGGTGGGATGGGGTGAGATCAGGTCCTCTCTTTTCTTATGTTCTTGCCATGTGTATGCTCTGTACCAGCACTGGCCCATATTCCCTTGCACAACTTGTTCTTTCTCATGCAAGAAGTGTAACTGAGCAATGTAGAGCTGTACAGCCATGAAGCCCTTGATGGTGAAACAGCACCTACGTGTTTGGGTGTGGGTGTGTGGCCAGCTGACTGCAAAATGTACTGTGTGTGGCACACACAATTTAACACAGGTGGAAGTTCAGAGCCTGACCTTCACAATGGCTACATAAAAATGCTTCCCTTGATCAAACTCAGCTCATGATTTCATCTGTGGCACCTCTGGGGTGTGGAAGATGTCTCTGTCCCACAGCAAGACTTTGGACGTTGTGCTCCAACAGCTGTTATCAGCTCCTTTAATTACTAACAGGTACGTTAGAAAGCATCCAGATTGTAATCAGACTGAAACAGAGTTACAACGATATCTGATTTGGGAATTTAGTCCAAAGCTTTCCTTTTCCATGATGGTTTTCATTTCCTGTAATTTAGAGCTGGAAGCATTTATGGAATATCACATGGTTTTAGTTTACACAGGAAATCAGCTGCAGTTGTGGGAAGATACTGACTTAGGGGTTTTAGGGTTTGTTTTGTTGATTTTTTTAAGAAATGAAGATTGCTTCAGAAGAAAATATTGCAGACTTCTACCTCTGCTGTTTGAAACCTGTGTTTTGCAAAGCAATCCATAATTATATAGGAACGAGCAGTTTATTTCTGTTACATGATAATCACATAATGTGAATGGAGCAATAAATGCCTTTCCTTTTTAGAGTGAAGAGATAAACCAAATGCAGGACAAGATGTGGAGGAGGGTGAGGGAAAGGGATGCTAAACAGCTGCAGCAAGAAAAACCTCTGAAGCAGGAAGTATCAAATAGAATGTGCTTGAAAAGCCCAAGATGACTGAAACAGATTAAAATGGGAAAAGGTGGTTATGTTTTGTGACTCACAGCCTGCCTGTTTAATCACTGTCTGTGTGACTCCTGAGAAGGGATATGGAATAACACTGCATGATGCTGCACCACCCAGACCATACCACAAAAGCCATCTCCACTCCTGGATGTGAAAGACTGTTTCTCCCAATGGTGCTAGACATGCTTCTCTTTTGGACTGATGTGAAAGTGCTGAATTTTCAGTGTAGGAAGGGAAAAAAAAACCTTTTGAACTGCATTTCCACTGGGAACACCACTGCTCAACAAACTACTCCTTTGAAAGTGCCAGCAGAGCAGCTTGGTGTGCTCTGTCTACAAGGCCAGGACAGGGTGGGCTGACATCCCTCAGAAGGCAGGCTGCAAAATGCCAGTTGGGAGATATCAAAGAGTAAGAAAGGCATCAGGAAGAGGGGTGGAAGCCGGCAAACTGCAATTAAAAAATCATCTCTTCCCAAAGGCAGCCCTGTCTGCTCCATGGGTGCCTTTGGTGCCAGAGCAGAGGGAGATGGCAGACTGTGAGAAGAAAGAGATCATGTAAGCCAATAGTGACTAATGAACCATGTTGGAAACACCGTCACAAGCAAAGGCTTGGATCTGCAGGACAGTGAGAGCAGAGCAGTGCTGGCTGCTTGCTTTTAGCACACAGAGGTACATTATGATTTTAAATGAATCCAGAACAGCTGAGGCATTTGTGGACTAAAAGCCAACATAACCATGACCATCTTAATCATCCCCTTGTAAAACGAGCAGCCATATGCATGAAATCAGCCCATACATTTTATGGAGTATCTGTTGTAAGCTGGACGAGTGCTTGGACTGAGGTTTATTTTCTCAGGACTTCAACTCCTGAAATATACACTACGTAACCTTTCTCTTCATAAAATTTATGAATGAATTTAGAGAGGGGAGGGGGAATTCCCCTAAGCTGTGCACTGCATGGCACTGCCTCTCACGTGTTGCTGCACTTGACAAAGTCTAGTGCTATTGTGGATGTTATAAACAAGGATTCTTTTACCATCTTGCATGAACAGCCCTTGTCATGACAAAGAAAGGCATTTAAACAAAGGTGACATGGCTTACAATATTTGTTAGTGAGATATCAAAACATTTATGTCAACAGTATTTCTCTGCTATACTTCTCAAAAGGCTGAAGTTAATCAAAAGGAACCTGTTCCTTGTCTTAAGCAAAATCTTATCCCAAGATGTCTGCTCCTTAATCCCCAAAAAGGAATATTGTATTTCCTTACTGGTTGCTTCTCAGCCAGTTCAATGTCAGAAGCACTGTTACGCTGCATTAGGACTGCTCAGGGCAGGAAAGCTCCTCCTTGACCATTCCTCTCCTGGTTTCTGGCTTTGCAAGGTTTTGTGCATGTGTTCAGCCATCTGCACCAGAGGAGATCCTCAGGCCTCAGCAGGACCGTCCATGTGAATAGTTTTGCATATGCATTGGTCTTTGCAGGACTGTGGTCTGATTGTGTTTTATGTTGTGCCATATCCTGTAGTGTATTACATTGTCACTGGCTTACACCATACCTTTCTTTAGCTCTCGGAGCAAACAGGATGGTTCATGATGGCCAGAGAGCATTACTTGTGCTCATGGTCTCATTTGGACTTTCCCACGCATTCCTCTTTAATCTTGCTCTATTCTGATTCATCAGTATTTCTGAAGGCTTCAGGCTCATTTTGCTCTTTTCTCCTCTCTGAGATCTGTATGAAAGCACCAGGAAGAATTCCATAGCCTGTTGTACATTGGACCAGTTGTTGTGTTTATAGCTATATATATCTTCATGATATAAATATCATCAAGACAGCACAAGATGGAGGCAGGGTAGTGTGTGGGAGGTCATAGTGAGGTGGGGTCAGTCTCTTCTCCCAGGTAAGAAGCGACAGGATGAGAAGAAATGGCCTCAAGTTGTCCCACAGAAGGTTTACATTAGATATCAGGATTTTTATTTTCCACAGAAAGTGTTGTAATACATTGGAACAGACTGCTTAGGTAAGTAGTGGAACATACCCAAGGCAATGTTCAAATAACGTGCAGATATGGCACTTAAAGGTGTGGTTCAATGGTGAGCCTGGTTGATGGCTGGATCTTATAGGTCTATTCCAACCTTCATGATTCTATGATTCAGTGCTTCAGATCTGGGCAGAAGAAAGAAGGAAAGGAAAGGAAAGGAAAGGAAAGGAAAGGAAAGGAAAGGAAAGGAAAGGAAAGGAAAGGAAAGGAAAGGAAAGGAAAGGAAAGGAAAGGAAATTCAGGAAAGGAACTGAAAGGCACAATATCCCTTCCCTGCCCTTCCCCCTGTCTTCCGTCCTTCTTCCCTTCCCTTCCCTTCCCTTCCCTTCCCTTCCCCTTCCCTTCCCTTCCCTTCCCTTTTTCCCTTCCCTTCCCCATTCCCTTCCTC